>NC_092333.1:557002500-557602500 GCF_046630445.1 Rutidosis leptorrhynchoides
AATCAGACTCTTAACTCACACTTATATGCAACTGTAATTCACTGACACGTACACAGGACTTTTGATCTGATCCACATGCCCGTATGGATTGACGGATCTGTTCCATGTTATGCGGTTCGAGTTTCCGTCCAAAAATACGTGTTTGCGTGGAAAATGATCGGGTGATGATTTCTATTCCCGTTAGTAATTCCAACCCCAACTTTTAAAAAAAAAAAAAAAAAGTTCCAATGAAGATTCAGTTTGGAGATTTTAATCAAAATTATAAACGTTTGTATCTTTAATGATCTAAGAGCCCAACAAGGTAATATAGAATACGAAATTGACCAATAAAGGTAATATAATTTTTATAATTGCCAAAAAGGGAAGATTAGTGGCGTCGTAGCTTTTACATGGCTGTGATGTAGCTTTCGGTTGTACAATATTACCCCAATTTAACACATTTTCAAATTGTAATATTTTATCAGTTTTCAAATTTTCCTACCAGCGAGTTGGGGGTACCTTCTCGTTGCGACGGGGGAACGTTAACTAAATTCGATTGAGAAAAATAAGGAACAAATAGATACAAAGGAAATTAATCGAAATGGGTAAACAAAACTTAAAATTTACCAAACAAAAAAAGGAAAAAATAATAGCAAATATTGTTAATAATAACAACCACTATAATAATTATGATTGATTTGTAATTAGTGAAAAGTTATGTAGTTGATTTGTAATTAATGAAAAGTTATACTGTTAATTTGCATTAATTGAGAAGTAACTGCTCCATTTTTATGTTTTATGTTTAATTTGTAATAAGTGAAAAATTAAGTGATTGATTTGTAAAGAGAAAAATAGATACAAACCATCCAACTAACATCTCATATGTAAATTAACTTATTTAACTTGTAAATAATTTGGTAACAAATTTTACTATTCACCAATTTTATGTTTTAAAATAAGAATAAATAAGTTAATAAATAAATTTCAGTCATATGCGATCATCTACGATGAATAACTTCAAAGTATATGTTCATTATTTATAATTTCATAGTTCTCTTGATTTCTTAATTTGTTCATTTATGTGTTCTGATTGTTTCATAATCTTACAAGTGTTTCCATTGTTTTATCAGTTTCTTTTCAGTTTTTACATTTGTAATTAACATAATTACTTAATTATAAATTTTGAATTTGTTATTTTAATAGTTTATAATGTTATTTTTATATAAAACTCATCATTTTGTTTTACAACATAGTTACCCTTATAATGTTGCTACACAGTATTATCAAATTTTTTAAGAGAAATGCTAACAAGTGCTCTCATGACATCTTTATCTTTACTCATATTAAAGCAAAGTCATAAATAACTAAGGCGTTAAAAATTTCCCTACAAGAGCCAATCTCCACCTTTAGATTGGATTTTTATAAGATATCAAATGGTTGATATTAAACCAACTTAAGAATTGTATCTCTCTTACCAAGGTTTTTATACATTTCCATTTATGTACCTCAAATTAATACGGAGTATAATCTCCCGATGTTTTCATATTACGTTTCATATTCCACCTAAAAATCCTCTTTTAACATACGAAGTAAAACCCTAGCTACCCCCAAAATTCAACCATTATAACAAAATAATTGTCAATTCAAGGCTATTCCGAATCATTCATGGAGGTATATGTTTTCAATTTATAAGCATATATATATATATGTATGTATGTATATATATATATATGTATATATATATATACATATATGTATATATATATATATATATATATATATATATATATATATATATATATATATATATAATAATTTGAAAAAGATTATATGATTTAGTTATTAAAAGTAAGGATGTGAAATAAAAATAAAAATATGATATTATGATAATTAATATTTAAAACATATATATATGTATATATATAAATAAAGTATATTAAATATATATTTTGTGAATTCGAATCTATTTAGTAAACGACAGTAACACTCAATTGTTATTCGATTGATATTAAATAAGTTAAAATTCAAACTTATATGATTTTAAAATAAACGATGATTCGAAAATGAGTTCCTTAAACTTTAGGCTTACTAAAAATGTATTTAGGACCTAGTTATTAAATTTTAAAAAAAAAATTTACCTGGAGTTGGGAGTGAATAATTAATATAATTTTTATTTAATAGTTAATGACTGAATTTTATACCATAATAACCAAAATAAATAAATATAGTTAATTTAAAAATATGGAATTTTTCTGAACATTTTTTATTCGCCACTAATCTATCAACGGAGTACGATAATGCAGTCCGTGAAAACTATCGGCACAATATTACAAATTCAGTGGCTGCTTTGCTGTACGTTCGGTTACATTTCAAATTCATCAAACTTTATAATTTATTATTATATTATTATTATACTGTAGGTAATTGATATTAATTGATTTGTGGTTAGTGAATTCATTCTATCTATCTTCTATCTCCTATATATCTATATACACATACGCAGTGAGAGTGATATAGATACATATCACACCCACTTCTTCTCCTTCTTTCTTGTCAAGCTATATAATCCTCACCATTTATCTTACTCTCTATCTCTTCTATTTTCGTTTGATGAACCACCCACCACAAGCAAACACCCTCGCGACTACATTTTTTTAACAAGGACCTTACCACCTCCGTTACCTTCATCAACCCATAACCAACAACCATCTAATGTTTTTGTCTTTCGGGACACTCATTAACCAACCGAGAACCACACCATCGATCGCCAAGTTTTCTATTTCCTTCACAAAACACCACCACCTTGCACCATGTCCTCCACCCTCACCATGATGATCATCACCTTTTAACACCTTAAAACCCAACTAAACAGCCGTCACCTACTGCATCTATTTTCTGTTTTTCTGTTTGGTCGACACCCCAAAAACGAACACAAACACCACTAAATCACTTTCATCAAACAACCCAATATCACCACTAAACACTTACAAGTTGCTGCACATACTCTGTTAACAAATAAAACCACATACTCTGTTAACAAATAAAACCAACTAACCGTTACTAATCGCTAATTTATTTATATTTTCTCGATCAACACGAAACCAAACTCTCCGGTTTGGTTTGCTACGACTGCTACTATCAATAAACGAGACCACCATCGATCACCTTTAACCACCATTGTTACCAACCACTGGCTACATCAACACACATCACCTTATCACCTCCTCCGATCATCCACTCAAACCATCAATATAACCATGACTAGTCGGCTGTTAGATGAACCACACGAACACCACAAAAACCTGCACTGTTCGAAGTCATCAAAATCATCGAACTGCTACTAACTTTCCATTTCTACTTTTCTGTTCGAACCAACACACAACTACCATATTTTTTTATAACCAAAATCGTCACTGTTGGCCAGAAACAAAACTCATCAACTTCGAAATACATATGAATGATTTATGCGAATAGCTATTATATGCCTTTTATTGTTGGCAGACAAACATTAAACATTTAACCCCACTTGTTATTAAAGAAAAAGGATATCGTATTAGGCCACGTTGTTTCTTTTGAGCCGTGAATTTAGTCTATCAATTGGGCCATTGCAAGTAAACAAGGAAGATAAATAATATAATGGTGGGCAGTGGAAGAATTAAAATAATAATAAAAAGGGGGAGTCGAGTGGTTCGTGCGGGACGATTATGGAGATTAAAATGATAAACATAATATTTCGTATATGATAATAATGATGTAACGTGAGATGATACGTTCATAACGATGATGAGAATGAACGATGACGTAAAGATGATGGAATGATGATGATAGAACGGCTGCTATGTGTTTCTGTTTTCTATTCGATTAAAATCACGAACCAAGAATTCACCCAGATGCTTCATATTTCACGATCTGTATTATAATCATGAAATTGGGCTAGGTATTATTATTAGGACTACTCCTTTGAGGTGTTTACTTATTACTCATTAATATTATTATTATTATTATTATTATTATTATTATTATTATTATTATTATTATTATTATTATTATTATTATTATTATTATGGTTATTAGTAATTATAGTTATAATTGTTAAGTAATTAATAATATTACTATCATTAATACAAATCATTATTATTATTATCAATAATATTAGTGTTATTATCATTATATAAATATTAGTATTATTATTATTATTATTATTATTATTATTATTATTATTATTATTATTATTATTATTATTATTATTATATTTATTGCTAACACTAGTATTAATATTAAGATTATATTTATCATTAATGTAACTAATGTTATTATTATCATTATCTTAGTATTATCGAAATTATTAAATTTACAAACAAGAGATATTTATAAAAGAAATAAAAAAAATTTTATTATATATATTAAAATTGTAACAATATTACATACTATATATTTATTTAAAAATGTTATTTTCTATAATATTAATTAGGTTACATATAATATATAAATATATTTTAATATATTGTAGATAATAATATAAACACATATATAAATATAAATATTAATCCATTATATATATATATATATATATATATATATATATATATATATATATATATATATATATATATATATATATAACACTAAGTTATAATTTAATATACTAATAAGTTATAATATATGAAATTGTTCGATTACGATTATATGTAGTAATGAATATACAAATGATATAGGTTCGTGAATCCGAGGCCAACCTTGCATTTGTTCAATGCCGTCATATGTATTTTTACTACGAAATACAGTATTGTGAGTTTCATTACTCCCTTTTTAAATGCTTTTGCAATATATATTTTTGGGACTGAGAATACATGCGCTGCTTTTATAAATGTTTGACGAAATAGACACAAGTAATTGAAACTACATTCTATGGTTGAATTATCGAAATCGAATATGCCCCTTTTAGTCTGGTAATCTAAGAATTAGGGAACTGGCCCCTAATTGACGCGAATCCTAAAGATAGATCTATCGGGCCCATCGAGCCCCATCCAACGTACCGGATGCTTTAGTACTTCGAATTTATCATGTCCGAAGGATGTCCCGGAATGATGGGGATATTCTATATGCATCTAGTTAAGGTCGATTACCAGGTGTTCAATCCATATGAATGATTTTTATGCAGATGCATGATATTTATGAGAAATGAAATGAAAATCTTGTGGTCTATTAAATTAATGAAAATGATTATTTATGATAAACTAATGAACTCGCCAACCTTTTGGTTGACACTTGAAAGCATGTTTATTCTCAGGTATGAAAGAAATCTTCCACTGTGCATTTACTCATTTTAAAGATATTATTTGGAGTCATTCATGACATATTTCAAAAGATGTTGCATTCGAGTCGTCGAGTTCAAAAAGATTATCATTAAGTCATTTATGATTTGATATATTATGAAAAAGTATGCATGCCTATCAACTTTCGATAAAATGAAAGTTTGTCTTTTAAAAATGAATGCAATGTTTGTAAAAATGTATCATATAGAGGTCAAATACCTCGCGATATAATCAAATATTGTGAATCGTTTATAATCGATATGAACGGGGCATTTCACTAGTGACTTACATGGAACTTGAAAGGCCAATATTTATTAGATGAGATAGGGATGGTCATTTTTAAGGTATGAATTCACATATATCATCCTTTTAGTACGTACTTTTTGGTTTAACCAAAGCAAATGAAATGTTAATACGAACTTAAGTGAATATATATATATATATATATATATATATATATATATATATATATATATATATATATATATATATATATATATATATATATATATATACATATATATATATATATACATATATATTTTTGTATAATATGGAAAGGAGATAGAAACTGTTGTTTAGAATCCATGTTTCGATTACAATGGCGGAAATTTCGAGTCTTGAAAATATGTAAGTTACTAATAATTTTGAAAATTGAAGTCTTAGTAATATATGGTGACATAACTATATATCATTAATATAAAATTCATGACACTATTTAGATAGAAATAAACACTTAGGAATCATATGGTAACACTAATTAAATAAAGGATATTACATACTCCCTATTTGAATGCATTTTGTACTCATACGTGTGTATTCATTAGATTTGGCTCGGTGATCGTCTCCTTTGGTGGTATTTTGTTGTCCTTGGAATTTTGTCATTCAACATAAGGTACGGATATTCTAGGTGGTTCTAGGATCGCTTCGGTAAATCTTTCCTCTCAAAACTTTGTTTCGAATTGCGTATGAAAATTATTGGTATGACATGCTTCTTTGAAAATTCGTAATATTTGTTAGACTATATATATGTGTTATGTTTTCCTCATTTCGGATGTACTAACGAGGTTGCTAATTGTGTATAATAGTTGAGGAATCATAATATTTTGGTCTTTGGAAATTGTGTCAAAACCGTGTCTCGAAAATCCCACCAAATCAGTCCTGAAAATAGCCCAAAACGGCTGTGAAACTGTCCCCGAATAGCATCTATTTTCAGCCCCAAAAACAGCCTGTATTTCCCTCGAAACAGCCCCGAAAAATGTCAGAAACATTCCGGTAAAGAACATGTGTGAGTGTGGCGAGTGGTACGGTGATACGTATCGAGTGTCCCTCATTCCGTGTGGCTTTACATGTCCCGTTAAGTCCCGTTTAAGCTATTAATTTGTAAAGGGCTAAGATATTATGTACCACGATTCGTGACAAAGGTTGGACCGATCGGTTGGGTGACACGTGAATTTAAAATAATACGACATACAATATTATAAACATTTTAAGTATTTGGTCAAGCGTAAAATATTTAAGTCATTTTATTAATTCTTTTTAAATATATATTTAGAGTCTTTTAATCAGTTGAAAAGCATTTGGAATTACATAGTTATAAGTTGGTAAAATGTTTTTATAAAATATACCTAAGAGTAACCTATCTATGGAGGTCCCATGGGCGCGTTATTGTGACACCGGTAACGTGGCATCGACCGTAGCTGTGTATTTTGTTATATCTACGGCGTCTTCTTTTTATTACCCGGATGTTGGTACGAGCTCTTTGTTATTATATATTTGTGATAGGAGGCGTATGGATCGATCCTAGGATTTTGTTTTGACGGTGGACGTTTATCGTAATGTCATACGAAACGTCACCGATATGGATGATTAGTGGAGTAGCTACCCTATGATTTCATTTTTGATACTTTGTTACATATTTGTTTTGACTCTTAGCGCATTATTTTATGAATTTGCATCATGATATATGGTATTGTGGATCTATACATATTCGCACTTTGTTTTGCAACTAAGTTATTTTGAAAATAAGTTCGTTTTGAAATTAAATTTTTGCATGTCATACTATACTCCGTTATTTGTTATATCCGTTCATTAGGCTTTGGCTCAGTCGTATTCTTTGTTTTCCTTCTTATACGACAGGTAATCAAGGGGGCGTTGGGAGCGAGGGAAGAGTGTAGAGTGGAGTGAACTTAGCACCTTGCCTTAGAGATTTCCTTCAAGATTTAGTAGTTTATTTTGGTTTAGTAGTACTTTTGAATAAGGTTGTCAACGTTGGTTTTGACTATGGTTTGAATTCGAATAAGAGCAACGCACTTTTGTCTTTTAAGTTACTATTATTTATGATTATTGGAATTCGTAAGATTAGGGTCTTTACAATTACTATGTAATACGTTATATCTTAGATAATAATATATATACGTAGTAATTAAATTTAAATGTACTATGTAAGATCGCATAGCCCAAACACAATGTCCTGCAATATAAGCCCAAGAGTCCATCCTTTTCTAAAACCAATTGGTATTAGAGGGACTTCCCCTTAGACTTATATACATACATTTGTTTTTGTCTCCCTCCTATGTGGGATAGGTTTACACCCCAACAATCCTCCCCTCAAACCGAAGACCACATCACCGAGCCTCCCCTTCAACGATACTCCCGCCATCTTATATCACCGATCTCTTTTATTTCACTTTTCTTTCACTAACGGGACACGCCTGTTATACCGCCGATATCTTTCTTTCAATTTTCTTTCACCATCGGGACACGTAACACTTCCACGCCTTGGGAAGGAAGACTTTCGATATAAGGCACCATGGCTCCATTATCGTTGGTAAACTGAGGGTTGTGTCATGTCGCACCGTGCGCTTAGGGGTGTGCCACCACTGCGTTGTTCACCACATCGGGCTATAGCCTAGCTCTGATACCATTTGTAAGATCGCATAGCCCAAACACAATGTCCTGCAATATGAAGTGACTCGTCCTAATCCATCTGGACGAATACATTACATTTGGTTACATCGCGAGGTACTTGACCTCTATATGATACATTTTACAAATATTGCATTCATTTTTGAAAAGACAATCTTTCATTACATCGAAAGTTGACGGCATGCATACCATTTTATAATATATCCAACTATAATTGACTTAATAATAATCTTGATGAACTCAACGACTCGAATGCAACGTCTTTTGAAATATGTCATGAATGACTCCAAGTAATATCTCTAAAATAAGCAAATGCACAGCGGGAGATTTCTTTCGTACTTGAGAATAAACATGCTTTCAAGTGTCAACCAAAAGGTTGGTGATTTCATTAGTTTATCATAAACATTCATTTCCATCATTTTAATAGACCATAAGATTCTCATTTTTCATAAATATCATTACACTCGCAAGTGTATAAAATCCATTCGTATGATGAACACCTGGTAACCGACATTAACATAATGCATATAGAATATCCCCCGCATACTCTCAAGTATGCCATAATATTGGCAATCACAATCACCATTTAAATCGAAGTACTAAAGCATTCCAAATTCCAGAATGGGGTTTGTTAGGCCCATAGATCTATCTTTAGGATTCGCGTCAATTAGGGGTCATTTCTGTAGTGACCCGAACTTTTCCATGTTTATATATATTAATTGAGATTGATATTTACATGACTAAATGTTTCCAACATGTTAAACAATCAAACTTGTTAAGACTTGATTAAATGAAATAAGTTTCATATAGACAATTGATCACCCATGTTGACCGGCGATTCACGAACGTTACAAAATTGTAAAAATTACATGTTGTGGTATATATATAGATATATATATGGTTGACATAAGATTATGATGAGTAAGTATCGCACTAAGTATATTAACAATGTGTGATATACATAAGAAATGAGATTACTAAGTTAAGAAACTCGAAATGATATATATAACTATTATCGTTATGATAACGTCTACTAAATACATATGTATCATATTAAGATATTGATACACTATATTTAACATGATAAAATGATATTTAAATATATCATTAAGTGTGTTAACAATGAACTACATATGTAAAAACAAGACTACTAACCCAAGAATTACGAAACGAGACTTATATGTAACGATTATCATTGTAACGATATTGTAATGTATATATCATATTAAGAGATATTCATACATCATAATATCATGATAATATAATAATTTAACATCTCATTTGATATAATAAACATTGGGTAAACAACATTAATTGAGATCGTTAACTTAAAGGTTTCAAAACAACACTTACATGTAACGACTAACGAAGACTTAACGACTCCATTAGAATGTATATACATGTTGTGTTTTGATATGTATTCTTACACTTTTTATAGACTTCAAGACACTTATCAAAATACTTCTACTTAACAAAAATGCTTACAATTATATCCTCGTTCAGTTTCATCAACAATTCTACTCGTATGCACCCGTATTCGTACTCGTACAATATACAGCTTTTAGATGTATGTACTATTGGTATATACACTCTAATGATCAGCTCTTAGCAGCCCATGTGCGTCACCTAACACATGTGAGAACCATCATTTGGCAACTAGCATGAAATATCTCATAAAATTATAAAAATATGAGTAATCATTCATGACTTATTTACATGAAAACAAAATTACACATCCTTTATATCTAATCCATATACCAACGACTAAAAACACCTACAAACACTTTAATTCTTCAATTTTCTTCATCTAAGTGATCTCTCTCAAGTTCTATCTTCAAGTTCTAAGTGTTCTTCATAAATTCCATAAGTATAGTTTCATAAAAATCAAGAATACTTCCAAGTTTGAAAGTCTACTTCCAAGCTTTCTAATCCATTCCAAGTAATCATCTAAGATCAAGGAACCTTTGTTATTTATAGTAGGTTATCTTTCTAATTCAAGGTAATATTCATATTCAAACTTTGATTCAATTTCTACAACTATAACAATCTTATTTCGAGTGAAAATCTTACTTGAACAGTTTTCGTGTCATGATTCTGTTTCAAGAACTTTCAATCCATCCAAGGATCCTTTGAAGCTAGATCCATTTTTCTCATTTCTAGTGGTTTTATCCAGAAAACTTGAGGCAGTAATGATGTTCATAACATCATTCGATTCATACATATAAAGCTATCTTATTCGAAGGTTTAAACTTGTAATCACTAGAACATAGTTTAGTTAATTCTAAACTTGTTCGCAAACCAAGGTTAATCCTTTTAACTTGACTTTTAAAATCAACTAAACACATGTTCTATATCTATATGATATGATAACATAATGATTTAAAACCTGGAAACACGATGAACACCATAAAATCGGATATACGCCGTCGTAGTGAAACCGGGGGCTGTTTTGGTTTGGATAATTAAAAACTATGATAAACTTTGATTTAAAAGTTGTTCTTATGGGAAAATGATTTTTCTTATGAACATGAAACTATATCCAAAAATCATGGTTAAACTCAAAGTGAAAGTATGTTTTCCAAAATGGTCATCTAGACGTCGTTCTTTCGACTGAAATGACTACCTTTACAAAAACAAATTGTAACCTGTAATTCAGACTATAAACTTATACTTTTTCTGTATAGATTCATAAATTTAAGTTCAATATGAAACCATAGCAATTTGATTCACTCAAAACGGATTTAAAATGAAGAAGTTATGGGTAAAACAAGATTGGTTATTTTTGCTTGTTGTAGCTACGTGAAAATTGGTAACAAATCTATATTAATCATATCCTAGCTAACTTATATTGTATTATACATGTATTCTAATATATTATGTAATCTTGGGATACCATAGATACGTATGCAAATGTTTTGACATATCATATCGACACATCTATATATATTATTTTGAACAACCATAGACACTCTATATGCAGTAATAATGGAGTTAGCTATACAGGGTTGAGGTTGATTCCAAAAATATATATAGTTTGAGTTGTGATCTAGCCTGAGACGTGTATACACTGGGTCATGGATTGATTCAAGATAATATATATCGATTTATTTCTGTACATCAAATTATGGACAACTAGTTGTAGGTTACTAACAAGGACAGCTGACTTAATAAACTTAAAACAGTAAAACGTATTAAAAATATTGTAAATATATTTTGAACATTCTTTGATATATATGTACATATTTGTTATAGGTTCGTGAATCGACCAGTGACCAAGTCTTACTTCCCGACGAAGTAAAAATCTGTGAAAGTGAGTTATAGTCCCACTTTTAAACTCTAATATTTTTGGGATGAGAATACATGCAGGTTTTATAAATGATTTACAAAATAGACACAAGTATGTGAAACTACATTCTATGATTGAATTATCGAAATCGAATATGCCCCTTTTTATTAAGTCTGGTAATCTAAGAATTAGGGAACAGACACCCTAATTGACGTGAATCCTAAAGATAGATCTATTGGGCCTAACAAACCCCATCCAAAGTACCGAATGCTTTAGTACTTCGAAATTTATATCATATCCGAAGGGTGTCCCGGAATGATGGGGATATTCTTATATATACATCTTGTTAATGTCGGTTACCAGGTGTTCACCATATGAATGATTTTTATCTCTATGTATGGGATGTATATTGAAATATGAAATCTTGTGGTCTATTATTATGATTTGATAATATATAGGTTAAACCTATAACTCACCAACATTTTTGTTGACGTTTTAAGCATGTTTATTCTCAGGTGATTATTAAGAGCTTCCGCTGTTGCATACTAAAATAAGGACAAGATTTGGAGTCCATGCTTGTATGATATTATGTAAAAACTGCATTCAAGAAACTTATTTTTGATGTAATATATTCTTATTGTAAACCATTATGTAATGGTCGTGTGTAAACGGTATATTTTAGATTATCATTATTTGATAATCTACCTAATGCTTTTAAACCTTTATCGATAAAATAAAGGTTATGGTTGTTTTAATAATGAATGCAGTCTTTGAAAAATGTCTCATATAGAGGTCAAAACCTCGCGACGAAATCAATTAATATGGAACATTTATAATCAATATGAACGGGACATTTCAGTTGGTATCCGAGCGTTAGTCTTAGAGAACCAGAAAATTGCATTAGTGTGTCTTACCGAGTTTGTTAGGATGCATTAGTGAGTCTGGACTTCGACCGTGTTTTTCTTCAAAAACGATTGCTGAACATTTTTTTTATTGGAAACTATATATTATTAACATGTAAATATTATGTGATATATTAATCTCTTAACGTGTTTGATATTGTGTGATAGATGTCTACCTCTAGTACAAATCCCGTTGATTCACCTAATAATAATGAAGAGTCGAATATATTTTGGGAAGATTCACAAATTCCCGAAGAGGAACCGGAAGAGGAGGAACCGGAAGAGGAGGAACCGGAAGAAGAGGAACCAGAAGAGGATGAATCGGAAGAGGAGGAACCAGAAGAAGAAGAGGTTCCGGAGGAAGAAATATTGATACCTATAGTAAATCGATTAAATAAAAGAAAATCCTCAACCAATGGACCAAAGTTAATAATGGTTAATGGTGTTTCCGCCGAGGAAGTAAAATATTGGGAAGATTACCAATTTTCCGATGAATCGGATCCCGATGAGGATTCCGATGATGTTATAGAAATTACCTCGACCCAATTTTATAAAGCGAAAGAAAATAATAAGGGAAAAGGTATAAAAATAGAGAAACCCGATTCCAACCCCGATGAACTTTATATGTATCGACAACATCCGTATTTCCTAAAATGTAACAATGTCCCGGGAACCTCTAAACCACCAGGTTTTTCTAAACCATTATGGAAAACGACTGCTCGTATTAGAGGAATACCATATATTCCTAGAAAATTAGGAAAACGAACCAAGTTCGAAGAAGAAGAAACCAGTTATTCAGATTAGAAGGTTGTAATCATGTTGTGTATTATATGTATTGTAGTATGCTTGTACTTTTATGTTCTATGTAAAAATTGCTTGTATTGTTTGTTAATTATCTTTTACGAATCTAATCCTTGTCTATTTTACAGTATAAAAACAAAATGGACGTTAAGGGTAGACAACCGAATATTTTAGAAGACCTACCAAAGGATATGATTGAGGAAATCTTGTCTAGAGTCGGTCAGAATTCATCAGCACATTTAGTTATGGCGAAATTAACTTGTCAAACATTTGAAAGACTTTCCAGAAATGCCTTAGTTTATAAAAGACTTTCCTTTGATAGGTGGGGTATATCACATTGGGGAGACCGTAAGTTACGCAGAGTTTTCTTTAAAGCGTTAAATGCGGGGAACCCAAATGCAATTTTACGCTACGGGTTAAGAACCTATTTTGACTCAACATATCCCAACATAGGATTTCGTGAATTAGAAAGAGCTTCTAACATGCAACATAAAGAAGCATGTTATGCTTACGGGTTAGTGATGTTCCCTTCTTACCAAAGTGAGAAAAAGAACATCGGATTGCAACTTTTAAATAAAACCTTCCCACAAGTGACGGATTCAGTAGTTGGGGTGAGAAACAAGGTTTTTAGATTATTACGGGGCTGTTGGACATTACGAAACCCTCGTCCTTTTGATGACATTACAACATGCTGCCTAGCTAATGGTCATAACGGTTATTTTTCACAAGACCAAGGATGGGAAGTCGTCTTAGTAAAACCAGAATGCATGACTTGTTTCTGGACTTATGAATTACGTGTCTTTATTTCCTTTGCTGAACAACTTGCGTATTAACTATATTTATCTTCAAAACTGTCCTGTATCATAGTGTACTATATTTCATGTTATATGTAATATAGTGAAGTTCTAAGTTTGAAGAATATTTGTATGTGATATATTATTATAATCAGTTTTTCATATGGAATTGTAGTAGTTGAATTGTATATTAGCTACTAAGTATGAACTTAACGGGTAGGTAGTACCCGAATTTAAAATTATAAAACGCTAATATGAAGAAAAAGCTTTTATAAATGAGTTCATATTATGCTACGAGATACTATTGACTACTCTTAATATTCTGTATGATTAAATTGTTTCATTTGACTATTTTGAAGGAAATGGCACCGACTACTCGACACACCTTGAATATGAGCGAAGAGGAATTTCGTGCCTTTCTTGCTTCAAACATAGCCGCAGTACAGGCCGCGCTACATACCAACAATAACTCTTAATCTAGCAATGCAGCTAACGGCGCAAGAAATCGTGTAGCATGCTCCTACAAAGAATTCACTGCCTGCAAACCTTTGGAATTTGATGGAACCGAAGGACCAATTGGATTGAAACGGTGGACCGAGAATGTCGAATCGGTGTTTGACATAAGTAAGTGTACTGAAGGAGACAAAGTGAAGAACGCTACGTATACCTTCACAGGTATTGCGTTAACATGGTGGAATACCTATCTAGAGCAAGTGGGACAAGATGCTGCTTACGCGCTACCGTGGTCAGCATTCAAGCACTTGATGAACGAGAAGTACCGTTCCAGAACCGAGGTCAATAAGCTCAAGTCAGAACTTAGAGGGTTACGAACACATGGATTCGATATTACTTTGTACGAAAGTCGATTCACATAATTGTGCCTATTATGTCCGAGAGCGTTCGAAGATGAGGAAGAGAAGATCGACGCGTTTGTGAAAGGGTTACCTGAGAGAATCCAAGAAGATATAAGTTCACACGAGCCTGCCTCCATACAAAAGGCATGTAGAATGGCTCACAAACTAGTGAACCAGATGGAGGGAAGAATTAAAGAACAGGCGGCCGAAGAGGCCAATGTAAAGTTAGTCAAAAGAAAGTGGGAGGAAAACGGTGATAAGAGTCACCAAAACAACAACAACTATCCCAACAATCGCAACATCAATCGCAACTATAACAAATGGCACAACAACAACAACAACAACAACTACAACAATCATCCCAACAACAATAACAACCGCAACAACAACAACAATCAGAAGCAGCTATGCCAAAGGTGTGAAAAGTATCACTCGGGGTTTTTCACCAAATTTTGCAACAAGTGTAAAAGAAATGGTCATAGCGCGGCGAAGTGTGAGGTCTACAGACCAGGGGTTAACAGAACGACAGGAACAAATGGTGTACAGAGAAAAGGGCAACACGAAGCTACATCTTATTAGTAATTTGAAGGCACAAAAACTAATAAGAAAATGTTGCTATGCTGTTCTAGCACACGTCGAGAAAGTACAAACTGAAGAAAAGAGCATCAGTGATGTTCCCGTCGTAAAAGAATTTCCCGATGTATTTCCGAAAGAATAACCGGGATTACCCCCACATCGATCCGTTGAATTTCAAATAGACCTTGTACCAGGAGCTGCACCAATAGCTCGTGCTCCATACAGACTCGCACCCAGCTAAATGAAAGAATTACAAAGTCAGTTACAGGAACTTTTAGAGCGTGGTTTCATTTGACCAAGTACATCACCATGGGGAGCTCCTGTTCTGTTTGTGAAGAAGAAAGATGGTACATTCAGGTTGTGTATCGACTACCGAGTGTTGAACAAACTTACCATCAAGAACCGCTACCCACTACCAAGAATCGACGACTTATTTGATCAACTACAAGGCCCGTCTGTTTATTCGAAGATCGATTTACGTTCTGGATATCATCAAATGCGAGTAAAGGAGGATGATATTCCAAAAACGGCTTTTAGGACGCGTTATGGTCATTACGAGTTTATGGTTATGCCATTTGGATTGACTAACACACCAGCTGTGTTCATGGACCTTATGAACCGAGTGTGTGGGCCTTATCTTGACAAGTTTGTCATTGTTTTCATCGATGACATACTTATTTACTCAAAGAATGATCAAGAGCACGAAGAACATTTGAGAAAAGTGCTAGAAGTATTGAGGAAAGAAAAACTGTACGCTAAGTTTTCAAAGTGTGCATTTTAGTTGGAAGAAGTTCAATTCCTCGGTCACATAGTGAACAAAGAAGGTATCCAGGTGGACCCGGCAAAGATCGAAACCGTTGAAAAGTGGGAAACTCGAAAAACTCCGAAACACATACGCCAGTTTTTAGGACTAGCTGGTTACTACAGAAGGTTCATCCAAGATTTTTCCAGAATAGCAAAACCCTTAACTGCATTAACGCATAAAGGGAAGAAATTTGAATGGAAAGATGAGCAAGAGAAAGCGTTTCAATTGTTAAAGAAAAAGTTAACTACGGCACCTATATTGTCATTACCTGAAGGGAATGATGATTTTGTGATATATTGTGACGCCTCAAAGCAAGGTCTTGGTTGTGTATTAATGCAACGAACAAAAGTAATTGCTTATGCATCTAGACAATTGAAGATTCACGAACAGAATTATACGACGCAAGATTTGGAATTAGGCGTGGTTGTTTTTGCATTAAAGACTTGGAGGCACTACTTATATGGGGTCAAAAGTATTATATATACCGACCACAAAAGTCTTCAACACATATTTAATCAGAAACAACTGAATATGAGGCAGCGTAGGTGGATTGAATTGTTGAATGATTACGACTTTGAGATTTGTTACCACCCGGGGAAGGCAAATGTGGTAGCCGACGCCTTGAGCAGAAAGGACAGAGAACCCATTCGAGTAAAAGCTATGAATATAATGATTCACACTAACCTTACTACTCAAATAAAGGAGGCGCAACAAGGAGTTTTAAAAGAGGGAAATTTAAAGGATGAAATACCCAAAGGATCGGAGAAGCATCTTAATATTCGGGAAGATGGAACCTGGTATAGGGCTGAAAGAAAATGGGTACCAAAATTTGGAGATATGAGAGAAATGGTACTTAGAGAAGCTCATAAAACCAGATACTCAATACATCCTGGAACGGGGAAGATGTACAAGGATCTCAAGAAACATTTTTGGTGACCGGGTATGAAAGCCGATGTTGCTAAATACGTAGGAGAATGTTTGACGTGTTCTAAGGTCAAAGCTGAGCATCAGAAACCATCAGGTCTACTTCAACAACCCGAAATCCCGGAATGAAAATGGGAAAACATTACCATGGATTTCATCACTAAATTGCCAAGGACTGCAAGTGGTTTTGATACTATTTGGGTAATAGTTGATCGTCTCACCAAATCAGCACACTTCCTGCCAATAAGAGAAGATGACAAGATGGAGAAGTTAGCACGACAATATTTGAAGGAAGTCGTCTCCAGACATGGAATACCAATCTCTATTATCTCTGATAGGGATGGCAGATTTATTTCAAGATTCTGGCAGACATTACAGCAAGCATTAGGAACTCGTCTAGACATGAGTACTACCCTGATCATCCACAAACAGATGGTCAGAGCGAAAGGACGATACAAACGCTTGAAGACATGCTACAAGCATGTGTTATTGATTTCGAAAACAGTTGGGATCGACACCTACCGTTAGCAGAATTTTCCTACAACAACAGTTATCATTCTAGTATTGAGATGGCGCCGTTTGAGGCACTTTATGGTAGAAAGTGCAGGTCTCCGATTTGTTGGAATGAAGTGGGGGATAGACAGATTACAGGTCTGGATATAATACAAGAAACTACCGAGAAAATCATCCAAATTCAACAACGATTGAAAACTGCCCAGAGTCGACAAAAGAGCTACACGGACAGTAAAAGAAAAGATATAGAGTTTTAAATTGGAGAAATGGTCATGCTTAAGGTTTCACCTTGTAAAGGCGTTGTTCGATTTGGTAAACGGGGGAAACTATATCCAAGGTACATTGGACCATTCAAGATTATAGATCGTGTCGGACCAGTAGCTTACCAACTGGAGCTACCTCAACAACTCGCGGCTGTACATAACACTTTCCACGTCTCGAATTTGAAGAAATGTTTTGCTAAAGAAGATCTCACTATTCCGTTGGACAAAATCCAAATCAATGAAAAACTTCAATTCTTTGAAGAACCCGTCGAAATAATGGATCGTGAGGTTAAGAGACTTAAGCAAAACAAGATACCGATTGTTAAGATTCGATGGAATGCTCATAGAGGACTCGAGTTCTCCTGGGAGCATGAAGATCAGATGAAGAAGAAATACCCGCATCTATTTCCAGAAGATTCGTCAACACCTTCAACAGCTTAAAATTTCGGGACGAAATTTATTTAACGGGTAGGTACTGTAGTGACCCGAACTTTTCCATGTTTATATATATTAATTGAGATTGATATTTACATGACTAAATGTTTTCAACGTGTTAAACAATCAAACTTGTTAAGACTTGATTAAATGAAATAAGTTTCATATAAACAATTGATCACCCATGTTGACCGGCGATTCACGAACATTACAAAATTGTAAAAATTACATGTTGTGGTATATATATAGACATATATATATGGTTGACATAAGATTATGATGAGTAAGTATCGCACTAAGTATATTAACAATGTGTGATATACATAAAAAATGAGATTACTAAGTTAAGAAACTCGAAATGATATATATAACAATTATCGTTATGATAACGTCAACTAAATACATATGTATCATATTAAGATATTGATACACTATATTTAACATGTTAAAATGATATTTAAATATATCATTAAGTGTGTTAATAATGAACTACATATGTAAAAACAAGACTACTAACCCAAGAATTACGAAACGAGACTTATATGTAACGATTATCGTTGTAACGATATTCTAATGTATATATCATATTAAGAGATATTCATACATCATAATATCATGATAATATAATAATTTAACATCTCATCTGATATAATAAACATTGGGTTAACAACATTAATTGAGATCGTTAACTTAAAGGTTTCAAAACAACACTTACATGTAACGACTAACGAAGACTTAACGACTCCATTAGAATGTATATACATGTTGTGTTTTGATATGTATTCTTACACTTTTATAGACTTCAAGACACATATCAAAATACTTCTACTTAACAAAAATGCTTACAATTATATCCTCGTTCAGTTTCATCAACAATTCTACTCGTATGCACCTGTATTCGTACTCGTACAATACACAGCTTTTAGATGTATGTACTATTGGTATATACACTCCAATGATCAGCTCTTAGCAGCCCATGTATGTCATCTAACACATGTGAGAACCATCATTTGGCAACTAGCATGAAATATCTCATAAAATTATAAAAATATGAGTAATCATTCATGACTTATTTACATGAAAACAAAATTACACATCCTTTATATCTAATCCATATACCAATGACCAAAAACACCTACAAACACTTTCATTCTTCAATTTTCTTCATCTAAGTGATCTCTCTCAAGTTCTATCTTCAAGTTCTAAGTGTTCTTCATAAATTCCATAAGTATAGTTTCATAAAAATCAAGAATACTTCCAAGTTTGAAAGTCTACTTCCAAGCTTTCTAATCCATTCCAAGTAATCATCTAAGATCAAGGAACCTTTGTTATTTATAGTAGGTTATCTTTCTAATTCAAGGTAATATTCATATTCAAAGTTTGATTCAATTTCTACAACTATAACAATCTTATTTCGAGTGAAAATCTTACTTGAACTGTTTTCGTGTCATGATTCTGTTTCAAGAACTTTCAAGCCATCCAAGGATCCTTTGAAGCTAGATCCATTTTTCTCATTTCCAGTGATTTTATCCAGAAAACTTGAGGCAGTAATGATGTTCATAACATCATTCGATTCATACATATAAAGCTATCTTATTCGAAGGTTTAAACTTGTAATCACTAGAACATAGTTTAGTTAATTCTAAACTTGTTCGCAAACCAAAGTTAATCCTTTTAACTTGACTTTTAAAATCAACTAAACACATATATCTATATGATATGATAACTTAATGATTTAAAACCTGGAAACACGATGAACACCATAAAATCGGATATACGCCGTCGTAGTGAAACCGGGGGCTGTTTTGGTTTGGATAATTAAAAACTATGATAAACTTTGATTTAAAAGTTGTTCTTCTGGGAAAATGATTTTTCTTATGAACATGAAACTATATCCAAAAATCATGGTTAAACTCAAAGTGGAAGTATGTTTTCCAAAATGGTCATCTAGACGTCGTTCTTTCGACTGAAATGACTACCTTTACAAAAACAAATTGTAACTTGTAATTCCAACTATAAACTTATACTTTTTCTGTATAGATTCATAAATTTAAGTTCAATATGAAACCATAGCAATTTGATTCACTCAAAACGGATTTAAAATGAAGAAGTTATGGGTAAAACAAGATTGGTTATTTTTGCTTGTTGTAGCTACGTGAAAATTGGTAACAAATATATATTAATCATATCCTAGCTAACGTATATTGTATTATACATGTATTCTAATATATTATGTAATCTTGGGATACCATAGACACGTATGCAAATGTTTTGACATATCATATCGACCCATATATATATATTATTTGGAACAACCATAGACACTCTATATGCAGTAATGTTGGAGTTAGCTATACAGGGTTGAGGTTGATTCCAAAAATATATATAGTTTGAGTTGTGATCTAGCCTGAGACATGTATACACTGGGTAGTGGATTGATTCAAGATAATATATATATCAATTTATTTTTGTACATCTAATTATGGACAACTAGTTGTAGGTTACTAACAAGGACAGCTGACTTAATAAACTTAAAACAGTAAAACGTATTAAAAATGTTGTAAATATATTTTGAACATACTTTGATATATATGTACATATTTGTTATAGGTTCGTGAATCGACCAGTGGCCAAGTCTTACTTCCCGACGAAGTAAAAATCTGTGAAAGTGAGTTATAGTCCCACTTTTAAAATCTAATATTTTTGGGATGAGAATACATGCAGGTTTTATAAATGATTTACAAAATAGACAAAAGTATGTGAAACTACATTCTATGGTTGAATTATCGAAATTGAATATGCCCCTTTTTATTAAGTCTGGTAATCTAAGAATTAGGGAACAGACACCCTAATTGACGCGAATCCTAAAGATAGATCTATTGGGCCTAACAAACCCCATCCAAAGTACCGGATGCTTTAGTACTTCGAAATTTATATCATATCCGAAGGGTGTCCCAGAATGATGGGGATATTCTTATATATACATCTTGTTAATGTCGGTTACCAGGTGTTCACCATATGAATGATTTTTATCTCTATGTATGGGATGTATATTGAAATATGAAATCTTGTGGTCTATTATTATGATTTGATAATATATAGCTTAAACCTATAACTCACCAACATTTTTGTTGACGTTTTAAGCATGTTTATTCTCAGGTGATTATTAAGAGCTTCCGCTGTTGCATACTAAAATAAGGACAAGATTTGGAGTCCATACTTGTATGATATTATGTAAAAACTGCATTCAAGAAACTTATTTTTGATGTAATATATTCTTATTGTAAACCATTATGTAATGGTCGTGTGTAAACGGTATATTTTAGATTATCATTATTTGATAATCTACGTAATGCTTTTAAACCTTTATCGATAAAATAAAGGTTATGGTTGTTTTAAAAATGAATGCAGTCTTTGAAAAACGTCTCATATAGAGGTCAAAACCTCGCGACGAAATCAATTAATATGGAACGTTTATAATCAATATGAACGGGACATTTCAGTTGGTATCCGAGCATTAGTCTTAGAGAACCAGAAAATTGCATTAGTGTGTCTTACCGAGTTTGTTAGGATGCATTAGTGAGTCTGGACTTCGACCGTGTTTTTATTCAAAAACGATTGCTTAACATTTTTGTTGTTGGAAACTATATATTATTAACATGTAAATATTATGTGATATATTAATCTCTTAACGTGTTTGATATTGTGTGATAGATGTCTACCTCTAGTACAAATCCCATTGATTCACCTAATAATAATGAAGAGTCGAATATATTTTGGGAAGATTCACAAATTCCCGAAGAGGAACCGGAAGAGGAGGAACCGGAAGAGGAAGAACCGGAAGAGGATGAATCGGAAGAGGAGGAACCAGAAGAAGAAGAGGTTTCGGAGGAAGAAATATTGATACCTATAGTAAATTGATTAAATAAAAGAAAATCCTCAACCAATGGACAAAAGTTAATAATGGTTAATGGTGTTTCCGCCGAGGAAGCAAAATATTGGGAAGATTACCAATTTTTCGATGAATCGGATCCCGATGAGGATTCCGATGATGTTATAGAAATTACCTCGACCCAATTTAATAAAGCGAAAGAAAATAATAATGGAAAAGGTATAAAAATAGAGAAACCCGATTCCAACCCCGATGAACTTTATATGTTTCGACAACATCCGTATTTCCTAAAATGTAACAATGACCCGGGAATCTCTAAACCACCAGGTTTTTCTAAACCATTATGGAAAACGACTGCTCGTATTAGAGGAATACCATATATTTTCCTAGAAAATTAGGAAAACGAACCAAGTTCGAAGAAGAAGAAACCAGTTATTCAGATTAGAAGGTTGTAATCATGTTGTGTATTATATGTATTGTAGTGTGCTTGTACTTTTATGTTCTATGTAAAAATTGCTTGTATTGTTTGTCAATTATCTTTTACGAATCTAATCCTTGTCTATTTTACAGTATAAAAACAAAATGGACATTAAGGGTAGACAACCGAATATTTTAGAAGACCTACCAGAGGATATGATTGAGGAAATCTTGTCTAGAGTCTGTCAGAATTCATCAGCACATTTAGTTATGGAAAAATTAACTTGTCAAACATTTGAAAGACTTTCCAGAAATGCCTTAGTTTATAAAAGGCTTTCCTTTGATAGGTGGGGTATATCACATTGGGGAGACCGTAAGTTACGCAGTGTTTTCTTTAAAGCGTTAAATGCGAGGAACCCAAATGCAATTTTACGCTACGGGTTAAGAACCTATTTTGACTCAACATATCCCAACATAGGATTTCGTGAATTAGAAAGAGCTTCTAACATGCAACATAAAGAAGCATGTTATGCTTACGGGTTAGTGATGTTCGCTTATTACCAAAGTGAGAAAACGAACATCGGATTGCAACTTTTAAATAAAACCTTCCCACAAGTGACAGATTCAGTAGTTGGGGTGAGAAACAAGGTTTTTAGATTATTACGGGGCTGTTGGACATTACGAAACCCTCGTCCTTTTGACGACATTACAACATGCTACTTAGCTAATGGTCATAACGGTTATTTTCCACAAGACCAAGGATGGAAAGTCGTCTTAGTAAAACCAGAATGCATGACTTGTTTCTGGACTTATGAATTACGTGTCTTTATTTTCTTTGCTGAACAACTTGCGTATTAACTAGATTTATCTTCAAAACTGTCCTGTATCATAGTGTAATATATTTCATGTTATATGTAATATAGCGAAGTTCTAAGTTTGAAGAATATTTGTATGTGATATATTATTATAATCAGTTTTTCATATGAAATTGTACTAGTTGAATTGTATATTAGCTACTAAGTATGAACTTAACGGGTAGGTAGTACCCGAATTTAAAATTATAAAACGCTAATATGAAGAAAAAGCTTTTATAAATGAGTTCATATTATGCTACGAGATACTATTGACTACTCTTAATATTCTGTATGATTAAATTCTTTCATTTGACTATTTTGAAGGAAATGGCACCGACTATTTTCCCGGGTCATCACAGTACCTACCCGTTAAAGAAATTTCGTCCTGAAATTTGAGTGAGGTGGTCATGACTAACAATAAAAATGTTTTCATGACTCATATGAGCTGATATATATAGTTTTATTACCATTGAGTAATAAGGATAAAATAATTCGATTATTCAAAGAGTACGAATGATGCTATCACAAAAGAGTGAAGTGAATAAATGTAGATTCGTCATATCTTTTGACGTAGATAGGATTGATTTTCGGATTTCAAGGGATTTAGAGAAAATAGCCGAGATCTGAAAGATTTAATTCTTTGGTAAATAAAATCTCTTTAAATTAAATGCGATTATCTGCTTCGATCTCTTTATCAGATATTTCATTATAAATTAACTTCTTCCGTTCCATTACTTTTATCACTCCTATACTCAATTCCTAAATTCAAAAAGATTGTGAAAATGCTTAATCCAGTTCTGATCCTTGTCCTTATCCTTACTATCGCAACAATAATTCTCCTTTTCCATCTTCCACCAGAGGAATCTGCTTACTTCTATTTTGCTCTTGGGGTTATAGTGCTTTTAATTCTCTCGTGTCTTTATGTTGCGATAAACATTGATATTCACGGTTTGTAATTTATACGTTGTTATCGGGCTTTGTATCTCCCCTTATTTTTCAATGTCCCTATTTCTGTTTCCTATAATCATTGTCATCCACAGTTAATACTCCCTCCTATTTTCTGCAATTTATACTCCAATTTCTATTTCAGAGCTTCGTCCCTTCGTTTCTTCTTCTTGCAGTTAGGCATCTCTTGTAATGGTCCATAATTCGCAGATATAAATTTCAGAATGAACATTATTAATGTTCTAAGAAAGGAATGGTAATGGCACAATCTTGATTGGTTAAATTACAAGAATACCCAGGAAAAGACCGAATCATCAAGAAATATTTTTTTGATATTTTAGAGGTTTAAATAGAATACAAGAGTCGTGTAACATGGCACATGATGACATTAGAGTCTGTTAATCATCATGTTTCATTAAAAACTCGGCATGACTTACTGTAATATAATCACGTTGATCAAGTGTCATTATATTATACTAACTCATGCATCATTTTCCCACACTATTTCAAAAACATTCATAGTTTAAACTCGAAAGTTTACAGAATATAGAAACTAATAGTTTCTTTTTATGATATAACACATATAGCGCGGAGAGATAATTAATATTGGACGAGAATATTTATGAAGGTATCTTCAGAAATATTGAGGATATTAATAATGAAAGATACGATAATATCTTAGAATTTCATAATCAAATTGTGATGAAGAAATTCATTCACGATGATTTAGAGCGATTAAGGAGTAAGGTATTCGTTAAAGATTTCATCAGAAACAGAATCATCAAGATTCTTTGAAGGCAGGTTTAGTCTTTGTATTTGTCCTCGTTCTCCTTCATGGTTTGCTCAATTCGTTTTTCAATACCAAATTTTCTATTGAGTGTTCCCAACATTCCATTCTTTATTATCAAACTTTTGACCGTTTAGACCATCTACAAATTTGCTGTTTCCTCTGCATTTAATGCTACCATATCTGAATCATCGGTTATCAATCCAAGGTGGTTTCAAGAGAATTGTGTTTTTAGATGATTAAACGTTGATGGTAATATGGTGGAATATAAAAGGTTTCCCAGTATCAATAAAAGAGCACACATATATATCAAGGTTATAATAAGGTTATTTCGGACGAAAAGTCGAAGTTGACTTGCTGGAGCTGTGACAAAATTTGCTACTTTGAAAGGAACCACTAAGTTATTTTGGGTAATAATAACACTAAAGGAATTAGCACAGATACGTGTTAAACGTTTACTCAGGTTCCGAGTGTTTTCAGGTGCATAACTATATGCATCAATCTTTTCTTCCGTAGATGAGCGGTTGGTTCATCCTCTCGATTGAGGTGTTTTCAAGAATCATGAAAGGTTTGAATGCAGATTGTAATCGTCAAGATACAAATGAGGTTTAAGATGAAATCAAGTGGCAAGCTTGAAGAATTGTTTAGTTTCATATGTTATAATCAATATTTTAATTCATTTTAATTGTCCAATGTTATTAGTCCACAGTCGATAGTCCACAGTTAACAGTCCAATAATTCATATATAGTTTAATATATAATATTCGAATTAATTAATACGTATCGTGACCCGTGTACATGTCTCAGACTCGATCACAACTCAAAGTATATATATTATTGTAGAATCAACCTCAACCCTGTATAGCTAACTCGATCATTACTGCATATAGAGTGTCTATGATTATTCCAAATAATATATATAGATGCGTCGATATGATATGTCAAAACCTTGTATACGTGTCCCGATATTTAAAGTGCGTAAAATAAATAACATAAATTAAATGACGATAAATAAAATTACAAGAATATAAATTGCGATAATTAAATTGCGATAAATAAAACGTAATCAGTTAGCTAGGAACATTTAGCTAGGAACATTTTGCGTGGATTCTTAATAAAATTTCTCATAGTTAATTTGTTTGTTTCTAACCAATTTTTTTTTTTGTCCAATGTTTTCTTCATTATGCCACTTGTTGGATTCTGACATGTCAAAATCCAAATATGAAATTGAATGAAAATGGTTATTCTGCGGTGAACGGATACGTATATCTGTGGTGTAAGTAGGATAATAAATGACTGTTGAATCAGATTCGAAGAATGTACAGTGTAACTTATTAATGTGAAATCTAAATATTCCTCGGGTATTACCTACCCGTTAAAATATTTTTATCATTAACAGTTTGTACGAAAGAATTTTCAATTACAATCTTTATGAAAATATATATACATATATATTTTCTTCAGAGGTAATTATGGATTTAATGAGTCAATATGATATTAAACTCATTTGATTTTCGGTTTGAGCTAGAATAAATATTCTCTAAAACTTTTAGAAACCACATATTCTTCACAGAATATTTCTTCAATGAAGTTATGAATTAATATTTCATCGTTCATTGTTGTTGGTACTCCTTGGTATCTATGGTGCGTATGACGTTGATGTTCGTGTGACAGATTGTGAAGTTGAGGTTTGCGATGCGGTTGTTGTTGGTGGTGGTAATGGTACTGTTGGCGTTGATGATGGTGGTACTGGTTATGCTGCTGGTGCTGCTGCTGGTGTTTGTAACCTTTGCACCATATTCTCCAAAGTCACTACCCGAGCGCGAAGCTCGTTGACTTCTTCTATTACACCGGGGTGATTGTCGGTTCGGACGAGCGGATAAATATGATCTAGAATTTGGTATAGTATATAATCATGATGAGATATTCTGAAAATGAGAGAGAAAATGGTGTTTCGGACAGGTTCGCCGGTAAGTGCTTCAGGTTCTTCGCCAAGAGGGCAATGTGGTGGATGAAAAGGATCACCTTCTTCTTGTATCCAATGATTGAGGAGGCTACGAACCCAGCCCCAATTTATCCAGAATAGATGATGGCTAATCGGTTGATCCATTCCGGTTATACTGCTTTCGGAGCTCGAGTGAAAATCCATATCGGAATAGTTATCGGAATCCGACGAACTTGAACTGGTTGCGGAATTCATCTTGCACGGTTAGGTAAAGGATTTTATGAAATGATTTTCGGATATCGGATGATATTCTAATTACATAGAATATCTATGTATAGTATAGAAGATCCTGTAGATTACGGAGGAAATTAAGGAAACGTGTCAGACAAAGTCTACAGTAACAGATACGCTAAGATCTGAATTTTGTCTCTACACTATTCATGCAATCAATGCAATAAGAAGTGTCTAGACTAAGAATGATAAGCAGGTAATTTCCTAAGGATGATAAGTAGATGATTTTCGACACGAAATGATCAGCAAAACTTTTGACATGCAGACACGGTCGAAGTCCAGACCCACTAATGCATCTAAACAACTATCAGTTAGACACACTAACAGTTAGACACACTAATGCAAGACCTGGTTCGCTAAGACCACCGCTCTGATACCAACTGAAGCGACCCGTCCTAATCCATCTGGACGAATACATTACATTTGGTTACATCGTGAGGTACTTGACCTCTATATGATACATTTTACAAACATTGCATTCATTTTTGAAAAGACAATCTTTCATTACATCGAAAGTTGACGGCATGCATACCATTTTATAATATATCCAACTATAATTGACTTAATAATAATCTTGATGAACTCAACGACTCGAATGCAACGTCTTTTGAAATATGTCATGAATGACTCCAAGTAATATCTCTAAAATGAGTAAATGCACAGCGGAAGATTTCTTTCGTACCTGAGAATAAACATGCTTTCAAGTGTTAACCAAAATGTTGGTGAGTTCATTAGTTTATCATAAACATTCATTTCCATCATTTTAATAGACCACAAGATTCTCATTTTTCATAAATATCATTACACTCATAAGTGTATAAAATCCATTCGTATGATGAACACCTGGTAACCGACATTAACGTAATGCATATAGAATATCCCCCGCATACTCGCAAGTATGCCATAATATTGGCAATCGCAATCACCATTTAAATCGAAGTACTAAAGCATTCCAAATTCCAGAATGAGTTTGTTAGGCCCATAGATCTATCTTTAGGATTCGCGTCAATTAGGGGTCATTTCCCTAATTCTTAGGCTACCAGACTTGAAGGGGGGATATTCGGTATAGTAATCCAACCATACAATGTAGTTTCAAGTACTTGTGTCTATTTCGTCAAACATTTATAAAAGCAGTGCATGTATTCTCAGCCCAAAAATATATATTGCAAAAGCATTTAAAAAGGGAGCAAATGAAACTCACCTAATGTATTTTGTAGTAAAAATACATATGACTATATTGAACAATGCAGGGTTGGTCTTGGATTCACGAACCTATATCATTTGTAAATTTATTAATATACATAATTGTAATCGAACACGTAAATATGTAGCCTTATTAGTTATATCCTTTTATATATATATATATATATATATATATATATATATATATATATATATATATATATATATATATATATATATATATATATATATATATATATATATATATATATATATATATATATATATATGTTTCATATATTTATTTTGTAAAATAAAAATATTAATTTTTGGTTATGTTATATGTAATAAATATATTTATAGATGTATATATATATATATATATATATATATATATATATATATTAAAAAATATTTTCATTTGTTTGTTAAAACAGTACATTAGTAATACTAAACTAATATTTGAAATGTTGATAGTGATAATACTAATAAATATGATTATATTATTTATAATTTTATTAATACGAATATTAATGGTAATTTTACTAATAAATCTCATAATAAAGATTGTATCAGTAGTTTTTAATAAACTGAATAATTTAATAATAAAGATACTGAAAGTTATTAATTCCTGACATTAATACTTATTTCTTGATACTAATAATTATAACAATCTTATTATTCGTGGTAATCTTAATAGATACTTTTGTTAGTAATAATTATAATTGTAGTTAGTGTTATGATAATAATAATAATAACTAATATTAACAATAATATTAACAATAATAATAATACTTATAAAAATAATAATGTGAATACTAATAATTTCTAAATAATAATGCTAATAATAATAATAATAATAATAATAATAATAATAACAATAATACTTGAATTAATAACAATAATTAATAATACATAACAATAATATTAATAATAATAATAATAATAATAATAATAATAATAATACTAATAATAATAATAATAATAATAATAATAATAATAATAATAATAATAATAATAATAATAATAATAATAATAATAATAATAATAATAATAATAATAATAATAATAATGACTACCTTTAAAGAAAAATGGCTTTTAAAAAGAATGCGCCACTGCCCAGGTTCAAACCCGAGACCTCTCGGTACCCAACATAACCCTCTAACCATCCCTTCTGTCACGTTTCTGATTTAACTCCTAAGTATATTTTATTTAAACCATTAACCTAACTGTTTCTTCTTCTTCAATATCACGATCGATGGTAAATTCACAAAACCCATAGCAACGATTTACATATTCGTTTAAGACTCGGATTTGAAACATAAACAATTGGGGCATGGGTGCATCAACAGAACAGAAAAAAAATTAAAGAAATTGAGCAGCAAATGTTTAAAAACGCGATGAACAACTCAGATTATGATTTTAAAATCTAGCCACTTTTGGATTATAATTTCTACATGAAAAGGGTAATAAATCACTCATAGAAAGTTTTGCAATCACCAATTTGACTTGATTCACAGCATAGAATTCGAATTCGATCTAAATTTAAATAGTTTGACTTTTTAACGAAACTTTGACTCGAGAAATTCAAGCTTGATATGAAAAATTGTGTTTTGAAACTTTTCACGTAGTTTAAACAAAGGATTTCTAACTTAACTGCACTTCTAGATTTTAAAAATTAATTCGTTTTTGAGCTGTTGATAAAATGAACCAAGAACAGGGTCGATATCTGTTCTTCAGTCTTTTTTTTTTAATTCATTAAAATAAGGGCTGTGAAGGGTTGTTGGAATTGGTACTAGATAATGTGAGATTCATTGGATTCCTTTACAACTGGAAAGTGATTTGTTTAAGTAAGATATGGCAGTCGACACATTTTTATTTGATCAGGTACACAATTATATATAAAAAATTAAAAGAAGAAACCGATGGTTAATGGATTTTGGATATATCGGAGATTGAGATTCGATTTGTACCAAATTTGAGACGTAAGAACACTTCATCAACAGATTGAAAACGATGGGAAATTGATATACATAATTATTTGTATTTAATTTTATATACATCTGTTATTTATACAACCATATATCTGTATATGAATATATCTATATATATAATTGTATTTTGTATATTTATATGTACTTATATAAACTTGTATGTACATATCTGTTTATACGTATATAATTCGTAAATCTAGATAATTACAAGTAATAGTATGTTAATATTATTAATAATACACCCTAAAACCCTAAAATCTAAACCCTAACTTAATTTGATGAAAATTGATGTAGAACATGTGTAGAACAGCATGTTCTACATGCTGTTCTACATCCTGTTCTACATAAAATGTAGAACCAAGCAAAAAAGACCAAAAATAAAAATTGTTCGACTACAAGAATTTTTGTTCGACCGCGTCCTATTGTTTGCTCGACTACCTTAGTTCTCAGAGTTCTCATTGCTTAAAAGTTCTCATTTAATCCCTATATATATATATATATATATATATATATATATATATATATATATATATATATATATATATATATATATATATGTGTGTGTGTGTGTGTGTGTGTGTGTGTGTGTGTGTGTGTTAGGAAACCCGACTAGGTGAGCCCAAACAAGACTAGATAACCCCAAGTTATCAACTCACTTCCAATAAACGAAAATATATTGAAAAATCGTAAAGCTAGCAAGAATGATAAAAACACAGGAATTTAACGTGATTATATTCAGTGTTTAAACAGTTTTTAGTGACACTTTTTCCGACATGTTTAAATGTCTCCACACCTCAACAATATATATATATATATATATATATATATATATATATATATATATATATATATATATATATATATATATATATATATATATATATATATATATATATATATATTTGTCTTCGTCCTTCTTATCGTTCTATTGGTCGTTATCGTATATCACCACCACATTCCACAGTCATACATCACCGCCAAACTCCGCCTGCTTACATAATAATCACATTTCATCGTCTTACATCAACACCACACTCTGCCGTCTTACATCACCGTCTCATTCCGCCATCATACATCACCGCCAAATTCCAATGTCATACATCACCGCCAAATTCCACTGTCATACATCACCGCCTCATTCAATTGTCTTACATCACTGCCACATTCTACCGTATTACATCACCGTCTTACAACGCTGCCTCCGTTCACAATCATACATCACCACCTCACTCCAACGTCATACATTACAACCAAATTCCACCTTCTTACATCACCACCACAATTCGCCCTCTAATTCCACAATCATACATCACCACCGCAATCCACTGTTTTTTAGATCACCACTGCGTTATATTGTCATTCATAACCACCACATTCCATCGTCATACATAACCACCTCATTCCACCATCGCAGATCATCACCTCATTCCACCGTCTCAGATCATCACCTCATTTCACCGTCATACACTACCACATTCCAGCGCCACACAACACCACCACGTTTCATTGTCATACATAATCATCACAATTTATTGTCTTACATTTCCACCACATTTCATCGTCTTACGTCACCACCTTATTCCACCGTCTCAGATCAACACCTCATTCCACCGTCATACACCACCACATTCCACCATCATACACCACCACCACATTTCATTGTCATATATAACCATCACATTTCACCATCTTACATTTTCACCACATTCCATCGTCTTACATCAATACCTCATTCCACCGTCGAACATGGCCACCACATTCCACCGACTTATATCACCACCACAATTTACCATTTTAGATGACCACATCATACTACCACATTCAATCGTCGTATATAACAACCACATTACATCACCTTACATCACCACCAAATTCCAATGTCACATATCATCACCGCATTCCACCAACTTACATTAACTTCTCATTCCACCGCCTTACATCACTGCCTATCATCACCGCATTCCAATACATTCCACCGTCTTACATAATCATCACATTATGTCGTCTTACATCACCTCCTCATTTCACCGACTTACATCACCACCACATTCCCCATTGTTACAGCATCGTCACATTTTGTGATTTAAATCAATATGAACCAATTGCGGCGACATTTAGGACGACATGTCGCGCCAATTGAACTAGCGCGAAACTTTCCCGCTACAAGGTGAAATTTTTCAGTTTGATGGGAAAAATTTAATTGGAAAGTAAATCGTAATTTTTTTATTGCGGCGACATTAGTGGCGACTGGTCGCCACAATAGGGATGGCGGGAAACTTTCCCTCCACTTGATAATTTTTACAATTTGGAGAGAAAAAATTAATTGGAATATTAATATAAAATAATAATTGCGGCGACTTTTAGTGGCGACATGTCGCCACAATTCAATATTTTCAAACTTTGACCAGTTTATTATTGAGAAAAAGGAAAAGTAAATGGAAAATTAAGTTTGCGGCGACATTTTTGGCGACATGTCGCCACAAAAGTTAACTTTGACTCAAGAAGTCAAGAAGTGAGGAATTTTTGTCGTTTAGCGGGTTGTTTGCGGCGAAATCTATGTCGCCACAAATGGATTCGTGGCAAAAGAACGAATTTCTTGTAGTGTCGACCATTTTTTCCAAATAATCATACTCGTCAAAATCCCTTGAATGATTAGCTAATAATCACCAACACTGCACAAAAGAAAAGATGAAAAATATAACAACACAACACATATATTCTTCCGGTTATAATGAGAGTTTTAAGATCGTTAAAAGAAGAAAACGTTCGATAGGATATAAAAAAGTATACTTTCATTTAACTTAAGTGAACTTAATTATTAAGTTGCATAGTCTACCAAACAATGCCTGATTTGAAAATGAAAAGAAAAAAAATGCAAAATAGTTGCATGTAACATGCATCATCAAAAACACAAGTACTCCATATATGCTAGAAAGCTAAAAAACCTCAGTAGGCTTTGATTCAAAAACAACTCATTTTGATAAAATTGAGAAGGAAAAAGCTATCAATTTAAAAATAGAAAAAATCATAAACTTTGCTCAGCTAAAAGTATACTGAAAACGAATACACTTGCTACTTACATGTGTATGACACAATAAATAAAACAATTAACGGGTAGAAACAAATCTAAGAATTAAAATTGAATGTTAGAAGCAATTAATATCATTCCAATGGCTTGAGTGTCGAAAACAACATTAACAGCCATTAGGGATCTGATGATTGAGTGTTGAAAAAAAATGAGGTAAAGATTAAATGATGTATATACTGATCATCACTATATATATACTAATTGAGTTGTGAAAACGATGAGAATTTTGTTTGTTTTCCAAGTTTAAATTTTTTGCTTTATAGTCTTTGCTTATGCGCACCGGGCTGCTTAGTCGGAATAGGCAAGCGATGTGCTATAGAAAAATTATACTAATTTAAAAATGAAACAAAGCCTTCAAATTTTCCAATATGGATCCGAGTTTGATAGGATCAAAACTAAAAGTGATAAAGATCTATCACTAAGGGGATAATACAAAATGATAATACAGGGCATCTATCTAAAATGCCCAAAACCAAAAACTAAGGGGATTATTAATGTACATCTCAGTTCCATAGTTCATAACAATTTTGAAATATGCCAATAAGACTACCAAAACAACCAGAACTACACTTTGCACAAATGGAATAAATCAAACACAATGCAAAATCGGTGCCTTTTACATGTTTTGTACCATCATCAATATCTCTAATGGTTGAGCCCTCTGGTGGGTCAACCAAAACAGGATCCCAAATTCCACAATTCATACCAGAAAGAACAGTCTTCGGCAACTTGACCTGTTGACTTTCATAAGTCAACCTGACAGCAAACATCATCAAATTGTCGTCAAAATCAGTTGATGCTGAATAAGAATGGCTCAAAAAGTAGTATCATACTCATATGAAGCTTTTAGTACTCTGATCTAGATCACAAGTATCCATATCCATTTTCATCACTAAGGCTGCATTCTTGAGTTTTTTGTAAGGAAGAAAGGAATGGAAATAGAAGGATTAAACACTAATTGGCAATTCTTGAGTTTTTTCATAAAAGAAAGGGATGGGAAGGAAAGGGTTTAGGCTGTAAATACATTATATTTTACTGGAAGTTACAATCCGTCCATTTTTGGGATGATAGAAAAGGAAAACCGTTATATCTTGCTCTTACATCATTCTCATGTTATGTTTTATATTATTTTTTATTTTTTTATTTTTGTGTGTGTTCTTTGAGTTTAAGATTGTACACCTCATTTCTCACCATCAAATACGTAAGTTACCATCACTTACGTAAGTTGAACACTTAGTCATTACTTTATCTACACTCACACCTCATAGATGTTGAGTTTTATAGTCAAACCAATTAAACTGAATATATATGTAATATGTAGATATCTTATGGGAAAAAAAAAGGTTATCAGACAATTTACATTATACTATTATTTGGAAAAGTATGGCTGATTGTTGTAAGGTTTGTAGGTGAATTTTGACTCACTTTGGAGTAAGAATAATTAGAAACTGGATTTAGATTGTAGTATGTTGATTAAAATCTACATATACAGCTAAGTCCTCGTATTCGAGTGTCTCTGTTCAACTCGAAGTAGCAATTGTGATGGATACTTAAGTAATTTAGTTTTAACACAATGATAAGTAAATTTTTTATTTCTTTTCTTTTACTTTCTTTTCAACTCAAGAATACGTACAATTAGTTATATAATACTTTCCATCTTTTTTCTCTCTTTTCCATTCCACCACATTGTTTTCCATTTGGAAAAAAACTCGAGAACACAAAAATAGCATGTAACCCTAAACCTTGTATATTAGCTACAACTAACAGACCTGCATTATTTTTGTCAGCCTTTTTACCTTCATCACATACACACTCTAGAGCATCTATATAGTCCACAACCCACAATTTAGCACCCACAGTAACAAAGTCAATATTCAGCATTCTGACCCGTTGACTTTAAAAGGTTAAGTTGATTTGGATATGAAGGCAGCTCCCATCATTTGCAAGTTCACCATTAACTTTAGAATAATTCTCAGTAGCTATAACCAACAGTTGACTTTGATAAGTCAACCTACCATATAGTAAGTCAAATAACATCACAAGAAGAGTCAACACCATAGTATAGCAGTAATTGCAAGTCCACCATGACCAAAAGAAAACTGTACTGATGATAACTCCTAAATTATACAGTTTTTTAATAACATTTTGAGGAGTTATCTTAATATTTTTGAGTCATTTTAATGCCAAAACATGCTAAAACACGTAAAAATGGGAAAAAGGTATTTCTAATGATTTTATCAAAGTTATGTATTAAACAGGATCAAAAATAAAGAAAATTGCAAATCAGCTAAATGAAGCCGCCGGCAAGGATACAAGGAAGCCGCCGGCTTGGAGCTGAATACGCCAGAATGTTCCAGAATCGATGTAAAATTGAAAGAACTTGTTGATCAAGAAAAAGTCAAAGGAAGCCACCGGCTTCATCCTGAAGCCGCCGGCCTAGTTGACACGGTTTCTCAACTTATCGACCAAGTTCAAGTAAAAATGAAAACAAAATCAAGACAAAATCAGAAAGATCTGGCGGATCTTTGAAGCCGCCGGCATGAGTATGACGGTTAAAAGATTTAGCTTGCGGATTAAGTTTAACTTGCACAAGGAGTCACCGACTCAAGGCAAGCCGCGGCTTCCCACTGTACCCGCCGGATTGGCCACCGAACTTAAACAGTATAAATACAGGCCTTGGTCTCAGTTTTCATATGTATTAGTTTTCAGAATTCAATAATTCTGGTTAGGTCATTTTTTAGGGTTTTTCTCTAAACCCTTAGGTTAGATTTAGTCTTTGTAATTAAGATTCAAGTTTTAATTCAAGTTATTTTACATCTACCTTCTTTTTAAGGTATGATTCTATCCTTATTTTATTATTTTATTTATCTTATTTACTGTATTCTTTTCTGTTCGTCTTCTGCTATGAACTAAACGTTCATAGTGGTTACGTGGACGAAAATTGAACTTCATCTGAGAATCAGATGAAGCCGCCGGCTTCAGTTCTTCATCTGTACAGTTTCCGGTTCTTTCCCAGATCTGTATGGTCGAGTTTCTGTGATGATATTTGAACTGTTTCGAATCTGTTTTGTTTAAATATACTTGTTTGTCATGCTTAATGATTAGATAACATGATTTTAGGGTTGATTAGTACTTGATCCAACGATTCATTATCCGATTCATGCTACTTGTTTAGATCTAGTCCATCAAACTTGTTAAATTGAATTGCATGCAGCTAAGTTAAAAAGCATAATAGTGATAAACTTATTTAGTTGGAATTACACTTATATAATAGAGTTTGATATTGCCAATGGGGCTTTGCCTCATTGGTCACCATGTTAACATGGTGTTCGAGGAGACCAAGGGTTCGAGTCTCGGGGGGGGGGGGGGGGGGGGGGGATTTTTCGTGAATTAACTCTAACCACTAACATTGCCTTTCAAAAAAAAAAAAAAAAAAAAAAAAAAAAAAAAAAAAAAAAAAAAAGTTTGATATTGTTAGGCTTAGTCGAAGATCCTCTGTTTGGATGTGTTTAATTAATGATTGCATGAAAAGTAAGTAGTAATTGACTTTCAGCTAGTAACTTGAGTTGATCTACTTGATGTTTAATAGCTTATACAATTTGCCAGCCTATTTGCATGTTAATCCGCATCATAAGGTTGATATGTATCATGTAATTGAATTGAATGCTAAGAATTGAGATATTAGTCATGCACATCATATGTCTAGTATATGCTTTAAGTCCTGCTTATTAAATGATATGCAACACTTGTCTTAACCTGCTTAGGGATAATAATTGGTCTATGATTGTTATCTTGATTTGTGTTAATATAAGTTATGAAACTTGCCTAATATGATTCTCGTATGAGTTATTCGTTCATGTAGCTGCTTTCGTTTATAATTGTTTAATTAGAATCTTTACTTTCTTGCTTTATTTTGTTATTTTGTTTATCTTAAATCATCTCTTTCCTAAGAGATAAGAATCTATCCAATAAATGACATAAAAAAATATCTTTAGTTCTTTAATAAGAACTAAGCTATAAACAATTTATAACGCAGCTACGCTCTCTTGGGACGATAACCTAAAATACTACCTCTGATCGGGTTTTGTTGCTCGTTAGAGTGTTAAAAATGTAATAATAAAGGTTATATAAATTTAAAAGTTTGAAAGGCAAATTAAGCACTGCACACTTTTGCATATCAACTGACCTGAAACTCTAACCTTAAACACAATGAATTCCAGAAATAGAGGGGAATCCAATGGTCATGGTTTTCTTGTGGATATATTACAATATCCTCAATCACCGGCCTTAATGAACACTTCACGTGCAAATGACTATCAAAAGTTATTCTTGTAGTCAACTGAATGATCTCGACCTGCATCTAAAAATGTGTTCTTGAAAATGTTGTAATAGCATAACTATAGCATTTGGTAAAGTTTAAGTTATTCATAAAATGATGAATTGTATACATAATGCTAAATATTGAGAAGTGTAGTACTTTGCCATTTCTCACGATCACATCCTATGCTCTTTGAATGCAAAAACTTGAGGACCCGGAGCTTATTATACCAAAATTATATCACTTTTCTATCTACATGTATTAATGTTACATACTATTGTATACAATAGTTTCTCACTTATATGTTGTCTTTGTTATTGTATTTATTTATATTTTTTTATCATATTTATATTTTTTTTTATCAGATTCTCTAAAATTCAGTGAACTGTACAAGTCATGGTTTAATGTTCATAATAATCTTATATCTCGCCTGCGTACTGCAATGCTCAGCAATCAAACAGATACGGAGTTGCATCCTATTATATTAACCGTTTTCGATCACATCAAGAGTTTATATTTACTAAAAAAGATGGCAACTAAGGATGATGTGCTGAACTTGGTATATGGCACTTGGATGACTCCTGCGGAGATGTGCATGATGTGGTTAGGTGGTTTTCGCCCATCTGACATTGTTAACGTACGTATTCAAATCCTAACTAACATTTTTTATCCAATAATATTTAGTAAACTAACTTACACCTTTTTTTTCAAATTTCCTTATTATTTTTTATATGCTATACTAACATATTTTCAGCTGCTTGTTGTTCACCTAGAATTAACACAAGAACAAAAGAAGCATTTTATAAGCTTGAAGACCTCCACGGTAAATCAAGAGACTAATTTATCAATGCGTGTGACTGAAATTCAATCAAGTTTGTCAAAGGTTTTTATTGGAGAATCATTCGTTCAAACAGGTGACGAGTCGTACTATAACAAGTACATGAGTCAGATGCATTTTTCAATGGAAAAGTTGCACGTAATGGAAGATATAATGTTGCAAGTATGACCGATGATTTTTCTATTGTTGGACATCTAATATAATCATATACAATTAAGTTATATTAAGTTATTTTATTCTTTTAATTATTTATTTTAAGCTAACTATTGTTTACACCTTTTCAGGCTGATCGTTTACGCTCGGATACGCTTGACGAAATTCACCATTGCCTACTAACTAAACAGTTTGCAATGGCTTTGTTAGCTTTCAACGACTACCTGAATCGGATAACTGCATTAAGCTTTCTATGGATTTATCGTCCAAAGTACTGAATATTCCTGAGTTTGTATTAAATCACTAGCTACTATACGTTCAAGTTTCCTTTTATATAAAGTTGTTATGAATATTTTTATTATTATCTAAAAAGTGCATTGTTTATTTTAATGAAGTTCAATTTGATTAGCAAAAATCTGCTTATTTTCACTTGTAATTGTGTTTGACATACGTTAAACAAATTGAAAGCTAATCCGAATGACAAAATTCACAAGGTTATTTCTGGTTAATGATAGTGAAAGTCACTTACATTGTTATGCAAAACTTTACCAAAACATATTTATATGTTAGATAAATTTTCTACAGAACGTACATGCAAATTTTTTAGCCATATTGTTTGTAAAGCTATAAATTTCAATAACCCTAAAATTGTATTGGATGTGAAGATGCAGTTTGTAAATAACAAAAAAATGTTTTTATGTATTTGTTTGCTTCCAACTCATCATTTCTTTGTTTATTCGACAAAAGAAGAACACATATAAAACAAACAACTATCATCAACTGATGATAGTAGCTATGAAAGATACATAAGAGTTGTGCAATCAATGCAATTAGAAAGTCAATGCTAACATAAGAAAGTTTAATAAATCGAATATTTATAAGCGTTTCTTTTCAAAAGAGTTGTTAACAACTACCTACGGTAGTAAGACAAACCAACTTACCTACGAAAAACATAATCAAAGTTATACAATAAGAATTTAACACAAACACACAAAACTTCAAATCACTACAAGAAATTCGTTCTTTTGCCACGAATCCATTTGTGGCGACATAGATTTCGCCGCAAACAACCCGCTAAACGACAAAAATTCCTCACTTCTTGACTTCTTGAGTCAAAGTTAACTTTTGTGGCGACATGTCGCCAAAAATGTCGCCGCAAACTTAATTTTCCATTTACTTTTCCTTTTTCTCAATAATAAACTGGTCAAAGTTTGAAAATATTGAATTGTGGCGACATGTCGCCACTAAAAGTCGCCGCAATTATTATTTTATATTAATATTCCAATTAATTTTTTCTCTCCAAATTGTAAAAATTATCAAGTGGAGGGAAAGTTTCCCGCCATCCCTATTGTGGCGACCAGTCGCCACTAATGTCGCCGCAATAAAAAAATTACGATTTACTTTCCAATTAAATTTTTCCCATCAAACTGAAAAATTTCACCTTGTAGCGGGAAAGTTTCGCGCTAGTTCAATTGGCGCGACATGTCGTCCTAAATGTCGCCGCAATTGGTTCATATTGATTTAAATCACAAAATGTGACGATGCTGTAACAATGGGGAATGTGGTGGTGATGTAAGTCGGTGAAATGAGGAGGTGATGTAAGACGACATAATGTGATGATTATGTAAGACGGTGGAATGTATTGGAATGCGGTGATGATAGGCAGTGATGTAAGGCGGTGGAATGAGAAGTTAATGTAAGTTGGTGGAATGCGGTGATGATATGTGACATTGGAATTTGGTGGTGATGTAAGGTGATGTAATGTGGTTGTTATATACGACGATTGAATGTGGTAGTATGATGTGGTCATCTAAAATGGTAAATTGTGGTGGTGATATAAGTCGGTGGAATGTGGTGGCCATGTTCGACGGTGGAATGAGGTATTGATGTAAGACGATGGAATGTGGTGAAAATGTAAGATGGTGAAATGTGATGGTTATATATGACAATGAAATGTGGTGGTGGTGTATGATGGTGGAATGTGGTGGTGTATGACGGTGGAATGAGGTGTTGATCTGAGACGGTGGAATAAGGTGGTGACGTAAGACGATGAAATGTGGTGGAAATGTAAGACAATAAATTGTGATGATTATGTATGACAATGAAACGTGGTGGTGTTGTGTGGCGCTGGAATGTGGTAGTGTATGACGGTGAAATGAGGTGATGATCTGAGACGGTGGAATGAGGTGATGATCTGCGATGGTGGAATGAGGTGGTTATGTATGACGATGGAATGTGGTGGTTATGAATGACAATATAACGCAGTGGTGATCTAAAAAACAGTGGATTGCGGTGGTGATGTATGATTGTGGAATTAGAGGGCGAATTGTGGTGGTGATGTAAGAAGGTGGAATTTGGTTGTAATGTATGACGTTGGAGTGAGGTGGTGATGTATGATTGTGAACGGAGGCAGCGTTGTAAGACGGTGATGTAATACGGTAGAATGTGGCAGTGATGTAAGACAATTGAATGAGGCGGTGATGTATGACAGTGGAATTTGGCGGTGATGTATGACATTGGAATTTGGCGGTGATGTATGATGGCGGAATGAGACGGTGATGTAAGACGGCAGAGTGTGGTGTTGATGTAAGACGATGAAATGTGATTATTATGTAAGCAGGCGGAGTTTGGCGGTGATGTATGACTGTGGAATGTGGTGGTGATATACGATAACGACCAATAGAACGATAAGAAGGACGAAGACAAATATATATATATATATATATATATATATATATATATATATATATATATATATATATATATATATATATATATATATATATATATATTGTTGAGGTGTGGAGACATTTAAACATGTCGGAAAAAGTGTCACTAAAAACTGTTTAAACACTGAATATAATCACGTTAAATTCCTGTGTTTTTATCATTCTTGCTAGCTTTACGATTTTTCAATATATTTTCGTTTATTGGAAGTGAGTTGATAACTTGGGGTTATCTAGTCTTGTTTGGGCTCACCTAGTCGGGTTTCCTAACACACACACACACACACACACACACACACACACACATATATATATATATATATATATATATATATATATATATATATATATATATATATATATATAGGGATTAAATGAGAACTTTTAAGCAATGAGAACTCTGAGAACTAAGGTAGTCGAGCAAACAATAGGACGCGGTCGAACAAAAATTCTTGTAGTCGAACAATTTTTATTTTTGGTCTTTTTTGCTTGGTTCTACATTTTATGTAGAACAGGATGTAGAACAGCATGTAGAACATGCTGTTCTACACATGTTCTACATCAATTTTCATCAAATTAAGTTAGGGTTTAGATTTTAGGGTTTTAGGGTGTAGATTTTAGGGTCTAGGGTTTAAATTTTAGGGTTTAGGGTTTAGATTTAGGGTTTAGAATGAGTTTTTTATACGAACGGTTTAGAGTTTATGGTTTAGGGTTTAGGGTTGAGGGTTTACGGGAGTAAACCCGAAACCATAAACTCTAAATCGGGCTAAATCAAAAAAAAAAAAAAAAATGATTTTGATGTAGAACGTGTGAAACTTGAACAAAAATAGTGAAATTCGAAGGAGAAACTTGAACTTATTTATGTTATACAAAATTATAATTAGAAGAAAATCAGGTCCAATTTAAAAAAAAAATGAAAATTCGAAGGTGTTCTACATTTTTTTGTTATACCTTATGTGTTCTACATTGCATGTTCTACATTTTCACCAGCTCAAAAATTGCTCGACCATGAAAAATTGTTCGGCCGCTTTTTTTTTGTTCGACCAACTCCATTTTTTGTTCGTCCGTGTGTAATTTTGCTCGAATTTCAGTGTATTTTGAGTTCTCAGAGTTCTCACAACCGTGGCTTTCTCACTGGATCCTCTCCCTAATCCCTATATATATATATATATATATATATATATATATATATATATATATATATATATATATATATATATATATATATATATATATATATATATATAACTAAAAAATAAGAAAGACTTGAGAAAACTTTTCATCATTTTTCCTTGAAAATTTTCATTTGCCGCTGGAGGGAAAATAAATGAAAATTTTGAGCAGACCCACCCTTTTTCTTTCATTTTTTAACCCCAATTCTTCTTCTCTCAAAACCCTTTTTTCTTTCATTTCTTTAACCCCAATTCTTCTTCTTCTCGGGTTACAACTTAAAACGCGAATCTAACCAAGATTTCACCTCACAATCTTGTATAAGGTAAACATCTAACCTCCAATTTCTCAAAACTTCCAATTTCTAAAGATTATTGCTAAAAAATTCGGATTTGAGCATAATCATATGAAATTTTAGATTTTTCGTTTTCAATTGTACGATTTTAGCAAAACCATGATATTATATATGTTATATTTTCATTTATTTGCAAGTTTGTTGATTTCTGAACTTAGAAATTATTATATTTGGTAATTTTGGATTATTGAGCACTTAGAATGAAAAAAGGCTAAATGAATGAAAAAGGCTAAATGAATGAAAAAGGGTACAAACATTTGTATGCTGTTTGACAAAGATATCATGTATCCCAGGTAATTACTTCATTATAAATTTTGGTAATTAGTTGTGCTAATAAGGACTCATATTTAAGCCATAAAGGAAATGAAAATTGGTAGATTTGTAGTTACAAAACAAGTTATAAGTAACACGACCTGATAATATTAAATGGAATCATGATAATGCAATGTGTAATCTTGGTATTCTACAATATGATGATAAGCTAGCCCAGTACTTACCCTGAAGAAAACAATAAAAAAAATGGTAGAAATAGTTTTATGAATTTACAGTTTCTTTTCAAGCAAATTCTAAAACTTTACACATGTTTGTTTTGGTTGATGGCAGAGATGCAAACACTCCAAATTTTCGCAATTATAAAGTTGATAGATACATGTATAAATGCTTAATCTTTGTATCTCTAATGTATATTATTGATGTTCTTTTGTTGTTACTGGTGATTGGTGATAGTTGTCACAGTTTATGTTTTTGAGGTAAAGATTCTTCGAGTTATATAAATCCATATTTGTTTTTTGTTTATTCTTATTTTACAGTGATACCTCTTCATCGATCTTGCTCTAAAACAGCCTACAATTAGAGTTGTCAGTAAATTGCCGCGGTGTTTATGAATGTGACACCAACAAGTGGATTGCGTATGCAAGATGAAACAAGTAACAAAGTTTAGATGCTATTTTTATACACCATTTACATTCACTTTATATTTGTGTCTCACCTGAAGTCCCCTTCGAATCAAGTGTAGCTTAGCCCATGAATCAAGTGTAGCTTAGCCCATTTAACATTTTTGTGTTTTGCTGACCTCAATTTTACTTCCCAGTAGGGACATGGGACCCGAACTCTGAATTAGTAGTGGTAGAATGGGCGTGCTGAGCAGTTTGGTTATGGGTCAAAATCAGTTTAGGTTACAAAGTATGATACTTAATGCTGGTAAATATGGGTTTGAGCTGACCTACTAACACTTATTCGTGATGACCGAACTTGAATAAGTGTATAAATGTTAACTAATGGTATCACATTTACACATTTTTCAAATACCGTTCCTTGTCGTCAATTCTTGTTGGGCCGTGCATATGCACGGCTATAAAATCTCCTAGTATACATATACACACACACACACACACACACACACACATATGTGTGTGTGTGTGTGTGTGTGCGCATACAAACCTATCACGTGAATGGGGTGGGATTATGAAGAGAACCCATGACCCATTTTCAAGCTACATGACCCATATTCACACGACATGTTGTATATACAAATAGCAGGAACAGAACCTAATTTTTACAGCAGCTAAAAACGAACAGCTCTAGATTAAAACTAACAGTTCTAAACGCAACAATTACGTCCCTATATGCACAAACACATGCATATGTATGTATATATATGTTTGTCTGTATGGGTGTGTGTGTATATATATATATATATCACAAATTATATATATAATATCAATTATTCTTTTGTTGTAATTATGCAGCTTTCAATGCAACGCCTTCAAAAAGAGAAGCCCCAACTGAGTGAGATAGAGATTATGGTGGAGGCTTTGGGGCAAGACGTGGTTGGAGGAGAGGTATTGGGATGACAATACCCTCATCGTCTACATCCACGACATCCTCAACCCAAACAAGCAAACAATATTATACTTTGGACGAGGTTGAGGCTTTACAGGCCGCGGATGAGAAGAAGATAATGATGAGAATGGAAAAAAAAATCCGAAAGGAGATGAAGGAACAAATTAAGCACTACCATGAGAATTACACCTCAAAACTCTATTATGCGGTAGGTAAAGGAAAAGAGCCCTGCTTGTATGTTGATTCCGAGGACAATGAGGACGATTGTGGTGATAATGATGAAGACGACGGATGTGGTGATAGTGATGAAGACGATGGATGTGGTGATAGCGGCGATGGTGCATAGGGATCTTTGGCATGACTTTGGTGTTTAGACTTTAGTTTGTAATTCGGATGTTGAAGAATTTGATATTTTGAACAATTTGGTTTGTAATTCGTATGTTAAACGATTGTAATTTGTGTTATTAGAAATCGTTTAGTTTGTACTAGATTTGTTTGTTGATGTTGTTGTTGTTGTTGTTTGTTGATTGGCGTGTTATAAAACGAGCAATAACAGGTTTTGTATGCGGGAAGAAAACCCGGCATTTTCGCGTGGGAAGCAGAAAAAGCAGCCGCCTCCTGTGCAGATTTTCGCATTTGTGGCGACATGTCGCCACAACAAGTCGCCGCTAATAATAGATGACGTCATAATAGATTTTAATTTTCTTTTTATTTGAAAAATAAATGTCGCCGCAATTTGTCGCCAAAAACTATATTTTAGAATTTATTTTTCCTTTTCTTTTACCGTGTGTGGGCCCCACATGTGTCGCCACAAAAGACGCCGCATAATATCAAAGGTGACGCATCTATTGCGGCGACCGTTTTGTGACGTATTTGTCGCCGTAAATCAGTCTATTGTGGCGAAATGTGTGCCTAATGTGGCGACATAGTGTCGCCGTATTAGACCAGAATTGGTGTAGTGAATTGCTAAAAAAAGAAAGAAAAAAAATCACAAACAAAGCCCAAAAATACAGAGGAAGATATATATATATATATATATATATATATATATATATATATATATATATATATATATATATATATATATATATATATATATATGTGGTAGGATCAAGAGGGAAGTAACCATTCGGGGGGAAGCAAAAACTTTTTTTTTTCATTTTTTGAAAAAACTTTGTTCACGAACATTATAGATGAGATGAAAATATGAACATTTAGTAGAGACACTTTGTGATAAATGTTTTTATTTTGGCTGGAAAACGCTCGAAGAAGTAATATATAACAATTATCGTGTTTTTCGAGCGTATTTTGAGGTTTTAGCTATTGGGGTTTAGATATTAGGGTTTAGATATTAAGGTTTATAGGGTTTAGATATTAGGGTTTAGAAATTTAGGGTTTAGGGTTTAGATTTAGGATTTAGATTGAGTTTTTAACACGAACGGTTTAGAGTTTAGGGTTTAGGGTTTAGGGTTTGGTGTTTTGGGTTTATGGAATAAACCCAAAACACCAAACCCTAAACCCTAAACCCTAAACCCTAAACTCTAAATCGGGCTAAATTTTACTTCACAAAACATGGAAAAAAACGTTCATATTCTTCACGAACAATATTATCTTGAATGTTATTTTTGTCGATCGTTTTCCCGCCTAAATAATAACATTCATCACGAAGTGTCTCTTCTAAATATTCATATTTTCGTGTAATCTTGATGCCGGAAAAAAAATTTCAAAAAAAACGAAAAAAAAATTGCTTCCCCCTGCTTTCCCCCGATTGGTTACTTCCTCATTGATCATGCCCCTATATATATATATATATATATATATATATATATATATATATATATATATATATATATATATATATATATATATAGTAGAGGGATCAAATGAGAACCAATTTGCTTTGAAAACCCTGAGAACTCACAAATTCGAGCAAAAATTGGGACGCGGGCGAACAAAAACAGTGATAGTCGAACAATTTTTAAATTTTAGTCATTAGATGCATTGTTTCTTGGTTCTACATTTTATGTAGAACATGACGTAGAACAACATGTAGAACATGCTGTTCTACACTTGTTTTACATCAATTTTCATCAAATTAAGTTAGGGATTAGATTTAGGGTTTAGATTTAGGGTTTATGGTTTAGATTTTATAGTTTAGGGTTTAGATTTAGGGTTTAGATTGAGGCTTTTACACTATAAACCCTCAACCCTAAATCCTAAACCATAAACTCTAAATCGGGCTAAATAAAAAAAAAAAAGTTCAACAGAACAGAAGTAATTCGAACAAAAAAGGTGTAATTCGAACCAATTTAATTTAGTTCTACAATTTTGTACAACCGAACCAAAATTTTGTAGAACCGAAAAAAATTCAAGCGGGCGAACAAAAATGCCCCAATTCAAACTAATTTTCGTTCTACAATTTTGTAGAACCCAACCAAATTTTGTAGAACCAAACAGAATTGTAGAACATGTGATTTTCATGCATCTAAACTTTTTGTTCGACTAACCACATAATTGTTCGCCCGCCAAATTTTTTTGTTCGATTTAGGGTTCTCAGATTCTTTCTCTTGGTGAGTTATCAGGGGATCCCTCCTATATATGATAGTCGAGCAAAAATGAGGAAAGTCAGGAAAAAAAATTGGCGGCCGAACAAAAACTTGAAATTCGAACAAAAATTACGAAAGTCGAACAAAAATGTGTTCTACATTTTTGAAATTCGAACAAAAAAATGTAGAACACATTGATAGTCGAACAAAAAAAATAATATTTGAACAAAAATGTGTTCTACATTTTTGAAATTCGAACAAAAAATTTTTTTTTTTTGCTCGACAATGAATTTTTGTTCATCCGTGTTATTGATTTTTGCTCGAATTTCCTTTTTTTTGCTCGCCCGCCACTTTTTTTTCTCGAATTTCAGTGTATTTATAGTGTATTTGGCGATCCTAGAGTTCTCACACTAAAAAAGTTCTCACTAAATCATCTCCCTATATATATATATATATATATATATATATATATATATATATATATATATATATATATATATATATATATACTGGTAGGATCAAGGGGGAAGTAACCAACCGGGGGGAAGCGGACGGAAACAAATTTTTTTTTCGTTGTTTGAAAAAACTTTATTCACGAACATTATAGATTGGATGAAAATATGAACATTTAATAAAGACACTTTGTGATAAATGTTTTTAATTTGGCGGAAAAACGCTCGAAGAAGTAATATATATAATAATTATCGTGTTTTTCGAGCGTATGTTGAGGTTTTAGATATTAGGGTTTAGATATTAGGGTTCAGATATTAGGGTTTATATGGTTTAGATATTAGGGTTTAGAAATTTAGGGTTTATGATTTAGATTTAGGGTTTAGATTTAGGATTTAGATTGAGTTTTTAACACGAACGGTTTAGAGTTTAGGGTTTATGGTTTGAGGTTTTTGGGTTTAAATTTTATTTCACAAAACATGAAAAAAAAATCTGTTAACATTCTTCACGATCAATATTATCTTGAATGTTATCTTTAAATGTTCATATTTTCGTGTGATCTTGATGCCTGAAAAAAATCCAAAAAAACGAAGAAAAAAAAATTTGCTTCCCCGCTTCTCCTCGCTTGATTACTTCCCCATTGATCATGCCCCTATATATATATATATATATATATATATATATATATATATATATATATATATATATATATATATATATATATATATATATATATATATATATATATATATTAACGATTTCATATAAATTTTTCAGAGTAAAGCCCTCAAGGTTGCGGGTATTAAGCTAGTTTGTTAAAAAACATTGATTGATCTTTAAAAAAAAATAAAGTTAACCACGCAGGCTTGCCTGAGTGGCCACCGAGTTGCCCAATGAAGCACACCACCCGGGTTCAATTCCTGGCTATGTTAAATTGTTCAAAAAGGGAGTGTGACTAGAGGTTGCACATAATGTGCAATTAACCCGGTACCAGGTCTCGCACTCGGGGGGCTTGATTACCCGAGGTTTTACCTTCTATGGGGAGCCAATGTGCACGTTCATAGGAGGGTTTCCTCACTTACAAGAAAAAAAAAAGTTAACAATTACATTAAAAAATACATTTATTTTGGTAACTATTATGTTTATTAAATGTATTTTAACTTAAGGATAGTATTTGAAAAAAATGGTCTCGTTCTCTCTCAACCTCAGTCTTTGTGCCCACCGGAATTTTTGATTTCTTTCTTTTCCTAGCCAATTCAACCTCCTTTTTTCACCGTGTTTCTTCATTCTCCACCGGATTTTTCCTTTCCAGTCGTTTCTTCTTCTTTTTTCTTTGTTTCTTGTGCTTGTTGTGCTCTTTTCCTGTTAGATCCTTTTCATCTGGGTTATTTCAATGGCTTCCTCAGATTCTTTTTCATTTAACGTTCCTTCAAGGTCTGGTTTGGATTCGGGGGGTTCTTGGTGTTAACGATGGCACATCTCCTTCCTTTTCATTGTTTGGTGTGGGTTCCGGTGGTTGTGAGAGTACGGACCAGGTTCCGGTCAGTTTTCCGGCCAACTCTCCGGTGACGGAATCTGCGAGGGTTGTAGGTAATAAGGGTCATACGGTCTTTATCGGTAGGTTGGAGAAGGAGATTACTCGTCATATGCTCGAGGGTGTTTTCATAAAAATTGAGCCGATTGTTGAGATTAAACATTGGGTTTCTAGGCGCTACGCTTTCATCTCTTTTATGGACGATCTTACTACGGAATTAGCTGTGAAGGAGTTAAATGGAGCTCGTGTTTTTGGCAAACCCATCTTTGTTGGTTGGCCATGTCGTTCTCAGGGGGGTATTTTTTCTGGCCGAACAGTTTCACTAGGGCATGATAAAGCTTTGCAGTGTCATTTTACTTCGAATGGTGGTTTGATGGAGACGGTTAAGAGGAGTGTTCTTTTGGTGGACCATGTTCCTTTGATTGAGGGGAAGGTGAAAGATTTTTTAATTCGGGTTAAAGTTCCGGTTGATTTTATTTGCAAGGTTGGGCTTTTCGGTTGTGTAATCGTGTGCTCTGATGGTGAGGGGTTCAATAAGATTTTGAACTCTGATATACAGGATGAAGGGTTCGTGTTATTGTGTCCGTTTACAGGGTACGCGTCGGCCTATTTTCGTTTCGTTTGGATCGAACTCAGGGGAGTTCCGGCCTTGTTTGTGTCTAATCAGAATATACACAAAGTGGCCGGTTTATTTGGGGAAGTTTTGTATGTGTCTAAATCGTCCTCGCATTTGAGTAATATTGGATCTCTTTTTGCTTTCATTAAATCTAAACGAGTAAAGCATATACATGATTTGGTTAATGCTAAGACGGATGATGGGTCGATCTTTCATGTTTGGGTGAATGAAGTGGGTTATCTTAGTGATGTTAGGGACTTTGTCGAGAATTGTTTTTCACCTGATTTGGTGGAGGAAGCAAATAGTTTGATTAAGTTTGGTTCTATTTCGAAGCCTATTTATGTCAGCAAAAAGATTCCGGATTCTAATGGTCCTGCGTTCGTAGAGGCTTCACATGAGGTGGAAGTCGGGTTGGATGTTGAGAAGGAGGTGGTAGAGGCGGTTGTTAGGGCGTCGGGGGTTTTTGATGCTTCTAAGGATGATGGTGATTTGAATAGGGTGCCTGAGCAGGAGGTTTTTGTAGGTAATGCTTCGGTTATAGAGAAGGTTGGTAATGAGTCTGTGAGCATTGGATCGAAGGTGATTAAGAGTAGTGACGGGTGTAACATTATTGGGCCTGGGTCGAGTTCTTATTCACTTGACTTGGTGGGTTCTAAGCTTGACGGGTTTAGAGAGGGCCATGTTTCTAAGAAAAGGAGATTCGACGATGTTTCGAAACCGTTTGAGGGAGATGAGTACAATTGTGAATTGCTTGATAATTTGGCCAAGGTAGCTACGGGGAATAGTGAGGGTCGGAAATTTTGTATTTGCGCTAATAAGCTTTGTAAGGGCCATTGTAGGGGATGGCACGTTCATTCTAGTAGGTTTCGTGTTAACGGGGTTAAAAAACTTGATCCGGCTTGTAAGGTAAAAGGGAAAGGTAAGGTTAACAACAAGAAGGTTAAAGGTGGAGGGTTGAGTTTGAGGGATTCTAGTGATGATGAGAAGTTCGGTGGTGCTTTCGTAAGTGTTAAAGGGACGCGGATTGGAGCGGGGGCGGGGAAAGAGCTAAAGGGCGGTGGTTTTTTTTGACAATTTAGGAATGGTGGCTTTTGTTCGGACGGGATTGGAATCGAGTCTACCTTTAAGTTCAAAGCAACCGGAGAAGATGGCACGTGATTTGGCTCTAGATTCTTTGTTTTAGTTGGTTGTGGTATAGGTTCGGTTGTATTTCTTTGATGTTTTTGGTTTCTACGTAAGGGCTCGGTGTTCGTTAGCATTGATTTTTGTTTATTGTTGTCGAGCTTTTTTGTGGAGTTCTTTTGTATCCCGGTTTGATTGTTATAAAAGTTTTTGTTTATTTGCAAAAAAAAAAAAAAAAAATTATGTATTTTAACTTATTTATAGAAACATTAACTTTAATAAATACGGAGTAGTTCTTTAACAACTATTATGGGGCCACTTGTTAGCATTTTTCATTTTTTAAACCATATATATGTAAAAATGTGTTTTAGGGTACCATGTTCTCTTTATTTTTTATTTTTTATTTTTTTTGAAAAGCAACAAATTTATTAAAAGAGGAAGAAGATACAAAGCAGGACAGCATGATAGCAAAGCCCAAACAAGGAAAACAACATAAACACTTACAGAAACACACACTTTGAAAAAACAGAAACATACACTATGAAATACACTCGAGGGCCAAAAACACAAAAGACCTAAGATGCAGAGATTGTATCTCAAGCCCTTTACCGCACTAGGATAAGTATGAATTCGGATTCGTTAACCAAGTATACTAGTCGATTGAGATGCCTTTTAATCTTCGAGAAATCCAATCGAACGAGATAACTTGGATCTCATTAAGCGCCACCGGAGCATTTCAACATTTACCTTGAAAAACCATTGTATTCCGGTTCTTCTAAATTAAGTATGAAGTGATCCAGGTAACTGCTTGCCAAATAGTATTGCCATCTCTTAAAATCTCGTTTACACTAAAGCTTGAGAAGAAATCACGATTCCACCATTTGAACACTTTGACCCAAACTTCTTGCGCATGCTTGCAAAAGATGAGGATATGATCTACCGATTCAAGATCGTCATCGCAAAGGGGACAACGGACGAAATGCAAATCAATCCCTCTTTTATCCAACTCTATTCTAACAGGAAGTCTCTTTTTTAACGCACGCCAAGCAAAAATCTCGATCTTTTTAGGCACTATAGGATTCCGAATTGTTTCATCACCTGAATAAAAAGCTTCGAATATTTTCTCGTCAATTAAATTTGAGAGTTTTTTTACTGTAAACCTTCCATTCGATGATAAATTCCATTTCCACGAATCACCCACACTTTGATCTAGAGAAATCGAACTGATTAAGCTGGATAGTTGATCTAGCTCGCCACGGGTACGACCTGAAGGAGACCTAATCCATTCCCAGCTCACACAATGATTTTCTGGCCTGTTAGCAGCCGCAAAGTAGTCGGAATTGGCAGCAGCATAAACATTTGCATCAGTTGGTAAAACTGGACCAGAAGCCGCAACTTGAGCAGGATTTGACATATGAGCATTAAGACGATCTTTAACTGTAACATCTGGCCTTGACTCTAACCTGAACAGCCTTGGAAAGAGATCACTTAAGCATCCATTCGCGATCCAATGGTCATTCCAAAAGGAGGTGGAACCACCATCACCAATTGATTTCACAAAAGAATCCTTGAAAGGCACATGTAGATCTTTAATTTGATTTCCTGCACGAACAATGTTATTCCAAACGCCTAATGTCGAATTGTGGGTTAACCCACCCTCCGACACAAGGTTACCACAAGGACCATGAATACTTCGAATGACTTTTGACCAAAGAGGTGGAACCACCATGTGTGATGACCCGGGAATTTCCGACCAAATTTAAACTTGAATCTTATATGGTTTCGACACGATAAGCAAAGTCTGTAATGTTGAAGTCTCAAAAACTTGGAACTATGTTCATGTATACATTTGACCTTTGACTATTCTCGATGATTCACGAACGATGGTGTATACATAAATATGTAAATATATATGTATAACTAGATTCTATATATATATATATATATATATGATTAATAAATATAAAGGATTCAATAATTTATACAAATGGTAGATAGGATATAATAAATGAAAATATAGTAAGTTAATTAACAAATGAATATAATTGTTATATTAATATTATTATCATCACTAGTAATAATATTATTAATATTAATAAAATTTTTATTATTATTGTAGTGAATAAATACCAAATATCATAATTAGTGGTAAAAATTACAAATTTTAGTTATTATTAATGAATATTTATTATTATTATTATCCTTATCAATATTAGTATTATTAATATCATTACAATTATTATTATTATTATTATTATTATTATTATTATTATTATTATTATTATTATCATACTTAGATTTATAACTATTAAAAACATTATTAAAATTATTATTTTTATCATTAGCATTATTAATTGTATTGTTATATGATACTTGTAAACTATAAAAATTCAAGAATTAGTGATATATATATATATATATATATATATATATATATATATATATATATATATATATATATATATATATATATATATAAACACATATACATATATAAAAATAATAATACAGATATTTATATCTAGATATATATTTTCAGATATATAAACACGGTTTATATAAATACATATAGATAATTACGTATTCAGTTTAAAGTCGCGATCAATCTGTGTTTAATCTTATTCGTTGTCTCTAAATCGTACAAGATCAAATTTCAATCTTCTGAATCAAACAAAAGTTGTTGAAGGTCGACTTCACCTTTAATTATTTTCTTCTGACAGAATAGGTTCTGGTCGACCAATCAAGCTGTACAACAAACGTTCATGGGTCAATTAAACTTTAATAATACCACTTAACCTCTTTATAACCTTCTGATAGCATAATTTGATGGAGAACATAGAAAATTCAAATCCAATTTTACAAGAAATAGCCGTCTTGTGACGACCCGGAAATTTTCTACTAAATTTAAACTTTATCTTTATATTATTCTAACACGATAAGCAATGTTTGTTAAGTTAAACCTCAAGCATTTTAAACTATGTTTATACATTCATTTAAACCTCGACCAAATTCCAATGATTCACGAACCATTAAATGAACATATATGAATATGTATGTATATGTGTATATGTTATAAATTGAAAATGTCAAAAAAGTATTTAAACGTATAATGCTTTATATGAACGTATTTGTTTCAATATGATTATCGACGAAATTAAAAAAATATATATTAAATGATTGAATTATCAGAAACATTGAATTATGATTACAAGTCTCTGTGGAGAGGTTCACTATGATTTGAGAAAATCTATTCCTCTTAACGATATTCAGAATAATTTGTAAAGCTATTTATAAATAAAAATAAAAAGTGTCATTTACGAAAGTTAGACAAAAGCTAGTGGAAAATTGGTTTCCATAATATTCTATTAATCTATTTTCAAACGTACAAAAACATTTTCAGTTTAAAAAGAACTTTATTATTAAAACGTATATAACTTTTATAAATATCTAGAATCACTTTTGACAACTCATTACTTAACCAGTATAATAAATATAACGATATTTATATTTTATTTCATTAAATATATATAACGATTTAAATTAATATTATATATATTTATACGCGTATTATACATACATAGTTTTTATACTTTTACTATACTTTAACTTTACCTTTACTTTACTTTTACTTTACTTTAACTTTAATAATTCACTTTAATAATTCACTTTAATAATTCATACTTTAATAATTCACTTTAATAATTCATACTTTAATAATTCACTTTAATAATTCATACTTTAATAATTCACTTTAATAATTCATACTTTAATAATTCACTTTAATAATTCATACTTTAATAATTCACTTTAATAATTCATACTTTAATAATTCACTTTAATAATTCAAAAATCTATTATAAATAGAATTCAATAGGTTTCATTATTTCATAGAAACTTGAAAATATATTTCTCTAAACTCTCTCAATCGATTTACATATATATATATATATATATATATATATATATATATATATATATATATATATATATATATATATATATATATATATTTGCTCTGTATTATTTCAAGATATTATTAGTATACATAAAATATTACGACGGAGTGATGTCCGAGTGATTTCAAAATAGTTTTTTTGAATGAGTCGAAGCTAAGGAAATTATGGGTTATAGCTATGGAGGTGATGGGTATGGTTCATGGGTATGCTCGTGAGGTCAATCTAGTGTTTATCATCTCCGTTGCGTCTACGTACTTTCCTGCAATATTGAATCTCAATATTGATACGTGAGCACTCATAACTTAACTTTTATATATCAATAGTGTATCCCTGACTAGTGCTCGAGTATATAGCATTATGCATGCTTGTACATTCGATATTGTCCTTAGATAGGTTTGTTGAATCCTGAATTAGATACATATGCTACTGAGATAGGGTATATGATATGCATGTCATTGGAACGCTAGCGAAAAATTAAGAACTTTTCATTTAGATATCGAATGGTTTCGATGAACGGATTAGAAGTTATAGTCAACTGAATTTTAGTATTATTGTTAAAATGATTATTATTACAATCGTCGTTATTATTTTAATAGAAATATCATTGTTATTATAAAATATCATTATTACTATTATGTTAGTATTATCATTTTATCATAATACCATTTTTAGTAAATATAAATATTGTTATAGAATAATAATAATTATTATTACAAAATAATACAACTTTTACTTATTATTATTATGATCAATATTATTTTATCAAATAAATAGGGGATACAAAGATATTTTTCACCACGCGTAATATAATTACATTAATAATACTTACCACTATAGTTTTACAATATTAAGTGAACTTTATAAATTTTACTACTTAAGATATATAAAAGTATATATTATATATAAACGTTAATATAAATTTTTATTAATAAATGACTTTTATTATTATAAAATCTAATAAATATATTTAAATATATAAAACGACTATAGTTAAGTTATATAATAAACACTTATAAATTTTAGAAGTCATTTTGGGTCAAGTTGACTTTTGTTGACTTTTGCATATTAGTCTCGAGCATTAGGATTGTGGTACACTATGACTTGACCAAAAATTGTTAGACAAATATTGACCACCATATAAATATATATAATTAATATAGGTTCGTAAATCCGAGGCCAACCTTGCACTTGTTAAATGACGTTATATGTATTTTTACTACGAAATACAGTATGGTGAGTTTTCATAGCTCCCTTTTTAAATGCTTTTGCATTATATATTTTTGGGCTGAGAATACATGCATATTTTATAACTGTTTTACGAAATAGGCACAAGTACTAAAACTAATTCTACGTGGGTTTAAACCAGAAATATCCCCTTAGCTTGGTAACTATAACTACTGGTGTATGACTGGTAGGCGCGAATCCTAAAGATAGATCTATTGGGCCTGACAAACTCCATCCTGACTATGGGATGCTTTAGTACTTCGAGGTTTATATAACACACCTGATTCAGTGTACTTTCAGAGGGTAAAACATGAACGTTAAGGTTTGTTACCGAGTGCCTACAACTTATAGAATACTTTTATACACTTGCGAGTGTACATATATTTGATGTCGAGCGAGGTATATATAAAATAGCTACTAATTTACTATGAAATACTATTAAATACGATACATTTTTACACAAGATATTTATTTATTTATAGAATGGATATACTTAAACCTTGCTACAACACTTATAGGCAGTGTACCTAATCGTAATGTAGTGTAGTTTTTAGTAAGTCCGGTTCGTTCCACAGGGAATCTTTTTAAACAAAGCTTAACGCTATATTAGTTTACTTTTATAAAAATATAAATATATATATAAGTAATATTATTATTATAAAGGGGGGTTTTTACCGTTTAATGACCGGTTTGTCGATTTTAAAACTTTAGTCGCAGTTAAAACCAAATGCAAAATATTAAAAATAAATACAAGACTTAAATTAAAGCGGCAAGTAAATAACGATAATGAAATTGCGAATAATAAAAATGCGATAAAATAAACTTGCGATAATTAAAAAGTACGATAATTAAAAGTGCAATTAAATACAATAACAATAAAAATTCGATAATTAGAAGTGCAATTAAATATAAAATAAAGGAAATTAAATATGAAATAAAAGAATTATGCTTATTTAAACTTCCGTAATCATGATGTTTGACGTGTTGATTTTAGTTTTATGCCCATGGGTTAATTGTCCTTTGTCCTGGATTATTTAATATGTCCATACGGATTTGTCCATAATAGTCCATCAGTCATAAATATAAAGAGCGAAAGCCTTCGTCAAATTATTCTTATTCCCGAAGTCAAATATTCCAACTAATTGGGGATTCGAATTGTAACAAGGTTTTAATACTTTGTTTAATTAATACACCAGGTTATCGACTGCGTGTAAACCAAGGTTTTACTACTTTGTTAACAATTACACCAATTACCCTTGAATGTAATTCACCCCTGTTTCAACAAGTTTATTAACTATTAATCCAGTTCCGTATCCGGTAAAATGAATAATTATTGGTATTTATAGATATCCCGCCCACCGTACCCAGTCAAGCGTATGTGGTTATATATAAATACGTCAAATTATAAGTTTGTATATTAAATTAACAAGGTATTGTTTAGTTAATATAAAACCCATTAATAGCCCATAGTCTAATTTCCACAAGTGTCGTTCTTTTATCCAAACCCCAATTATGGTACAAAGCCCAATTACCCAATTTTAGTAATTAGCGCAACATCATGATTACTTCGGATTAAATAAGCATAATAATAACTTAGCTACGAGACATTAATATAAAAAGGTTGAACATAACTTACAATGATTAAAAATAGCGTAGCGTTACACGGACAGAATTTCGACTTACACCCTTACAACATTCGCTAACATACCTTTATTATTAGAATTATAATTAAAATTAAAATATAGATTATAAATATATATATATATATTTTACGTATATAGATGGAGAGATGGATATATGATGGATATAAAATGCTCAGAATTCGGTTGCTTTTATAGGGAGTTTTAAATTTTGGGGCTCCGTGACTCGCGGCATTTTTGGCCTTCAAACTCCGCGAGTCGCGGAGATTGAAATTACAGCTCAGTCCTTTTGGAGTCTTTCTTGCCGACGGTTTTAAATATAAATATAATATATTAAATAATTATAAGAATTATTTAAAAATTATATTATATTTATGTGCATAGTTGACTTGTAATTTTTAGTCCGTTGCGTCGAGCGTTGAGAGTTGACTCTGGTCCCGGTTTCGGATTTTCGAACGTCATTGCGTACAATTTTATATTTTGTACTTTGCGTTTTGAATCTTGTACTCTTGTAATTTCGAGACGTTTCTTATCAATAATTGGAACCTCTTTGATTGTCTTTTGTACTTTTGAGCTTTTTGGTCGTTTGCGTCTTCAATTCGTCGAATCTGTCTTTTGTCTTCACCTTTTATTATTTAAACGAATATCACTTGTAAATAGAACAATTGCAACTAAAACCTTGTCTTTCTTGAGGAATAATGCTATGAAATATATGTTCGTTTTTAGCATTATCAAATATTCCCACACTTGAGCGTTGCTTGTCCTCAAGCAATATCGTCTTGAAATACTAGAATCACTTCTTTATTCTTCACACTTTGTACATCAGTGATTTCTATACGGTGGTATAAACAATGGTAGTAACGATATGGTTTACAGTCCCACATGACTATAAAAATTTAGATCCATTAAGGAAATTGGATCTTTATGAAAACATTTGATCTTTTGAAAATTAAATCTAGTTTTTACCCTAGATAAGTTTTCCGGAATAACCCTTCACCGGTGTTTGCAAAATATTTTTGTGGGTTTGGTGGGTTTCAGATTTGAAAATTTTAGCTCAAAACTTATGGTTTTGTGTCACCCACTTGCTAACCTTGTATTTGAAAAGCAACACGTCCAGTTTACTTGTCCCGTATATTACCTTTCGGTAAACTACCGTCCGGTTGTAAAGGAAAGCGTTAAACAAGCAACTGTTAAGGCAATGTCCCCTGACATGCTTTTAATTATGGTCTATAACGTGTCGGACGCAATTACTATCCTTGGTAGGAGCAATAGTAAAGCTCACCCTTATAATTTTTCGGTCTGGCACAAGGTCCTGTCTTTGACCACTATGCAACCACCGTTCTTACGGTTGACACCCGATTTGGTTCAGGTGACCTAATGAATTCCAGGTGAATTCCTAGGATTTTACGTTCAATGGTAATGAACGCATTGAAAATAGGGTTTTTAGAAAACAAATCGGTTTGTAATTTTGATCAAAATATTTTCTCGTTTAAGCTCGAGTTTAGATATCATTGAATTCCATGAGTTTGAATTCTCAATCTTTAAGGTCAATCTCTAGGATTGAGTAATATCAGTCTTAAAAGCTGATTTTTGATCTTTTAAGGAGATTATCCTTTCTGGGGATCTGATTCATTAGTCTTATCCAGCTAATTTGCATGGTGCCCCCCCATTGTACGAGATAAATCTTTCTCATGGTTAGGATAAATCTGACCACTTGGCGACCCTGTTTAATGCTGAGGTCCGTGGATTTCCTGCTGATTTTAGTGATGACTTTTCTAGATTTTTCGTCAACCTACAGCTGGTCTGGACGACAACTTCATGACCTAAATCAAGAAGCGCGTGTCTTTTTCGGAAGACTTTACTTCCTTTTAATGATGGAATTGATTCATCGTGTAGATCCATCTTTCTTACAGTAAATCAGGTAAAACTTTTTAGTTTAGTCCAAAGCAAAAGTATTTTCAGTTATTTGTACAAAAATATGTGATATATGTTTTGAATAACGTGGAGAATTTTCCCACACTTGGCTTTTATTTTCCTTTTTATCGTCCTCTATTCCATTTTAAATGAATTTTAACATTTTGGTTTGTTTCTTAATTTATGTCATTTCCGAGGTAACAATAATTTCGGTGTTAAAACCTAGTTTTATCGTTCATAAATATGTATAAACATGATTTTGAGTTCATTTAATTGAAAATTTTGAAAAATTTTACTAGAATTGGGTAGTCAGTATATAAGACTAGGGCTGTTCTTTATTATCAGAGAGCACTAGATTCTAATACAACTACTGCTTTACTAGTATTTTTAATGGTAACCAAGTGTTTAAGATAAAAATTTTAAAATCCGAAAGAATTTAACCCCTTCCCACACTTAAGATCTTGCAATGCCCTCATTTGCAAGAAATCAGTACAATTTAAATTATTGAGGGTGATTAGCGTAGAAATGATTAAATTTTACCAAAGTTTCCAAACATATTGGCGTTTGTTTGCTGAATGATAAATGGTGCACATCATTTGTTCATTCTTTCTTGTTGTTATTTCACATATATTTTGCATCTTGTCGTCAAAATTAGTTGCTTTTGCTGAACTTAATGCCAGTCTTTGAAAATGCGTTGTTTTACCCTGTTGTGTACATAAGATAAACTGCAAACATATATACATATTTCTGAAGTTTGGTATATTACCCCACATTCAAAAATTATTAAAATCTAAGAATAAAAGTTAGAACATTATAAAAACTATTACAATATTAACATAAGTATTAAACGTATCAATATTACAAATTAAAAAATAAATAAAACTAAGTAGACTAGGGATGATACTGGTACCAATAGGGGTTCCAAGCATAACCATAGGTGCTATAGAATGCTTCAGCAGGGTTATACGTAGGATACGGTGGTTGCATCTCTATAGACCAGGGAGGGAATATGGGTTTTGGTGTAGGAATATAGTTTCTACCTATATGTTGGCAATGAGCTACGATTTGGTTCTGATGAACTTGCCAATCTTCAAATGCTCTCTGTCTAGCATTTTCGTACTCCTGTGAAGCTATAAACCTTTGCATTTCTTGCATCTCATTTCCCCCTCCTACATTACCTTGCTGTTGGTTTCTCTCAACCTGTGGATGTCTACCATGGTATTGTACTGCGGCGTTATTTCGCCTCTTCAAAACTTTCGCACCATGGTATACATTTAAACCTATAGTATCGCGGGGTTCTGGTTCTTCTACTAATAATCCCCCCCGACTTATATCCACACCGAGATATTCAGCAATCAAAGTAATAAAAATACCACCTCCTATTATGCTATGCGGTCTCATCCCCCTAACCATAGCTGATAAATAATAACCCACACAATAAGGTATACTTACAGCGCTTTGTGGGTCTCGAATACACATATGGTAAAACAAATCCTGTTCATTTACCTTTTCCTTGTTCTTACCTCTTTGTGTAATCGAATTAGCTAAAAACCTATGAATCACTCTTAATTCAGCTCTATCTATATCCAAATAAGAGTAATTTCCCCCTTTGAAACGGTGATGGCTTGTCATTTGACTCCACACACCGTGTGTATCAAAATTTTCATCTATCTTTCTACCATTTAGTATCAATCCTCTACAATCGGCAGATGCTAACTCCTCAGGCGTATATATACGTAAAGCCTGAGCCATGTCTAGTAAAGACATGTGGCGCATCGAACCGCCTAACAAAAATCTAATAAAAGAACGATCGGTTAAACTAGCTACCCGATCATTCAACTCTATACTACACAACAATTCTTCACACCATACTTTATATACAGGTCTACGCATGGTGAATAAACGTACCCAGTCATTAAAAGTAGAATTACCATACCTCTGTACAAGTAATTCCCTAATTGGCCCGGCCAATTCTACAGCTTCTAAGGGTCCCCATTCTATGACCCTAGGTACCTCAACAACTTTAGAATGAAGCGTATGCAACCCCCTTTGATACTTTGGATAATCTATCCAAAGTCTGTCAAATCTCAGGTTCGGATGCAAATCTTCCAAGTGCATATCAGAAAATGTCATGACTGGATGATATATATCCTACTTGTAGTAGTTATCCACCTCCTGTTGTTCCGCATTCTCAGCAGGAGCATTGCGAGCTTGGGATGATGATTCACCCCTTTCAGTCTGCAAAACACATCAAACACAATTTTTGTGCATCCAAATATGCATTAGTGTCAGCAAAATCATCAATCAAAATAATTACAATGACATGATCAATTTATATCAAACTTTAGCTCATTTTCATATTTTCATCAAATCTACACTTTTTCAAACAAGCATATACGAAAATGTTCGTCAAGTTCATAAGCATTCAATTCAAATAACATGTCAAAATAATCATTACTAGCAATTAAACAAGTTTCAAATGGCATTATCTCTCAAAAATCAAGTTCATGAATTTTAGACTTGAAAAAGTCTACTTTAATTCTCAAAATCATGTTTAGGCTCAAAGTTTGGATCATTTAACTACCTAAACATGTTACACTACTTAATTTAGCAACAATTCATGACAAAAATCGAACATAACCTGTTTATATCAAAAAGCCCCAAATTTGCTCAAGAACACAAACCCTAGATTACTTAAAATTTGAAGTTTAAGGCTTCTAATCATGTTAAACAGCATCAATCTAGGTTATACAAGCATAATACATAAACAATTTAAGCATAATTACACTAAAAAGCATCAAAATCAAATTGGGGAAAAAATTGCTCAAGAACACTAATTTCGGATTAAATGGTGTTTAGGTGTAGAAATTTACTGTTTTTCTTGAGTAATTCCTAGATAGCATCCTTCTCAACATGATTTTAGTAAAAGATTTGGTGATTAACGGTTAAAAATTGTGATTTTGGGGGTGTTTTTGGGGTTTTTTTCGTGCAGTTTTTCGCAGTTTTTTTTTTCTATTTTTGTGGTGTGTGGTTTGAAACTGATCAGTTCTTTGCGTTATATTTTTTTCTGTATTTCGGTCCTCCCGCGACTCGCGGTGTTTGGACCCTTCAAACTCCGGGAGTCGCGGAGTTTGCTTTTTTTTTTTTTATAACTTATACTAATTAAAACAATTAAGTAATTAATTTTAAAATTTTGTTTCCCTTGTTATTTAGGACGAGGTCGTTTCGGATCGATGTCCTAGTTCGTCCCTCGACAAAATTTTAAAATTTGTCTTTTTGTAGCGATTGTTTTAAAAGCTAAGATTTTTGGGGTTTTTTTAATGTTTTTGGCATACTTTAATTTAATAAGATTAAAAATAATGATAATAAAAGTTCTCGTCCCTCCCTTGGGTAAAGCAATTTCGGTTCAAAGACCTAGTCTTCAACTTACGACGAATTTTAAAAATCATATTTTTAACTTAATGAGATAAAGTAAATTTTTGTTTTTTAAATTCACACAATTTAAATATAAAATTCAAAATTAATATTAAAAATTCACACCAAACTTAAAAATTGAAATGCATAAAATTAAAAATTCATATTTTAAAAATTAAAAATTCTCACCAAACTTACAATTTAAAATGCATAAAATTAAAAATTTATATTTTAAAAATTAAAAATTCACACCAAACTTAATTTAAAAATTCATATTATAAATTCACACCAAACTTATATTAATTTTTCAAATATTTACAATTTTAAATATATTGTTTTTACAAAGTTTACAATATTAATTTCAGATTTAAATATTAATTTTAAAAACATGGTAAAAATAAAATTAAAAATCTTTTTGTCTTTTTATCCCACTTTAATCAATCAAATATTATCAAAAATATGCGCCCCTCTTTTCGGTAAAGTAATTTCGGTTCCAAGACCTAATTTAACTCATGACGAACTTTTGAAATATTTTGGGTTGATTGATTAAAGATATTTATACCTTAAGAATAAACGTTAAATTTCGCAGTGATGTAATAAATTTTTGAATGATATCAATAATTTCGGTCGCCAAACCTAATTTTATTTAATACCAATTTAATACTTTATAGCGAACAAATTAGCGTTTATTATCAAAAGGTTAAAAATAAAAAAAAAAAAAATAAAAACTGTACAAACATACCTGTGAAATAGATTTCTTAGTTATATGATCTATCCCATTCATAAGATAGTCGGTTTAATTGGTTTTCCATGGCTACATAGGCGTAACCTCGAGCATTCAGTGTCTTTTCTTCTAAACATATGAACGGTCCGTCTCTGCATAGAGTAACAAATTCGGTGTTTGAATTGGTTTGATTATTTGAACATTTACCTCCATGTGACCATTTTCCGCATTTGTGACATCTTTCTAGGTGTCGTGCTCTTCTTTTCGCTGCGGATTTTGATTTTCCTTTACCAAATTGTAACTTATTATCTTCGCATCTGGATTCTTTTCTAACTCCGTCCATTCTTTCTCTGATTACTGATACTAATTCACTCCGAAGTATGTCATTATTACGTTTAGTGATCAAAGCGTGTAGCATTAGACCATGGTTTAGTTCACGGGCAGTCTTCATTTTGTAAAAACCTAAAAAAAATAAAAATTCAGAATGGGGGGAGAAGACTAGTTCTTTAGGGTCTGCTAGGGAAAGACCATTCGGGTTCCATTTTCGAGAACTACACGAAAACAGACAATCTAACTCTAACAGAAATACATATTATCCTTTAAAGACTTGATTCTCCCCACACTTAGTTAGCTGTGGTGTCGAAATTGTGATTAACTTCGTTGTCGACTTCCATCGGACCATGTATGTAATGTTTAACTCTGTGACCATTAACTTTAAATTCAATCCCATTTGAATTTATCAATTCTATCGTTCCGTATGGGAAAACTCTTTTGACTATGAATGGTCCAGACCATCTTGATTTCAATTTTCCAGGAAATAGCTTGAATCGTGAATTGAAAAGAAGAACTCTGTCTCCTTCTTTAAATTCTTTTGAACTTCTGATTCTTTTATCATGCCATTTCTTCGTTCTTTCCTTATAGATTAACGAATTTTCGTATGCTTCATGTCTTAATTCTTCTAATTCGTTTAATTGATTTAATCGTAGACGTTCGGCTTCATGTAAATCAAGATTACATGTCTTCAAAGCCCAAAATGCTTTGTGTTCAATTTCTACTGGAAGATGACATGCTTTTCCATAAACAAGTCTAAAAGGTGTGGTTCCAATTGGAGTTTTGTAGGCTGTTCTAAAAGCCCAGAGTGCATCCTCCAATTTAATGGACCATTCCTTCGGATTTAATCCTACGGTTTTCTCTAGAATACGTTTTAAAGCTCGGTTGGTATTTTCAACTTGTCCACTTGTTTGTGGATGATATGCGGTGGAGATTTTATGAGTTACTCCATATCTTTTAAGAACTTTCTCAAGTTGATTATTACAGAAATGAGTACCCCGATCACTTATTAAAGCTTTCGGTGTTCCAAACCTTGCAAAAAGACGTTTTAAAAAGTTGACTACAACTCGTGCATCGTTAGTTGGGAGAGCTTGTGCTTCCGCCCATTTAGATACATAATCAATGGCTACGAGTATATATAGATTATTATGAGATTTTGGAAATGGACCCATAAAGTCAATACCCCAAATGTCAAATACTTCACATACTTGGATGACATTTTGTGGCATTTCATCACGTTGACTTATTTTTCCGGCCCTTTGACAAGCATCACAGGATTTGCAAAGAAGGTGTGCGTCTTTGTAAATTGTAGGCCAATAGAATCCAGCATCATAAACTTTTCTTGCTGTTAGTTGAGGCTCATAATGCCCTCCTGTTGGTCCTGTGTGACAATGGTTTAATATTTTACTAGCTTCATCTCCAAATATACATCGGCGTATTATTCCATCGGGACAACTTTTAAACAGATGTGGATCTTCCCAAAAATAGTGTTTTATATCACTGAAGAATTTCTTTCGTCTTTGGTACGATAATCCTTTTTCAAGGAATCCACAAACTAAGTAGTTTGCATAGTCTGTAAACCATGGTATTTCTTTATAATCTATCTTCAATAGATATTCATCAGGAAAGTTGTCTTGTATGGCCGATTCATTTAGAACTTCTAATTCGGGATTTTCAAGACGAGAAAGATGATCAGCGGCGAGATTTTCTGCTCCTCTTTTATCTCGGATTTCAATATCAAACTCTTGTAAGAGTAAGATCCAACGGATTAATCTTGGTTTAGCATCTTGTTTTGAAAATAGGTATCTAAGAGCAGAATGGTCGGTATAGACCACCGTTTTTGCTAGAACGAGATATGATCGAAATTTGTCAAAAGCAAAGACAATAGCAAGGAGTTCTTTTTCAGTAGTTGTATAGTTCGTTTGTGCTCCTTGTAACGTCTTACTAGCATAATATATAGGTTGAAATCGTTTTTCAATCCTTTGTCCTAAAACGGCTCCCATTGCAAAATCACTTGCATCGCACATTAGTTCAAATGGTAGATTCCAATTTGGTGTTATCATGATCGGCGCATTAGTGAGTTTCTATTTAAGAACATTAAAAGATTTGATACACTCATCTGAAAAGATGAATGGAGCATCCTTTTCTAGGAGTTTATTCATAGGAGTGGCAATTTTAGAAAAATCTTTTATGAAACGTCGGTAAAAACCGGCATGCCCTAGAAAACTCCTAACTCCTCTAACATTGGTGGGATGCGAAAGTTTAACAATTACATCTACTTTAGCTCTATCCACTTCAATTCCTTCTTTTGAAATTTTATGTCCAAGAACGATGCCTTCTTTAACCATGAAATGGCATTTCTCCCAATTAAGTACTAGATTTGATTGTTCGCATCTAATTAGCATTCGTTTCAGATTAACTAGACATGATTCAAATGTATCACCGAAGACTGAAAACTCATCCATGAAAACTTCCATGCATTCTTCTATCATGTCGTGAAAAATTGCCATCATACACCTTTGAAAGGTTGCAGGGGCGTTGCAAAGTCCAAATGGCATGCGTTTGTAAGCAAAAGTACCATAAGGGCACGTGAATGTGGTTTTCTCTTGATCTTCGGGTGCTATTGGAATTTGAAAATATCCGGAAAATCCATCTAGAAAACAATAGTAACTATTTTCGGCTAATCTTTCCAACATTTGATCTATGAAAGGTAAGGGAAAGTGATCTTTTCTAGTGGCGTCATTTAATTTTCTATAATCAATACATACACGCCATCCTGTTACAGTCCTAGTAGGAATAAGCTCATTTTTCTCATTTGTAATGACAGTCATGCCACCCTTCTTAGGCACGCATTGAACTGGGCTTACCCATGGACTATCAGAGATTGGATAAATTAGACCTGCGTCTAGCAGTTTAATAATCTCTTTCTTAACTACATCTTGCATATTAGGATTTAGTCTTCGTTGGCGTTGCACATACGTTTTATGACCTTCTTCCATAAGGATTTTATGTGTGCAATACGAAGGACTTATTCCTTTAATATCATGAATCTTCCATGCAATGGCTGGTTTATGAGCTTTCAACACAGAAATGAGTTGTGATTTCTCATTTTCAGTAAGAGAAGACGATATTATTACAGGTAATTCAGATTCACCATGTAAATAAGCGTATTCCAAATGGTTTGGAAGTGGCTTTAACTCTAATTTCGGTGGTTCTTCTATCGATGATTTATATCGATATCTGTCTTCTTCTTTTAGCATTTGAATTTCTTCTGTTGTTGGTTCATATCCATTAGCTATAAGTGTAGCTAACATTTTAGCTTCATCAATTGGTTCATTACCTTCTCCTAAAGAACATTCTCCTGTTCCTTGTAATTCTGGAAATTCTTCTAATAATTCTGCATGTGCATCTATAGTTTGAATATAATAACATGTATCATCTGCAGATTGCGGTTGTTGCATTGCTCTATCAACTGAAAAGGTAACACTCTCATCCTCTATACTTAGGGTCAGTTTCTTACCGAACACGTCTATCATTGCTTTAGCCGTGTTTAAGAATGGTCTTCCTAATATGAGAGGAACTTGAGAATCTTCTTCCATGTCCAAAACAACAAAATCTACTGGAAATACTAAAGTACCAACTTTAACTAGCATGTTCTCCATTATCCCTCTAGGATATTTTATTGATCTATCGGCTAGTTGTATGCTTATTCTGGTTGGTTTCAATTCTCCAAGGTCTAGTTTAGCGTATAGTGAATACGGCATTAAATTTATACTAGCACCTAAGTCTGCCAATGCTTCCATTGAACTAAGACTACCCAGAAAACATGGAATTGTGAAACTTCCTGGATCAGATAGTTTTTCTGGTATCTTATTCAACAGCACTGCTGAACAATTAGCATTCATAGTAACAGTCGAGAGTTCTTCCATTTTCTTTCTATTTGAGATTAGATCTTTCAAGAATTTTGCATATCTAGGCATTCCTGAAATCACATCAATGAAAGGAAGATTTACATTTATCTGTTTAAACATATCCAAGAATTTGGATTGCTCGGCTTCAAGTTTCTCTTTCTTTATTTTACTCGGGTAAGGAAGTGGTGGTTGGTATGGTTTAACATAAGGTTTACCCTTAACTGTGTTATCTTCATTAACCTTTTCAACTACCGGTTCTTTTCCTTATCTTGATCAGGTTGTGGTTCTTGTGGAGTAGGAATAGCTTCATCAGAAGTTACAGGTATTTCAGGTGGTTTAAGTGTTGTACCACTTCTTGTGGTAATGGCTTTAGCTGTTTCATTCCGGGGGTTAGCATTTGTATCACTAGGTAGACTTCCCGGTTTTCTTTCACCTATTAACCTTGCTAGGTTACTTACTTCTTGTTCTAGATTTTGAATAGAAGCTTGTTGATTTCTAAATGCTTGAGCATTTTGTTCATTAGTTTGTTTTTGAGATGTGAAAAACTGCGTTTGAGTTTCAACTAGCTTCGTCATCATATCTTCTAAATTTGGCTTTTTATCATCGGTTTGTTGTGGTGGTTTGTTTTGAAAATTAGGTCTTTGCTGATTGTAATTATTATTAGATACTTGTTGATTGCTAGGACCTTGTTGGTTGTTGCATGGAATATTTCTGTTATAATTCTGGTTTTGATTGTAAATCGGTCTTGGCGGTTGATAATTATTCTGATAATTATTTCCAGGCCTTTGGTTTATGTATGAAATATTCTCTCTTTGTTCCATTGTTAATTCAATACTGAGACAATCTTTTGTCAAATGTGGTCCTCCACACTGCTCACAACTAATTCGTATTGAGTGAATATCTTTAGTCATCTTTTCCATTCGTCTCTCGACATCATCTATCTTTGCGGAAATGGAATCTAAGTCATGGCTAGAATCGGCTCTAGCTGCTTTAGATGATCTAACGATATCTTTTTCTTGGTGCCACTCATATGAGTGGGAAGCAGTGTTATCAATAATTTTGTAAGCATCAGTTTCGGTTTTCTTCATAATAGAACCACCGGCTGCTATATCTATGTCTTTTCTTGTAGTGATGTCGCATCCTTGGTAGAATATTTGTACTATTTGACAGGTGTCTAAACCATGTTGCGGACATCCTCTTAATAACTTTCCATATCTTGTCCACGCCTCATATAGAGTTTCATTTGGCTTCTGTGTGAACGTGACAATTTCTGCTTGAAGTCTTACGGCTTTAGATGCCGGAAAGAATTGTTTAAGAAATTTTTCAACTAAAACGTCCCATGTATCAATCGCCCCTTCAGGTAACGATTCCAACCAATCTTTGGCTTCTCCCTTTAAAGTCCAGGGAAATAACATGAGATATATCTGTTCATCCTCCACTTCTCTTATTTTAAATAGTGTGCAGATCCTATTAAAGGTACGTAGATGTTCATTTGGATCTTCCTTCGGCGCACCACTAAATTGGCATTGATTAGTCACCATGTGTAGAATTTGTCCTTTGATTTCATAATCTGGCACATTAATGTCTGGATGAGTAATTGCGTGTCCTTGGCCAGTGCGTTTAGCTCTCATTCGGTCTTCCATACTTAAAGGTTCCAGATTCTCCATAATTGAATTTGTTGAATCGGAATCACTAGAGGATTCTGATTTAATGGTTCGTTCCTCAACAATCTCTGTTTGAATGATTGGTGGTTCCGGAGGAAAGTTTAGTGGTTCAGGATCTACGAATCGTTCCTGAATATTCTTCGGATTCTCAATTGTGATGTCGGTTTCAAAAAATGGATTATCGGAAATTTGAACTGAAGTACTTGGTCGACTGGATGACGATTCTAAAGAAAAATTAACGGCAGTAATATTTGCTAAATGTCTTGATCTAGTTACAGGTGGTGAACGTACAAAAGGTGGTGAACGTCTTGCTCGGTGCATTCACTGAATATCCTATTAGTTTTTAAAAGGAAAGAAAAATTATAATAAGTTATCCAATCAATAGACTTTTCTGATTTTGCCCACGTTTCGAATAGCCAAAAGATGCAGCAGAGGGGCAGGATTCGTTTGGTCTCAATATAATTGAGGACTGTTTGGCTCCAATAACCCGGTCCACGTACAAATCCAACTATTACTACGAACCAGAAAATTTTGATGTCTATCAATTTAACCACTTAAAATAAATTTTCGTAATTTTAAGAAAATTAGATAAGAAGTAGAATAAAAATCTATGTCCTAAAACTAGAATAGCGAGAAATAAGAAAGAAAAAAAAAAGCTCGTCGAAAAAGGTCGAAAAAGAAAAATGGTTGAAAAATAAAAGGTGACGGAAAAATAAAAGAAACTTATAAAACTTAAAAATACTTGACTAACCTAACCTTATTACTACAACTAACTTAAAATTATAATCGCAAATTGAGATTATTAATTGGAATGATAATTGATACATAGGTAAAAGTCGTCTAAAAATATTAAAGCTTACAGGAAAAACTAAATCCCAAATGGAAATAACTTAAAAAGAAACTAAAACTTAAAAAGGCGTCGCAAAGTTCTAAAGTACCTAAATCTTAGTCTAAAGAAAAAGCACTTAAGGAATTTTACGGCAAAGACTAAAAATCTAGGAGTAAAAATAACTATGGCAAAAACTAAGTTTAAAACTAAATATGAGCGAAAAATACAAATATTACGCTAAAACGATTAAAAAGGGACAAAATATAAAAATATACAAAAAGTTGTAAAAAGTACAATTTTTATAAAAATATTATTTTTATATTAATTATTTATTAAAACTATTAATTTTACAATTTAATTAAACTTAATAAACTAAAATATAAATTAAATAAAACTTAAATTAAAATAAAACTAATAATAATAATAATAATTAGGGTTAATAATAATTATAATTAATAATTATCCGTAATAAATGCAGTTTAGGGTTTCTGTCGCGTGTCAGAATTACTCCGCGAGTCGCGGTATTCAATGCATCAAACCCCGCGAGTCGCGGGGTTCCAAAATTCAACTCTGGAGCAGTTTGAAATTTTACGCGTTTTTTTTTTTTTTATATTAGCGTTGCTTCCGGCGTTTAAGAGCTCCCCGGCAGCGGCGCCAAAAATAACTTGATGTCGTGCGAGGTATATATAAAATAGCTATTAATTTACTATGAAATACTATTAAATACGATACATTTTTACACAAGATATTTATTTATTTATAGAATGGATATACTTAAACCTTGCTACAACACTTATAGGCAGTGTACCTAATCGTACAGTAGTGTAGTTTTTAGTAAGTCCGGTTCGTTCCACGGGGAATCTTTTTAAACAAAGCTTAACGCTATATTAGTTTACTTTTATAAAAATACAAATATATATATAAGTGATATTATTATTATAAAGGGGGGTTTTTACCGTTTAATGACCGGTTTGTCGATTTTAAAACTTTAGTCGCAGTTAAAAACAAATGTAAAATATTAAAAATAAATACAAGACTTAAATTAAAGCGGCAAGTAAATAACGTTAATGAAATTGCGAATAATAAAAATGCGATAAAATAAACTTGCGATAATTAAAAAGTACGATAATTAAAAGTGCAATTAAATACAATAACAATAAAAATTCGATAATTAGAAGTGCAATTAAATATAAAATAAAGGAAATTAAATATGAAATAAAAGAATTATGCTTATTTAAACTTCCGTAATCATGATGTTTGACGTGTTGATTTTAGTTTTATGCCCATGGGTTAATTGTCCTTTGTCCTGGATTATTTAATATGTCCATACGGATTTGTCCATAATAGTCCATCAGTCATAAATATAAAGAGCGAAAGCCTTCGTCAAATTATTCTTATTCCCGAAGTCAAATATTCCAACTAATTGGGGATTCGAATTGTAACAAGGTTTTAATACTTTGTTTAATGAATACACCAGGTTATCGACTGCGTGTAAACCAAGGTTTTACTACTTTGTTAACAATTACACCAATTACCCTTGAATGTAATTCACCCCTGTTTCAACAAGTTTATTAACTATTAATCCAGTTCCGTATCCGGTAAAATGAATAATTATTGGTATTTATAGATATCCCGCCCACCGTACCCAGTCAAGCGTATGTGGTTATATATAAATACGTCAAATTATAAGTTTGTATATTAAATTAACAAGGTATTGTTTAGTTAATATAAAACCCATTAATAGCCCATAGTCTAATTTCCACAAGTGTCGTTCTTTTATCCAAACCCCAATTATGGTACAAAGCCCAATTACCCAATTTTAGTAATTAGCCCAACATCATGATTACTTCAGATTAAATAAGCATAATAATAACTTAGCTACGAGACATTAATATAAAAAGGTTGAACATAACTTACAATGATTAAAAATAGCGTAGCGTTACACGGACAGAATTTCGACTTACACCCTTACAACATTTGCTAACATACCCTTATTATTAGAATTATAATTAAAATTAAAATATAAATTATAAATATATATATATATATATATATATATATATATATTTTACGTATATAGATGGAGATATGGATATATGATGGATATAAAATGCTCAGAATTCGGTTGCTTTTATAGGGAGTTTTAAATTTTGGGGCTCCGCGACTCGCGGCATTTTTGGCCTTCAAACTCCGCGAGTCGCGGAGATTGAAATTACAGCTCAGTCCTTTTGGAGTCTTTCTTGCCGACGGTTTTAAATATAAATATAATATATTAAATAATTATAAGAATTATTTAAATATTATATTATATTTATGTGCATAGTTGACTTGTAATTTTTAGTCCGTTGCGTCGAGCGTTGAGAGTTGACTCTGGTCCCGGTTCCGGATTTTCGAACGTCCTTGCGTACAATTTTATATTTTGTACTTTGCGTTTTGAATCTTGTACTCTTGTAATTTCGAGACGTTTCTTATCAATAATTGGAACCTCTTTGATTGTCTTTTGTACTTTTGAGCTTTTTGGTCGTTTGCGTCTTCAATTCATCGAATCTGTCTTTTGTCTTCACCTTTTATTATTTAAACGAATATCACTTGTAAATAGAACAATTGCAACTAAAAGCTTGTCTTTCTTGAGGAATAATGCTATGAAATATATGTTCGTTTTTAGCATTATCAATATTTATAAACGAAAATCTTGTGGTCTATTAATATATTGAAATGATTGTTATGATAAACCTATGAACTCACCAACCTTTTGGTTGACACTTTAAAGCATGTTTATTCTCAGGTATTAAAGAAATCTTCCGCTGTGCATTAGCTCATTTTAAGGATATTGCTTGGAGTCATTCATGGCATATTTTGAAAGACGTTGCATTCGAGTCATTGAGTTCATCAAGATTATTATTATGTCAATTATAGTTGGATGTATTATCAAATGGTGTGCATGCCGTCAACTTTCGTTGTAAAGAAAGTTTGTCTTTTAAAAACGAATGCAATGTTTGTAAAATGTATCATATAGAGGTCAAATCCTCGAGATGTAATCAACTATTGTGAATCGTTTATAATATATATGAACGGGTCCTTTCAGTTGGTATCAGAGCGGTGGTCTTAGCGAACTAGGTTTGCATTAGTGTGTCTAACTGATAGTCGTTAGGATGCATTAGTGAGCCTGGACTTCGACCGTGTCTGCATGTCAAAAGTTTTGCTTATCATTTTTGTCGGAATTGCCTGCTTATCATTCTTAGTCTAGACACGTCTTACTGCATTGATTGCATAAATAGTGTATAGACAAAATACATATCTTAGCGTATCTGCTAATCCATATCTTAGCGTATCTGTTACTGTAAACTTTGCCTGACATATCACGTAAATTCCTCCGTAATCTACAAAATCTTTTGCGCTATATATATAGATATTCTATGTAATTAGAATACCACTCGATAGCTGAAAAATCATTTCATATCGAAAAATCCTTTATTCAATCGAACGAAATGGAATTTGTCATTAGTTCAAGTCCCTCGAATTCCGATATGAAATCCCACTCAAGCTCCGAAAGCAGTGTGACCGGAATGGATCAACCAATTAGCCATCATCTATTCTAGATGAATTGGGGATAGGTTCGTAGCCTCCTCAATAATTGGAGACAAGAAGAAGGTGATCCCTTCCATCCACCACATTGCCCTCTTGGCGATGAACCTGAAGCACTTACCGGCGAACCGGTCTGAAACACCATTTTCTCTCTCATTTCCAGAGTATCTCGTCGCGATTATATACTACATTAAATTCTAGATTTTATTTATCCGCTCGTCCGAACCGACAATCACCCCGGTGTAATAGAAGAAGTCAACGAGCTTCGCGCTCGAGTAGTGGCTTTAGAGAATATGGTGCAAGGGTTACAAACACCAACAAATAACGAAGTATTAATTCATAATTTCAATTTTATTGAATAAATACTCCGTAAAAGTTATGTAATTTCTAAAGTCTTTAGGGATTATTCAGTTCTAGTTTCAACCGTAAATCAAATGAGTTTAATTTAATATTAACTCATTAAATCTATGTTACATCTGAAGAAAATATGCACATATATATTTTCATAAAAACTGTAATAATATTCTGTTGTACAAAATATTAATTGTGAAAATTTTTTTAACGGGTAGGTAATACCCGAGAGATATATAAATTCAAAATTAATATGTTACATTTTTCGAATCTGATTAAGCTAATCATCAACTATACTCCCAAAATCTCACAACAATATACATTCTTGTATAGTAATCAAAACAACCATTCTCACCCAAATTTGATTACGCATTCTGATTTTGAAAAAATCAAAATCCAAGTCATGATTTAACAGAAAACATCACTCTTAGATTCCTACATCTTTCAAAGCTATACTTTGGCTTCAAAACTGTGTTAGAACATCATATGTATATTAACGATTACAAACTGTGTTCAAACTCTTCGAAGTTTTCGAAGACACTTCAAACAATGAACAATCAAGATGATGATCCAACCACATATTACCCACATTTATGTACCTAAAAAGCTCTCGAAGCCAAAGTCATAGTTCGACGCGTATCCGTGTCAGACCCTTTGGCATTTATTAGCTAAAATGACTTTTCAATTCCTTTTCAAAGTAGACAGTTTTGTCACAGCTCCAACAAGTCAACTTCGACTTTTCAGTCAGACTAGTCTTATTATAACCTCGATAGATACGTTGCTCTTTCGTCATCGTTACTGGGGACCTTTCATATCTCGCCACCTTAGCAATAAACTTACCAACAACTTCAATTATCTTTGACTTTTCAAAAAAATCATTATATTTATTGAAATCACATCATTTACTCATTCGCATCTTGTAACGAGAATTGTCATACGAATCATCGGAAAACAGTAACCAGTATTTTGAAATCTCGCAGCATGTCTACGCCAACAGTTATATGTGTACGTAAAACGTCTATCTCCTGGACTTACATACTTTGAATGTGAAGTTCTGAAAAATATTTTGAACTGCAAACTAGTTCTTGAAATGCTGACGAAGCATCAAAAACTGTAAACGATCTTAACAGTAAAAAAGTTTGATGACAAAGAATAGTAAGGTGGTAAAGCTGAGAAAAAGAGAAGGTTTGGAACTGGAAAACGGATTGAACAGACTATGAAGGAGGCTGTGGACAAATCACAAAGACTAAATCTGCCTTCAAAGAATCCAAATGATTCAGTGCCTGCTAAAGTCATTAATGAATACCTTACTCTTTATCTGAAGTCATTTATCTCTTTGCGCTATCAGTGTTACATCATATAAGAAACTATTAGTTTCTATATTCTATAAACTTTCGAGTTTAAATTATGAATGTTTTGAAGTAGTGTTGGGAACTGAAGCATGAGTTAGTATAATATAATGACACTTGATCAACGTGATTATATTACAGTAAGTCATGCTGAGTTTTTAATGGGACATGACGATTCACAGACCATGCCGTCATCATGTTCCATGTTACACGACTCTTGTATTCTATTTAATCTCTAAAAATATCAAGAATATATTTTCTTGATGATTCGGTCTTTTCAGGGTATTCTGGTAAATTAATAATCAAGATCGTGCCATTACCATTTCCTTCTTAGAACATTAACTATGTTCATTCTGAAATTCATATCTGCGAATACTGGACCATTACAAACGTTGCTTAATCGCAAGAAGAAGAAATGAAAGGACAAAACTCCAAAATAGAAATTGGAGTATAAATCGTAGGAAATAGAAGGGAGCATTAACTGTGGATGTCAATGATTATAGAAGACAAAAGCAGGGGCTTTGAAATATAAGGGAAGATATAAAACCCAACAACCACCCAAAAATTATAAACCGTATATATCGATGAATATAGCAATATAAAGACACGAAAGAACTAAAAACACTATAAAACCAAGAGTATAGTAGAAGTAAATAGATTCTTCCAGAGGCAGATGAAAAAGAAGAACGACAGATATGAAAGTGAGGAGTATATCGAGAATCAGTACTGGATGAAGCATATTAACAAATACTTTAAAATATGAGTTGAGGGAGAGAGAATAGAAGGTGTGAGTTGTAAGAAAACGAAGGAGGTGGATTTATAATGAAATACCCGATAGAGAAATCAAGATGGATTATCGTATTAATTCGAAGAGAATCATAATCTCCTTAATCACCGAAGCATCAAATCCAACATAGATTACAAAGATTTTCTTTAAATTCGGAGATCAATTGTGATGATGTCAAAAGATATGACGAATCACTATAATCTTATTTCCTTCATTTACGATAACTTCCCTCATACGCTTCGAGTAATCGAATTATTTTATCCATACTTCTTAGACATGATAAAACTTCATAATCGTTACGTCATAATAACATTCTCATTGTTAGCCATAACGACCTCTATCAAATTTCGGGGACGAAATTTCTTTAACGGGTAGGTACTGTGACGACCCGAAAATTTCCGACTAAATTTAAACTTTATCTTTATATGATTCTGACACGATAAGCAATGTTTGTTAAGTTAAACCTCAAGCATTTTAAACTATGTTTATACATTCATTTAAACCTCGACCAAATTCCAATGATTCACGAACCATTAAATGAACATATATGAATATGTATGTATATGTGTATATGTTATAAATTGAAAATGTCAACAAAGTATTTAAACGTATAATGCTTTATATGAACGTATTTGTTTCAATATGATTATCGACAAAATTAAAAAAATATATATTAAATGATTGAATTATCAGAAACATTGAATTATGATTACAAGTCTCTGTTGAGAGGTCCACTATGATTTGAGAAAATCTATTCCTCTTAACGATATTCAGAATAATTTGTAAAGCTATTTATAAATAAAAATAAAAAGTGTCATTTACGAAAGTTAGACAAAAGCTAGTGGAAAATTGGTTTCCATAATATTCTATTAATCTATTTTCAAACGTACAAAAACATTTTCAGTTTAAAAAGAACTTTATTATTAAAACGTATATAACTTTTATAAATATCTAGAATCACTTTTGACAACTCATTACTTAACCAGTATAATAAATATAACGATATTTATATTTTATTTCATTAAATATATATAACGATTTAAATTAATATTATATATATTTATACGCGTATTATACATACATAGTTTTTATACTTTTACTATACTTTAACTTTACCTTTACTTTACTTTTACTTTACTTTAACTTTAATAATTCACTTTAATAATTCATACTTTAATAATTCACTTTAATAATTCATACTTTAATAATTTACTTTAATAATTCATACTTTAATAATTCACTTTAATAATTCATACTTTAATAATTCACTTTAATAATTCATACTTTAATAATTCACTTTAATAATTCAAAAATCTATTATAAATAGAATTCAATAGGTTTCATTATTTCATAGAAACTTGAAAATATATTTCTCTAAATTCTCTCAATCGATTTATATATATATATATATATATATATATATATATATATATATATATATATATATATATTTGCTCTGTATTATTTCAAGATATTATTAGTATACATAAAATATTACGACGGAGTGATGTCCGAGTGATTTCAAAATAGTTTTTTTGAATGAGTCGAAGCTAAGGAAATTATGGGTTATAGCTATGGAGGTGATGGGTATGGTTCATGGGTCTGCTTGTGAGGTCAATCTAGTGTTTATCATCTCCGTTGCGTCTACGTACTTTCCTGCAATATTGAATCTCAATATTGATACGTGAGCACTCATAACTTAACTTTTATATATCAATAGTGTATCCCTGACTAGTGCTCGAGTATATAGGATTATGCATGCTTGTACATTCGATATTGTCCTTAGATAGGTTTGTTGAATCCTGAATTAGATACATATGCTACTGAGATAGGGTATATGATATGCATGTCATTGGAACGCTAGCGAAAAATTAAGAACTTTTCATTTAGATATCGAATGGTTTCGATGAACGGATTAGAAGTTATAGTCAACTGAATTTTAGTATTATTGTTAAAATGATTATTATTACTATCGTTGTTATTATTTTAATAGAAATATCATTGTTATTATAAAATATCATTATTACTATTATGTTAGTATTATCATTTTATCATAATACCATTTTTAGTAAATATAAATATTGTTATAGAATAATAATAATTATTATTACAAAATAATACAACTTTTACTTATTATTATTATGATCAATATTATTTTATCAAATAAATAGGGGATACAAAGATATTTTTCACCACGCGTAATATAATTACATTAATAATACTTACCACTATAGTTTTACGATATTAAGTGAACTTTATAAATTTTACTACTTAAGATATATAAAAGTATATATTATATATAAACGTTAATATAATTTTTTATTAATAAATGACTTTTATTATTATAAAATCTAATAAATATAATTAAATATATAAAACGACTATAGTTAAGTTATATAATAAACACGTATAAATTTTAGAAGTCATTTTGGGTCAAGTTGACTTTTGTTGACTTTTGCATATTAGTCTCGAGCATTAGGATTGTGGTACACTATGACTTGACCAAAAATTGTTAGACAAATATTGACCAACATATAAATATATATAATTAATATAGGTTCGTGAATCCGAGGCCAACCTTGCACTTGTTAAATGACGTTATATGTATTTTTACTACGAAATACAGTATGGTGAGTTTTCATAGCTCCCTTTTTAAATGCTTTTGCATTATATATTTTTGGGCTGAGAATACATGCATATTTTATAACTGTTTTACGAAATAGGCACAAGTACTAAAACTAATTCTACGTGGGTTTAAACCAGAAATATCCCCTTAACTTGGTAACTATAACTACTGGTGTATGACTGGTAGGCACGAATCCTAAAGATAGATCTATTGGGCCTGACAAACCCTATCCTGACTATGGGATGCTTTAGTACTTCGAGGTTTATATAACACACCTGATTCGGTGTACTTTCAGAGGGTAAAACATGAACGTTAAGGTTTGTTACCGAGTGCCTACAACTTATAGAATACTTTTATACACTTGCGAGTGTACATATATTTATAAACGAAAATCTTGTGGTCTATTAATATATTGAAATGATTGTTATGATAAACCTATGAACTCACCAACCTTTTGGTTGAAACTTTAAAGCATGTTTATTCTCAGGTATTAAAGAAATCTTCCGCTGTGCATTAGCTCATTTTAAGGATATTACTTGGAGTCATTCATGGCATATTTTGAAAGACGTTGCATTCGAGTCATTGAGTTCATCAAGATTATTATTATGTCAATTATAGTTGGATGTATTATCAAATGGTGTGCATGCCGTCAACTTTCGTTGTAAAGAAAGTTTGTCTTTTAAAAACGAATGCAATGTTTGTAAAATGTATCATATAGAGGTCAAATCCTCGCGATGTAATCAACTATTGTGAATCGTTTATAATATATATGAACGGGTCCTTTCACGTCTGCCCTGTTTGCTTTCATTTTTCCACAAACTCGATTTTCTAACAAATTTTAAAAATCTAATAATGCAGTGTTGTTAGGAATGTTTCATTCAAACTGTATGTTAAATCTTAGATTCCAATTCGCGTTATTGATTGAGAATTTTCAAGTCAAATTTAGAAGTCAAAAAGTCAATCAACGTGTTCATCTTGAAATTCAAAAGTGTTTTGAAGTTTTGAGTTAAATTGAGGATTCAGATAGATTCTAGGACTCGTTAACAACTTCTTTCATGTTATAAATTTTATTTAAAACAAACTAGAATTTAAGATTCGGATTTGGGTTCATAAACGTTAATTTTTTTTTACAGCGATTTAAATTAAATTTTTGTTTCTGTTGATGGAGTTTAGAACCCATTGAATCGTTCTGTTTAGGTTAGTAATTCAAAGATTAAATACAATGTTTTTATTAAAGATTGATTGCCTCTGGTCGTTTTTCTAATGTTGAAGATAGAGGGAATTAGGGATAAATAAGAGCATGGGTTAAAAATAAACGGTTCCATAATTATTCAGAAATAAAGAAATGGAGGAATGGATGTGGGTGTGATTGGGTATTCAAGAGTTCGCGGGTTCGAGTCCCTCCAGTGGCGTATTTTTTTAAAAGCTTTCTACAAAGGTTGTAACCCTTCAATTATTATTAATAACTATTATTATTATTAATTTTTATTGTTATTGTTATTACTATGATTGTTATTAATATTATCATTATTAGTATTATAATCATTATTATTAATATTATTATAAATTTTATCATTTTAAGTATTAGTATAATAAATTATTAGTATTATAAGTATTGTTACAAGTATCATAATTATTATTATTAATATCATAATTATAAGTATTATATCAATTACCATTATTAGTATGAGTATTAGTTATGATATTATTATTTTAAACATTATAATATTATTACCGTTATGATGAAAATGTTTATTAATATTATCATTAGTAAAAATCACTAATAGTAATATAATTATTATCATTTTTACGACTATTAACATTATTTTGGTATTATTATAATTACTATTATTGATATACAAATTATATATTTAAATACATATAATATAACAAAAATTAATATTTTTATATATACAAAATGAATATATGAAACATATATATACTATTAATATAAAAAGGATATCACTAATAAATATATATATATATTTTCTCGATTTCAGTTGTGTATCTTAATAAATATACAAATGATATAGGTTCGTGAATCCGAGGCCAACCCTGCATTGTTCAATATAGTCATATGTATTTTTACTACAAAATACATTAGGTGAGTTTTCATTTGCCCTTTTTACTCTTCACGTTTTTGGGCTGAGAATGCATGCAAATGCTTTATTAACTGTTTTACAATATTTATATGCGTGAGTTCCTTTGATCCCCTTTTACTCTTTACATTTTTGGGACTGAGAATACATGCGCAACTTTTATAACTGTTTTACAAAATAGACACAAGTAATTAAAATGACATTATATGGTTGAATGATCGAAATCGAATATGCCCCTTTTTATATAGTCTGGTAATCTAAGAATTAGGGAACAGACACCCTAATTGACGCGAATCCTAAAGATATATCTATCGGGCCCAACAAGCCCTATCCAAAGTACCGGATGCTTTAGTACTTCGAAATTTATATCATGTCCGAAGGAGGATCCCGGAATGATGGGGATATTCTTATATGCATATTGTGAATGTCGGTTACCAGGTGTTCAATCCATATGAATGATATTTTTGTCCCTATGCATGGGACGTATGTTTATGATAATTGGAAATATGAAATCTTGTGGTCTATTGAAATGATGAAATGATTATTTATGATAAACTAATGAACTCACCAACCTTTTGGTTGACACTTTAAAGCATGTTTATTCTCAGGTATGAAAGAAATCTTCCGCTGTGCATTTGCTCATTTTAGAGACATTACTTGGAGTCATTCATGACATATTTCAAAAGACGTTGCATTCGAGTCGTCGATGTCATCAATATTATTATCAAGTCATTTATAGTTTAGATATATTATGAAATGGTATGTATGCCGTCAACTTCCAATGTATTAAAAGTTTGTCTTTTCCAAAAACGAATGCAATGTTTGTAAAATGTATCATATAGAGGTCAAGTACCTCGCGATGTAATCAACTGTTGTGAATCGTTTATAATCGATATGGACTTCGTCCGGATGGATTAGGACGGGTCATTTCAGTTGGTATCAGAGCTGGTATAACACCGTCCATGTGTGGCGGGTTAGTCGTAAAGGAGGTTCTCACAGTGTTACCTGTGACGAAGCATTGGCTCTTACTCCTTGCGATCCCTTACGAGGGTTGGCAGTAGCTGAGAGGCAGGCCCTAAAATTAGTATCTGAGGTACACTCAGTGGTCACCAGGCGGTTAGCTAGGAAGGCACTGGGTGGGACGGTGGTTGTCCCCAACTGTATTTCAGTTGGTATCAGAGCGGTGGTCTTAGCGAACCAGGTCTGCATTAGTGTATATGACTGATAAGTCGTTAGGATGCATTAGTAAGTCTAGACTTCGACCGTGTCTGCATGTCAAAAGTTTTGCTTATCATTTTTTGTCGGAAATCATCTATTTATCATCCTTAGGAAATTACCTGCCTATCATTCTTAGTCTAGACACATCTTACTGCAATGATTGCATGAATAGTGTATAGACAAGATTCGTATCTTAGCGTATCTGCTAATTCATATCTTAGCATATCTTGTACTGTAGACTTTGTCTGACAACTTCCGTAGATTCCTCCGTAACATATGGGATTTTAGTATTGTATATGCATATGTGAATTATATATTGCAGGGTACTATTCTACATCCTATAATCTGTTTCTTATCGAAAATACTTCATCTGATCGTACGAGATAAATCCCTCAACGAGTTCGAGTCCCTCAAATTCCGATAGTTATTCCGATAGTTATTCCGACAGCTATTCCGACATAGATGTTCACCTGAGCTCCGAAAACAGCGTCATCGGCATGAATCAACCAATCAGCCATTATCAATTCATCTGATGGGTTCGTAGTCGACTTAATTAATGGAAATGCGCAGAAGGCAATCCCTTCCACCAACCGAATTCACCTCTTGACAATGAACCTGAAGCGTTTACCGGCGAACCTGTTCGAAACACCATTTTCAGTCTCATTTCCAGGGTAACTCGACAAGATTATATTCTATCCACAATTCTGAACCTAATTCATCCGCTCGTTCCGACCGACAATCATCCTAAAGTAATAAGTCAACGAACTTCGTGCTCGAATAATCAATTCGAAGAATATGGTGCAAAATGTACCAGCTTCAGCAACATCACCGGCACCAACAGTACCATCAATAACAGCGCCAGTACCATCAACAATCCATGCTTCAATATCATCATATGTACTTTGAGTATGATCTTCGTTCTACGTATCGTTCTACCTCATTTATCTTCGTTCGACATGACGAATATGTAATCTCTAAAGTTTTAGAGATTAGTTATTCCAGTTCCAACTGAAAAACAAATGAGTTTAATATCATATTAACTCATTAAATCCATGAATACATCTGAAGAAAATATATATATATGTATATATGTTTTCATAAAGATTGTAATTAAAAATTCTCTTGTACAAACTGTTAATGGTGAAAATATTTTAACGGGTAGGTAATACCCGAGGACTATTTAAATTTCACATTAATAAGTACATTGTACGTTCTTCGAATCTGTTTCAACAGTCATATACTATCCTACTTACATTCACTGATATACAAATCCGTTCACCACCGAATAACCATATTCATCCAAATACATATTTGGATTTTGACCTATCAGAATCCAACAAGTGGCATAATGAAGAAATAATGGACACAATAAAAATTGATTAGAAACAGATTAATTAACAATATGAAATTCTATTAAGAATCCACGCTGACAAAATCCTAGCTAACTGTTCCTAGCTAACTGTTAATTCCGTATTACCATTTAATTATCGCAATTTATTTATCGCAGTTTATTTATCGCAATTTACATTCTCGCAATTTTATTTATCGTCATTTAATTTCTGTTATTTACTTTACGCACTGTATTTATCGTCATTTAATTTCTGTTATTTATTTTACGCACTTTAAATATCGGGACATGTATACAAGGTTTTGACATATCATATCGACCCATCTATATATATTATTTGGAATAACCATAGACACTCTATATGCAGTAATGCAGGAGTTAGCTATACAGGGTTAAGGTTGATTCTATAATAATATATATACTTTGAGTTGTGATCGAGTCTGAGACATGTACACGGGTCACGATACGTATTAATTAATTCAAATATTATATATTAAACTATATATAAATTATTGGACTGTTAACTGTGGACTATCGACTGTGGACTGCCAACATTGGACAATAAAAATGAATCAAAATATTGATTATAACATATTAAACTAAACAATTCTTCAAGTTTGCCACTTGATTTCATGTTAAACCTCATTTGTATCTTGACGATTACAATCTGCGTTCAAACTTTTCATGATTCTAGAACACACCTCAAACGTTAGGATGAATCAACCGCACTTCATTAACGGAAGGAAAGATTTATGCATATAGTTATGCACCTGAGAAAACTCTCGGCAACTGAGTAAAAGTTTAACACATAGCCGCGTCAGATCCTTTGACATTTATTAGCAAAAATAATTTTTGCGATCCCTTTTCAAAGTAGCCAATTTTGTCACAGCTCCAGCAAGTCAACTTCGACTTTTCATTCGAAGTAACCTTACTATAATCCTGATATATATACGATTACCCTTTTAATACCGGAGAATTCTTTTATATTCCACCATATTACCAGCAGACGTATCAGCAACCTCGTTGCTCCTTGGCTCAAATCTCTCTGACAAATCATTATATTTATTCATTGAAACCCTATCATATACTCATCCACATCTTATAACGAGAACTGCCATAACAATTACCGGGAATCAGCAATCAGTACTTTGAAAACTCACAGCATATCTACATCAACAATTATATATACGACATTTATCTTTTAGAATTATGGTCTTTTATTCTGAAATTCTGAACAGTACTCAGTCTACAAATCAATACTCTGAATGTTGAAAAAGCTGAATGAAGCAGCAGAAACTGTAGACAACCGTAAACGACCATAAACGTCGAAAGTTTAATGATAAAGAATAGTATGTTGGAAAATCTCAGAAAAGTTGGAACTGAAAAACGGATTGAGCTAACCACGAAGGAGACCAAGGACAAATACAAGGACCAAACTCTGTATTTAAAGAATTTGATGATTCTGTTTCTGATGAAATCTTTAGCGAATACCTTGCTTCCGAATCTAAACCCTTACGAATAAATCTTCTTCATCATCCATCGATATTAGAAATTCCAAAATATCATCGTATCTTTCATTATAAATATCCTCTATATTTCTGAAGATATTTTCATAACTATTCTTATCTGAAATCATTAATCTCTTCGTGCTATCAGTGTACATCATATAGAAACTTTTAGTTTCTATATTCTGTAAACTTTCGAGCTTAAAATATGAATGTTATTGAAGTAATGTTGGGAACTGATGCATGAGTTAGTATAATATAATGACACTTGATCAACGTGATTATATTACAGTAATTCATGCTGAGTTTTCTAATAGGACGTGATGATTCACAGATCATAACGTCATCATGTGCCATGTTACATAACTCTGTCATTCTGCTTAACTTCTGAACATATCAAGAAAGTATATTCTTGATAGTTCCATTCTCAGTGAATCTGGTAATTTAACAAATCAAATCATGCTATTACGTTCCTTCTTATTTAGAACATTAACAATGTTCATTCTGAAACTTATATCTGCGAATTATGGACCATTATAAGAGATTGCCAAATCGCCAGAAGAAGAAACAAAGGGACAAAGCTCTGAAATAGAAATTGGAGTATAAATCGCAGCAAAGAGGAGGGAGTATTAACTGTGGATGACAATGATTATAGGAAACAGAAATGGGGACATTGAAATATAAGGGGAGATATAAAACCCGATAAAAACGCATAAATTACAAACCGTGTATATCAATGTTTATCGCAACATAAAGACACGGGAGAATTAAAAGCACTATAACCACAAGAGCAAAGTAGAAGTAAGCAGATTCCTCGGGTGAAAGTTGGAAAAGGAGAATGATTGTTACGATAGTAAGGACAAGGACAAGGATTAGAACTGGATTTAACATTTCCACAATTTTTTTTTGAATCTATGAACTAAGGAAGAGAGTATGGGAATGGTGAGAATAATGGAACGGAAGAGCTTAATTTATGAGGGAAATATCAGACAGAGAAATCGAGGCAGATCACCGTATTTAATTATAGAGATCTTAAATTTCCTTATTCGTCGAAGAATCAAATCTTTTAGATTTCGAAGATTTTCTTATATCCCTTGAATTCCGGAATTCAACCTAGATAATGTCAAAAGTTAAGACGCACCTTATTCTCTAAATTCAACCAGGACTACGTCACCGGTTAATTCAAATCTGTATTCACTCATTTTCATTTGCTTGTAATAGCTTCATTCGTACATTTCGAAGAATTGAATTATTTATCCTTATTACTCTAAAGTGATAAAACTCTATTTATCAACTCATATTCGTCATGAAAACATTTCTATTATTAGCCATGACCACCTCACTCAAATTTCGGGATGAAATTTCTTTAACGGGTAGGTACTGTGATGACCCGGGAATTTCCGACCAAATTTAAACTTGAATCTTATATGGTTTCGACACGATAAGCAAAGTCTGTAATGTTGAAGTCTCAAAAACTTGGAACTATGTTCATGTATACATTTGACCTTTGACTATTCTCAATGATTCACGAACGATGGTGTATACATAAATATGTAAATATATATGTATAACTAGATTCTATATATATATATATATATATATATATATATATATATATATATATATATGATTAATAAATATAAAGGATTCAATGATTTATACAAATGGTAGATAGGATATAATAAATGAAAATATAGTAAGTTAATTAACAAATGAATATAATTGTTATATTAATATTATTATCATCACTAGTAATAATATTATTAATATTAATAAAATTTTTATTATTATTGTAGTGAATAAATACCAAATATCATAATTAGTGGTAAAAATTACAAATTCTAGTTATTATTAATGAATATTTATTATTATTATTATCCTTATCAATATTAGTATTATTAATATCATTACAATTATTATTATTATTATTATTATTATTATTATTATTATTATTATTATTATTATCATACTTAGATTTATAACTATTAAAAACATTATTAAAATTATTATTTTTATCATTAGTATTATTAATTGTATTGTTATATGATACTTGTAAACTATAAAAATTCAAGAATTAGTGATATATATATATATATATATATATATATATATATATATATATATATATATATATATATATAAACACATATACATATATAAAAAAATAATACAGATATTTATATCTAGATATATATTTTCAGATATATAAACACGGTTTATATAAATACATATAGATAATTACGTATTCAGTTTAAAGTCGCGATCATTCTGTGTTTAATCTTATTCGTTGTCTCTAAATCGTACAAGATCAAATTTCAATCTTCTGAATCAAACAAAAGTTGTTGAAGGTCGACTTCACCTTTAATTATTTTCTTCTGACAGAATAGGTTCTGGTCGACCAATCAAGCTGTACAACAAACGTTCATGGGTCAATTAAACTTTAATAATACCACTTAACCTCTTTATTGAAATGTCCCGTTCTTATTGATTAAAAACGTTCCATATTAATTGATTTCGTTGCGAGGTTTTGACCTCTATATGAGACGTTTTTCAAAGACTGCATTCATTTTAAAATAAACCATAACCTTTATTTCATCAATAAAGGTTTAAAAAGCTTTACGTAGATTATCAAATAATGATAATCTAAAATATCCTGTTTACACACGACCATTACATAATGGTTTACAATACAAATATGTTACAACAAAATAAGTTTCTTGAATGCAGTTTTTACACAATATCATACAAGCATGGACTCCAAATCTCGTCCTTATTTAAGTATGCGACAGCGGAAGCTCTTAATAATCACCTGAGAATAAACATGCTTAAAACGTCAACAAAAATGTTGGTGAGTTATAGGTTTAACCTATATATATCAAATCATAATAATAGACCACAAGATTTCATATTTCAATACACATCCCATACATAGAGATAAAAATCATTCATATGGTGAACACCTGGTAACCGACATTAACAAGATGCATATATAAGAATATCCCCATCATTCTGGGACACCCTTCGGATATGATATAAATTTCGAAGTACTAAAGCATCCGGTACTTTGGATGTGGTTTGTTAGGCCCAATAGATCTATCTTTAGGATTCGCGTCAATTAGGGTTTCTGTTCCCTAATTCTTAGATTACCAGACTTAATAAAAAGGGGCATATTCGATTTCGATAATTCAACCATAGAATGTATTTTCACGTACTTGTGTCTATTTTGTAAATCATTTATAAAACCTGCATGTATTCTCATCCCAAAAATATTAGATTTTAAAAGTGGGACTATAACTCACTTTCACAGATTTTTACTTCGTCGGGAAGTAAGAATTGGCCACTGGTTGATTCACGAACCTATAACAATATATACATATATATCAAAGTATGTTCAAAATATATTTACAACACTTTTAATATATTTTGATGTTTTAGGTTTATTAAGTCGGCTGTCCTCGTTAGTAACCTACACTAGTTGTCCACAGTTAGATGTACAGAAATAAATCGATAAATATTATCTTGAATCAATCCACGACCCAGTGTATACGTATCTCAGTATTGATCACAACTCAAACTATATATATTTTGGAATCAACCTCAACCCTGTATAGCTAACTCCAACATTCACATATAGAGTGTCTATGGTTGTTCCGAAATATATATAGATGTGTCGACATGATAGGTCGAAACATTGTATACGTGTCTATGGTATCTCAAGATTACATAATATACAATACAAGTTGATTAAGTTATGGTTGGAATAGATTTGTTACCAATTTTCACGTAGCTAAAATGAGAAAAATTATCCAATCTTGTTTTACCCATAACTTCTTCATTTTAAATCCGTTTTGAGTGAATCAAATTGCTATGGTTTCATATTGAACTCTATTTTATGAATCTAAACAGAAAAAGTATAGGTTTATAGTCGTAAAAATAAGTTACAAGTCGTTTTTGTAAAGGTAGTCATTTCAGTCGAAAGAACGACGTCTAGATGACCATTTTAGAAAACATACTTCCACTTTGAGTTTAACCATAATTTTTGGATATAGTTTCATGTTCATAATAAAAATAGTTTTCCCAGAATAACAACTTTTAAATCAAAGTTTATCATAGTTTTTAATTAACTAACCCAAAACAGCCCGCGGTGTTACTACGACGGTGTAAATCCGGTTTTACGGTATTTTTCGTGTCTCCGGGTTTTAAATCATTAAGTTAGCATATCATATAGATATAGAACATGTGTTTAGTTGATTTTAAAAGTCAAGTTAGAAGGATTAAATTTTGTTTGCGAACAAGTTTAGAATTAACTAAACTATGTTCTAGTGATTACAAGTTTAAACCTTCGAATAAGATAGCTTTATATATATGAATCGAATGATGTTATGAACATCATTACTACCTTAAGTTCCTTGGATAAACCTACTGGAAAAGAGAAAAATGGATCTAGCTTCAACGGATCCTTGGATGGCTCGAAGTTCTTGAAGCAGAATCATGACACGAAAACAAGTTTAAGTAAGATCATCACTTGAAATAAGATTGTTATAGTTATAGAAATTGAACCAAAGTTTGAATATGATTATTATCTTGTATTAGATTCATAACCTACTGTAATAAACAAAGATTTCTTGAGGTTGGATGATCACCTTACAAGATTGGAAGTGAGCTAGCAAACTTGAAAGTATTCTTGATTTTATGTAACTAGAACTTGTAGAATATATGAAGAACACTTAGAACTTGAAGATAGAACTTGAGAGAGATCAATTAGATGAAGAAAATTGAAGAATGAAAGTGTTTGTAAGTGTTTTTGGTCGTTGGTGTATGGATTAGATATAAAGGATATGTAATTTTGTTTTCATGTAAATAAGTCATGAATGATTACTCATATTTTTGTAATTTTATGAGATATTTCATGCTAGTTGCCAAATGATGGTTCCCACATGTGTTAGGTGACTCACATGGGCTGCTAAGAGCTGATCATTGGAGTGTATATACCAATAGTACATACATCTAAAAGCTGTGTATTGTACGAGTACGAATACGGGTGCATACGAGTAGAATTGTTGATGAAACTGAACGAGGATGTAATTGTAAGCATTTTTGTTAAGTAGAAGTATTTTGATAAGTGTATTGAAGTCTTTCAAAAGTGTATAAATACATATTAAAACACTACATGTATATACATTTTAACTGAGTCGTTAAGTCATCGTTAGTCGTTACATGTAAGTGTTGTTTTGAAACCTTTAGGTTAACGATCTTGTTAAATGTTGTTAACCCAATGTTTATAATATCAAATGAGATTTTAAATTATTATATTATCATGATATTATCATGTATGAATATCTCTTAATATGATATATATACATTAAATGTCTTTACAACGATAATCGTTACATATATGTCTCGTTTAAAAATCATTAAGTTAGTAGTCTTGTTTTTACATATGTAGTTCATTGTTAATATACTTAATGATATGTTTACTTATCATAGTATCATGTTAACTATATATATATCCATATATATGTCATCATATAGTTTTTACAAGTTTTAACGTTCGTGAATCACCGGTCAACTTGGGTGGTCAATTGTCTATATGAAACATATTTCAATTAATCAAGTCTTAAAAAGTTTGATTGCTTAACATGTTGGAAACATTTAATCATGTAAATATCAATCTCAATTAATATATATAAACATGGAAAAGTTCGGGTCACTACAGTACCTACCCGTTAAATAAATTTCGTCCCGAAATTTTAAGCTGTTGAAGGTGTTGACGAATCTTCAGGAAATAGATGCGGGTATTTCTTCTTCATCTGATATTCATGCTCCCAGGTGAACTCGGGTCCTCTACGAGCATTCCATCGAACCTCAACAATTGGTATCTTGTTTTGCTTAAGTCTTTTAACCTCACGATCCATTATTTCGACGGGTTCTTCGATGAATTGAAGTTTTTCGTTGATTTGGATTTCATCTAACGGAATAGTGAGATCTTCTTTAGCAAAACATTTCTTCAAATTCGAGACGTGGAAAGTGTTATGTACAGCCGCGAGTTGTTGAGGTAACTCAAGTCGATAAGCTACTGGTCCGACACGATCAATAATCTTGAATGGTCCAATATACCTTGGATTTAATTTCCCTCGTTTACCAAATCGAACAACGCCTTTCCAAGGTGCAACTTTAAGCATGACCATCTCTCCAATTTCAAATTCTATATCTTTTCTTTTAATGTCAGCGTAGCTCTTTTGTCGACTTTGGGCGGTTTTCAACCGTTGTTGAATTTGGATGATCTTCTCGGTAGTTTCTTGTATAATCTCCGGACCCGTAATCTGTCTATCCCCCACTTCACTCCAACAAATTGGAGACCTGCACTTTCTACCATAAAGTGCTTCAAACGGCGCCATCTCAATGCTTGAATGGTAGCTGTTGTTGTAGGAAAATTCTGCTAACGGTAGATGTCGATCCCAACTGTTTCCGAAATCAATAACACATGCTCGTAGCATGTCTTCAAGCGTTTGTATCGTCCTTTCGCTCTGCCCATCAGTTTGTGGATGATAGGCAGTACTCATGTCTAGACGAGTTCCTAATGCTTGCTGTAATGTCTGCCAGAATCTTGAAATAAATCTACCATCCCTATCAGAGATAATAGAGATTGGTATTCCATGTCTGGAGATGACTTCCTTCAAATACAGTCGTGCTAACTTCTCCATCTTGTCATCTTCTCTTATTGGCAGGAAGTGTGCTGATTTGGTGAGACGATCAACTATTACCCAAATAGTATCAAAACCACTTGCAGTCCTTGGCAATTTAGTGATGAAATCCATGGTAATATTTTCCCATTTCCATTCTGAGATTTCGGGTTGTTGAAGTAGACCTGATGGTTTCTGATGCTCAGCTTTGACCTTAGAACACGTCAAACATTCTCCTACGTATTTAGCAACATCGGCTTTCATACCCGGCCACCAAAAATGTTTCTTGAGATCCTTGTACATCTTCCCCGTTCCAGGATGTATTGAGTATCTGGCTTTATGAGCTTCTCTAAGTACCATTTCTCTCATATCTCCAAATTTTGGTACCCAAATCCTTTCAGCCCTATACCGGGTTCCGTCTTCCCGAATATTAAGATGCTTCTCCGATCCTTTGGATATTTCATCCTTTAAATTTCCCTCTTTTAAAACTCCTTGTTGCGCCTCCTTTATTTGAGTAGTAAGGTTATTATGAATCATTATATTCATAGATTTTACTCGAATGGGTTCTCTGTCCTTCCTGCTCAAGGCATCGGCTACCACATTTGCCTTCCCCGGGTGGTAACGAATCTCAAAGTCGTAATCATTCAATAATTCAATCCACCTACGCTGCCTCATATTCAGTTGTTTCTGATTAAATATGTGTTGAAGACTTTTGTGGTCGGTATATATAATACTTTTGACCCCATATAAGTAGTGCCTCCAAGTCTTTAATGCAAAAACAACCGCGCCTAATTCCAAATCATGCGTCGTATAATTTTGTTCGTGAATCTTCAATTGTCTAGACGCATAAGCAATCACCTTCGTTCGTTGCATTAATACACAACCGAGACCTTGCTTTGATGCGTCACAATAAATCACAAAATCATCATTCCCTTCAGGCAATGACAATATAGGTGCTGTAGTTAGCTTTTTCTTCAATAACTGAAACGCTTTCTCTTGTTCATCATTCCATTCAAATTTCTTCCCTTTATGCGTTAATGCAGTTAAGGGTTTTGCTATTCTGGAAAAGTCTTGGATGAACCTTCTGTAGTAACCAGCTAGTCCTAAAAACTGGCGTATGTGTTTCGGAGTTTCCCACTTTTCAACAGTTTCTATCTTTGCCGGATCCACCTTAATACCTTCTTTGTTCACTATGTGACCGAGGAATTGAACTTCTTCCAACCAAAATGAACACTTTGAAAACTTAGCGTACAATTCTTCCTTCCTCAATACTTCTAACACCTTTCTCAAATGTTCACCGTGTTCTTGGTCATTCTTTGAGTAAATAAGTATGTCATCAATGAAAACAATGACAAACTTGTCAAGGTATGGTCCACACACTCGGTTCATAAGGTCCATGAACACAGCTGGTGCATTAGTTAAACCAAACGGCATGACCATAAACTCGTAATGACCGTAACGTGTTCTGAAAGCAGTCTTTGGAATATCATCTTCTTTCACCCGCATTTGATGATACCCGGAACGTAAGTCAATCTTTGAATAAACAGACGAGCCTTGTAGTTGATCAAATAAGTCGTCAATTCTCGGTAGTGGGTAGTGATTCTTGATGGTAAGTTTGTTCAACTCTCGGTAGTCGATACACAACCTGAATGTACCATCTTTCTTCTTGACAAACAAAACAGGAGCTCCCCACGGTGATGTGCTTGGTCGAATGAAACCACGCTCTAAAAGTTCTTGTAATTGGCTTTGCAGTTCTTTCATCTCGCTGGGTGCGAGTCTGTAAGGAGCACGAGCTATTGGTGCAGCTCCTGGTACAAGATCTATTTGAAATTCAACGGATCGATGTGGGGGTAATCCCGGTAATTCTTTCGAAAATACATCGGGAAATTCTTTTGCGACGGGAACATCATTGATGCTCTTTTCTTCAGTTTGTACTTTCTCGACGTGTGCTAGAACAGCATAGCAACCTTTTCTTATTAGTTTTTGTGCCTTCAAATTACTAATAAGATGTAGCTTCGTGTTGCCCTTTTCTCCGTACACCATTAAGGATTTTCCTTTTTCTCGTATAATGCGAATTGCATTTTTGTAACAAACGATCTCTGCTTTCACTTCTTTTAACCAGTCCATACCGATTATCACATCAAAACTCCCTAACTCTACTGGTATCAAATCAATCTTAAATATTTCGCTAACCAGTTTAATTTCTCGATTCCGGCATATATTATCTGCTGAAATTAATTTACCATTTGCTAATTCGAGTAAAAATTTACTATCCAAAGGCGTCAATGGACAACTTAATTTAGCACAAAAATCTCTACTCATATAGCTTCTATCCGCACCCGAATCAAATAAAACGTAAGCAGATTTATTTTCAATAAGAAACGTACCCGTAACAAGCTCTGGGTCTTCCTGTGCCTCTGCCGCATTAATATTGAAAACTCTTCCGCGGCCTTGTCCATTCGTGTTCTCCTGGTTCGGGCAATTTCTAATGATGTGCCCCGGTTTTCCACATTTATAACAAACTACATTGGCATAACTTGCTCCGACACTACTTGCTCCGCCATTACTCGTTCCGACACCATTTGTTCCTTTCGTTCTATTAACCCCTGGTCCGTAGACCTCACACTTCGCCGCGCTATGACCATTTCTTTTACACTTGTTGCAAAATTTGGTGCATAACCCCGAGTGATACTTTTCACACCTTTGGCATAGCTGCTTCTGATTGTTGTTGTTGTTGCGGTTATTATTGTTGTAGTTGCTGTTGTTGTTGTTGTTGTTGTTGTTGTTGTTGTTGTTGGGCCGTTTGTTGTAGTTGCGATTGATGTTGCGATTGTTGGGATAATTGTTGCGATTATTGTTGTAATTGCTGTTGTTGTTGTATTTGTGATTCTTATCACCGTTTTCCTCCCACTTTCTTTTGACTTGCTTCACATTGGCCTCTTCAGCAGTCTGTTCTTTAATTCTTTCTTCAATCTGGTTCACTAGTTTGTGAGCCATTCTACATGCCTGTTGTATGGAGGCAGGCTCGTGTGAACTTATATCTTCTTGGATTCTTTCCGGTAATCCTTTCACAAACGCGTCGATCTTCTCTTCCTCATCTTCGAATGCTCCCGGACACAATAGGCACAATTCTGTGAATCGTCTTTCGTACGTGGTAATATCAAATCCTTGGGTTCGTAACCCTCTAAGTTCTGTCTTGAGCTTATTGACCTCGGTTCTGGGACGGTACTTCTCGTTCATTAAGTGCTTGAATGCTGACCACGGTAGCGCGTAAGCATCATCTTGTCCCACTTGCTCTAGATAGGTATTCCACCATGTTAACGCAGAACCTGTGAAGGTATGCGTAGCGTACTTCACTTTGTCCTCTTCAGTATACTTACTTATGGCAAACACCGATTCGACCTTCTCGGTCCACCGTTTCAATCCGATCGGTCCTTCGGTTCCATCAAATTCCAAAGGTTTGCAGGCAGTGAATTCTTTGTAGGTGCATCCTACACGATTTTCTGTACTGCTAGATCCAAGGTTATTGTTGGTATGTAGCGCAGCCTGTACTGCGGCTATGTTTGAAGCTAGAAAAGTACGGAATTCCTCTTCATTCATATTCACGGTGTGTCGAGTAGTCGGTGCCATTTCCTTCAAAATAGTCAAATGGAACAAGTTAATCATACAGAATATTAAGAGTAGTTAATAGTATTTCGTAGCATAATATGAACTCATTTATAAAAGCTTTTTCTTCATATTAGCGTTTTATAAGTTTAAATTCGGGTAGTACCTACCCGTTAAGTTCATACTTAGTAGCTAATATACAATTCAACTACTACAATTCTATATGAAAAACTGATTATAATAATATTTCGCGTTCAAACTTTTACACAATATTTTACAAACTTACAATACCGCTTATTTTACATATAGCATGAAATATAGCACACAATAAATTTGATACAAGATGGTTGTGAAGATAATTCTAGCTAGTACACAAGTCGTTCAGCAAAGGCAATAAAGACACGTAATTCATACGTCCAGAAACAAGTCATGCATTCTGGTTTTACTAGGATTACTTCCCATCCTTGGTCTTGTGGAACATAACCGTTATGGCCGTTGATAAGACATCGTGTTGTAACGTCGTCAAAGGGACGAGGGTTACGTAATGTCCAACAGTCCCGTAACAATCTAAAAACTTCATTTCTTACCCCAATTACCGACTCCGTCACTTGTGGGAACGTTTTGTTTAATAGTTGTAGCCCGATGTTCTTGTTCTCACTTTGGTGAGAAGCGAACATTACTAATCCGTAAGCATAACATGCTTCTTTATGTTGCATGTTAGCCACTTTTTCTAAATCACGAAGTCCAATATTCGGATATTTTGAGTCAAAATAATTTCTTAACCCATTGCGTAAAATAGCATTTGGGTTCCCCGCAATATATGCGTCAAAATAAACACATCGTAACTTATGGATTTCCCAATGTGATATCCCCCATCTTTCGAATGAAAGCCTTTTATAAACCAAGGCATTCTTGGAACGTTCTTCGAATGTCTTACAAACTGATATCGCCTTAAATAGTTGTGCCGAAGAATTCTGACCGACTCTAGACAAGATTTCATCAATCATGTCTCCGGGTAGGTCTCTTAAAATATTGGGTTGTCTATCCATTTTGTGTTTTTATACTGTAAAATAGACAAGAGTTAGATTCATAAAAAAAATACTTATTAATACAAGCAATTTTTACATATATCATAAAGCATAAGCACACTATATTACATATATTACACCACACGAATACAACTATCTTATTCCGACTCGCTTGTTTCTTCTTCTTCGGTTTTGATTCGTTTTGCCAAGTTTTTAGGGATATATGATGTTCCCCTAATACGAACCGTCGTTTTCCACATTGGTTTAGAAAAACCTGGTGGTTTAGAGGTTCCTGGGTCATTGTTACAACTTAAGGACTTCGGGGGTTGACGATACATATAAAGTTCATCGGGGTTGGAATTAGATTTCTCTATTTTTATGCCCTTTCCCTTATTATTTTCTTTTGCCTTTTTATATTCAGTTGGGGTAATTTCTATAACATCATCGGAATTCTTGTCGGAATCCGATTCATCGGAGAATTGGTAATCCTCCCAATATTTTGCTTCCTTGGCGGAAACACCATTGACCATAATTAACCTTGGTCGGTTGGTTGAGGATTTTCTTTTACTTAACCATTTTATTATTTCCCCCACTGGTTCTATTTCTTCATCCGGTTCCGATTCTTCTTCCGGTTCCGACTCTTCTTCCGGTTCCGACTCTTCTTCCGGTTCCTCTTCGGGAACTTGTGAATCAGTCCACGAATCATTCCAATTTACATTTGACTCTTCATTATTATAAGGTGAGTCAATGGGACTTGTTCTAGAGGTAGACATCTATCATATAATATCAAACGCGTTAAGAGATTAATATATCACATAATATTCACATGTTAAAAATATATAGTTTCCAACAAAATTTGTTAAGCAATCACTTTTCAAGTAAACACGGTCGAAGTCCAGACTCACTAATGCATCCTAACAAACTCGATAAGACACACTAATGCAAAATTCTTGTTCTCTAAGACCAACGCTCAGATACCAACTGAAATGTCCCGTTCTTATTGATTAAAAACGTTCCATATTAATTGATTTCGTTGCGAGGTTTTGACCTCTATATGAGACGTTTTTCAAAGACTGCATTCATTTTAAAACAAACCATAACCTTTATTTCATCAATAAAGGTTTAAAAAGCTTTACGTAGATTATCAAATAATGATAATCTAAAATATCCTGTTTACACATGACCATTACATAATGGTTTACAATACAAATATGTTACAACAAAATAAGTTTCTTGAATGCAGTTTTTACACAATATCATACAAACATGGACTCCAAATCTCGTCCTTATTTAAGTATGCGACAGCGGAAGCTCTTAATAATCACCTGAGAATAAACATGCTTAAAACGTCAACAAAAATGTTGGTGAGTTATAGGTTTAACCTATATATATCAAATCATAATAATAGACCACAAGATTTCATATTTCAATACACATCCCATACATAGAGATAAAAATCATTCATATGGTGAACACCTGGTAACCGACATTAACAAGATGCATATATAAGAATATCCCCATCATTCCGGGACACCCTTCGGATATGATATAAATTTCGAAGTACTAAAGCATTCGGTACTTTGGATGTGGTTTGTTAGGCCCAATAGATCTATCTTTAGGATTCGCGTCAATTAGGGTTTCTGTTCCCTAATTCTTAGATTACCAGACTTAATAAAAAGGGGCATATTCGATTTCGATAATTCAACCATAGAATGTAGTTTCACGTACTTGTGTCTATTTTGTAAATCATTTATAAAACCTGCATGTATTCTCATCCCAAAAATATTAGATTTTAAAAGTGGGACTATAACTCACTTTCACAGATTTTTACTTCGTCGGGAAGTAAGAATTGGCCACTGGTTGATTCACGAACCTATAACAATATATACATATATATCAAAGTATGTTCAAAATATATTTACAACACTTTTAATATATTTTGATGTTTTAGGTTTATTAAGTCAGCTGTCCTCGTTAGTAACCTACATTAGTTGTCCACAGTTAGATGTACAGAAATAAATCGATAAATATTATCTTGAATCAATCCACGACCCAGTGTATACGTATCTCAGTATTGAACACAACTCAAACTATATATATTTTGGAATCAACCTCAACCCTGTATAGCTAACTCCAACATTCACATATAGAGTGTCTATGGTTGTTCCGAAATATATATAGATGTGTCGACATGATAGGTCGAAACATTGTATACGTGTCTATGGTATCTCAAGATTACATAATATACAATACAAGTTGATTAAGTTATGGTTGGAATAGATTTGTTACCAATTTTCACGTAGCTAAAATGAGAAAAATTATCCAATCTTGTTTTACCCATAACTTCTTCATTTTAAATCCGTTTTGAGTGAATCAAATTGCTATGGTTTCATATTGAACTCTATTTTATGAATCTAAATAGAAAAAGTATAGGTTTATAGTCGGAACAATAAGTTACAAGTCGTTTTTGTAAAGGTAGTCATTTCAGTCGAAAGAACGACGTCTAGATGACCATTTTAGAAAACATACTTCCACTTTGAGTTTAACCATAATTTTTGGATATAGTTTCATGTTCATAATAAAAATAGTTTTCCCATAATAACAACTTTTAAATCAAAGTTTATCATAGTTTTTAATTAACTAACCCAAAACAGCCCGCGGTGTTACTACGACGGCGTAAATCCGGTTTTACGGTATTTTTCGTGTCTCCAGGTTTTAAATCATTAAGTTAGCATATCATATAGATATAGAACATGTGTTTAGTTGATTTTAAAAGTCAAGTTAGAAGGATTAACTTTTGTTTGCGAACAAGTTTAGAATTAACTAAACTATGTTCTAGTGATTACAAGTTTAAACCTTCGAATAAGATAGCTTTATATATATGAATTGAATGATGTTATGAACATCATTACTACCTTAAGTTCCTTGGATAAACCTACTGGAAAAGAGAAAAATAGATCTAGCTTCAACGGATCCTTGGATGGCTCGAAGTTCTTGAAGCAGAATCATGACACGAAAACAAGTTTAAGTAAGATCATCACTTGAAATAAGATTGTTATAGTTATAGAAATTGAACCAAAGTTTGAATATGATTATTATCTTGTATTAGAATGATAACCTACTGTAAGAAACAAAGATTTCTTGAGGTTGGATGATCACCTTACAAGATTGGAAGTGAGCTAGCAAACTTGAAAGTATTCTTGATTTTATGTAACTAGAACTTGTAGAATATATGAAGAACACTTAGAACTTGAAGATAGAACTTGAGAGATATCAATTAGATGAAGAAAATTGAAGAATGAAAGTGTTTGTAAGTGTTTTTGGTCGTTGGTGTATGGATTAGATATAAAGGATATGTAATTTTGTTTTCATGTAAATAAGTCATGAATGATTACTCATATTTTTGTAATTTTATGAGATATTTCATGCTAGTTGCCAAATGATGGTTCCCACATGTGTTAGGTGACTCACATGGGCTGCTAAGAGCTGATCATTGGATTGTATATACCAATAGTACATACATCTAAAAGCTGTGTATTGTACGAGTACGAATACGGGTGCATACGAGTAGAATTGTTGATGAAACTGAACGAGGATGTAATTGTAAGCATTTTTGTTAAGTAGAAGTATTTTGATAAGTGTATTGAAGTCTTTCAAAAGTGTATAAATACATATTAAAACACTACATGTATATACATTTTAACTGAGTCGTTAAGTCATCGTTAGTCGTTACATGTAAGTGTTGTTTTGAAACCTTTAGGTTAACGATCTTGTTAAATGTTGTTAACCCAATGTTTATAATATCAAATGAGATTTTAAATTATTATATTATCATGATATTATCATGTATGAATATCTCTTAATATGATATATATACATTAAATGTCTTTACAACGATAATCGTTACATATATGTCTCGTTTAAAAATCATTAAGTTAGTAGTCTTGTTTTTACATATGTAGTTCATTGTTAATATACTTAATGATATGTTTACTTATCATAGTATAATGTTAACTATATATATATCTATATATATGTCATCATATATTTTTTACAAGTTTTAACGTTCGTGAATCACCGGTCAACTTGGGTGGTCAATTGTCTATATGAAACATATTTCAATTAATCAAGTCTTAAAAAGTTTGATTGCTTAACATGTTGGAAACATTTAATCATGTAAATATCAATCTCAATTAATATATATAAACATGGAAAAGTTCGGGTCACTACATTTATAACCTTCTGATAGCATAATTCGATGGAGAACATAGAAAATTCAAATCCAATTTTACAAGAAATAGCCGTCTGCCCTGTTTGCTTTCATTTTTCCACAAACTCGATTTTCTAACAAATTTTAAAAATCTAATAATGCAGTGTTGTTAGGAATGTTTCATTCAAACTGTATGTGAAATCTTAGATTCCAATTCGCGTTATTGATTGAGAATTTTCAAGTCAAATTTAGAAGTCAAAAAGTCAATCAACGTGTTCATCTTGAAATTCAAAAGTGTTTTGAAGTTTTGAGTTAAATTGAGGATTCAGATAGATTCTAGGACTCGTTAACAACTTCTTTCATGTTATAAATTTTATTTAAAACAAACTAGAATTTAAGATTCGGATTTGGGTTCATAAACGTTAATTTTTTTTTTACAGCGATTTAAATTAAATTTTTGTTTCTGTTGATGGAGTTTAGAGCCCATTGAATCGTTCTGTTTAGGTTAGTAATTCAAAGATTAAATACAATGTTTTTATTAAAGATTGATTGCCTCTGGTCATTTTTCTAATGTTGAAGATAGAGGGAATTAGGGATAAATAAGAGCATGGGTTAAAAATAAACGGTTCCATAATTATTCAGAAATAAAGAAATGGAGGAATGGATGTGGGTGTGATTGGGTATTCAAGAGTTCACGGGTTCGAGTCCCTCCAGTGGCGTATTTTTTTAAAAGCTTTCTACAAAGGTTGTAACCCTTCAATTATTATTAATAACTATTATTATTATTAATTTTTATTGTTATTGTTATTACTATGATTGTTATTAATATTATCATTATTAGTATTATAATCATTATTATTAATATTATTATAAATTTTATCATTTTAAGTATTAGTATAATAAATTATTAGTATTATAAGTATTGTTACAAGTATCATAATTATTATTATTAATATCATAATTATAAGTATTATATCAATTACCATTATTAGTATGAGTATTAGTTATGATATTATTATTTTAAACATTGTAATATTATTACCGTTATGATGAAAATGTTTATTAATATTATCATTAGTAAAAATCACTAATAGTAATATAATTATTATCATTTTTACGACTATTAACATTATTTTGGTATTATTATAATTACTATTATTGATATACAAATTATATATTTAAATACATATAATATAACAAAAATTAATATTTTTATATATACAAAATGAATATATGAAACATATATATACTATTAATATAAAAAGGATATCACTAATAAATATATATATATATTTTCTCGATTTCAGTTGTGTATCTTAATAAATATACAAATGATATAGGTTCGTGAATCCGAAGCCAACCCTGCATTGTTCAATATAGTCATATGTATTTTTACTACAAAATACATTAGGTGAGTTTTCATTTGCCCTTTTTACTCTTCACGTTTTTGGGCTGAGAATGCATGCAAATGCTTTATTAACTGTTTTACAATATTTATATGCGTGAGTTCCTTTGATCCCCTTTTACTCTTTACATTTTTGGGACTGAGAATACATGCGCAACTTTTATAACTGTTTTACAAAATAGACACAAGTAATTAAAATGACATTATATGGTTGAATGATCGAAATCGAATATGCCCCTTTTTATATAGTCTGGTAATCTAAGAATTAGGGAACAGACACCCTAATTGACGCGAATCCTAAAGATAGATCTATCGGGCCCAACAAGCCCCATCCAAAGTACCGGATGCTTTAGTACTTCGAAATTTATATCATGTCCGAAGGAGGATCCCGGAATGATGGGGATATTCTTATATGCATATTGTGAATGTCGGTTACCAGGTGTTCAATCCATATGAATGATATTTTTGTCCCTATGCATGGGACGTATGTTTATGATAATTGGAAATATGAAATCTTGTGGTCTATTGAAATGATGAAATGATTATTTATGATAAACTAATGAACTCACCAACCTTTTGGTTGACACTTTAAAGCATGTTTATTCTCAGGTATGAAAGAAATCTTCCGCTGTGCATTTGCTCATTTTAGAGACATTACTTGGAGTCATTCATGACATATTTCAAAAGACGTTGCATTCGAGTCGTCGATGTCATCAATATTATTATCAAGTCATTTATAGTTTAGATATATTATGAAATGGTATGTATGCCGTCAACTTCCAATGTATTAAAAGTTTGTCTTTTCTAAAAACGAATGCAATGTTTGTAAAATGTATCATATAGAGGTCAAGTACCTCGCGATGTAATCAACTGTTGTGAATCGTTTATAATCGATATGGACTTCGTCCGGATGGATTAGGACGGGTCATTTCACCATGTTCTCTTTATTACAGTACGTAGTATTTTTTAAAACACTACTCTCCTTTATAAAAAATCTGATATTATTAGTAAACTAGTTTTTTGGCCCGCGCTTTCGCTGTGGGTTGGTTTCAAAAAAAAAAGTACTGTAGCTACAGTAGCGGGTATTCGGGTCGGGTTGGTGGAGAGCGGATCAGGGAATCCGGATGGTATTTGGTTAGTGGTTTGGGGAATCATGTTTAAAAAAAAAAAAATTATTATTCACGGATGGTGTCAATCAATCATATGTTGACACCATTTACCACAATTTATATATATATAAATAATGCTTTTCTTTATGTTATTAACTATATATATATATATATATATATATCATTCTAAACCATGGTTTTTACTTTTTATCATCATCCTTAAACATAAACAAAGGCTTTAATTTTCCAACAAACATTACGTTACAATAGGCACCAATACAAGTGACAGCATTAGAAATGAACCCCCCACACTGTTCTTGCATTTGGACACATTCCTAAAGTAATTCGGATCCTGACCCGGATCCATCCAAATTGTCAATAAACGTGTGCTTTAGAGTTTAGATACCACATTAGCCGCCTCACATTCCATACCCTTTTATTTTCCTCTTTATCAACTAGCTAACTCTGCATCGATCCGACATGGCTACCCAAGGAAAGGTCATCACCTGTAAAGGTACTCTAAATATCTACTCCGTATTAATTAATTCTATTACGTCATTAATTAATTTATGCTTACATTACAAATTGTTGTTTATATATTTAAACCCTAACTTTCATCTTATTGTGATTGTTGATCTTGATGTAGCTGCCGTTGCGTATGAGGCTAATAAACCGCTAGTGATTGAAGATGTTGAAGTTGCGCCACCGCAAGCCTTTGAAGTTCGGGTTCAGATACTATTTACCGCACTCTGTCATACTGATGCATACACTTGGAGTGGCAAGGTATAGTGTTATTAATATATAATCTATTTCAAATTCTAAAATTAACATTATCATAGTTGCTTTAGTATTAACATATATATGTACTTATAGCTATGCTGAACACTTACGTTTTGATGATAATTGGCAATTTGGATTGATTGAAATGAAATGATATGTAGTAATAAGGCCCCGTTTGGCTCACAAGTCCAATGGGATTCCGGCGGAATTGGAATTGGATTTAGACACGACGCGTGTCTAAATTCAATTCTATTTCCGCCGGAATCCCATTGGATTCTCTGTGAGCCATACAGGTTTTAGAAATGCACAACCTGGACATTAGAAGTAATATTGTTTGAAAATGGTTGAGAGACGGACGATTACTTGCCTTGGTCGTTTTTGTATGTTAAAAGTGAGACTATTCTTGAATGTAGGCTTTAAAACTTTAGTAACAAGTCTTATGCATAATGCATTTTCGAATTAGTACTTGTACGTGACTAAGTATTCAATGGTTGCACATGTTTCTATTTAATTTGATGACTCAAGTCCCTCCTTTGCAGGATCCCGAGGGTCTTTTTCCTTGCATTCTTGGTCATGAGGCTGCTGGGTACGTATCCCCGGTTAATTAACTAGGAGTTTGTGCTATTCTTGTTTTTTTGAAATGATTTGGACTGAGATTATTCTGTAATATCAAATTTTCAGGATTGTAGAAAGCGTCGGTGAAGGGGTAACTGAAGTTCAACCAGGGGACCATGTCATACCTTGTTATCAGGCGGAATGCAAGGAATGCAAATTTTGCAAATCAGGGAAGACCAATCTCTGTGGCAAAATAAGGGGAGCTACTGGAGTTGGTGTGATGATGAATGATCGCAAGAGTCGGTTTTCAGTTAGGGGGACTCCTATATATCATTTCATGGGAACCTCTACTTTTAGTCAATACACAGTTGTACATGATGTAAGTGTTGCAAAGATTGATCCCAAAGCTCCTTTGGAGAAGGTGTGTCTTCTTGGTTGTGGTGTTCCTACTGGTAAGTTTTTCTCAATTTTAGCAAATTTTAGTTCTGGTTGATCAATTGATTTTGTCATCTTATGGTAAACCCTATGGATCATCATCAACCCAAATTGCAAGTTCCGAAAACATTTCTGAATTTTTATTTGCAAGCCCATTGTAAAATTGAATCTATCCTGTAGGTCTTGGTGCAGTTTGGAACACGGCTAAAGTTGAAGCAGGTTCAAATGTTGCTATTTTTGGTCTTGGAACTGTTGGTCTTGCAGTAAGTTTCTGATATTACAAGATTTATCTATTATCAATTTATCATCATGAGTATGATAATCACCATCAGTTTTTCTCAAAATTTTGACTACTGTGTAATAGGTAGCAGAGGGTGCAAAGGCAGCTGGTGCTTCACGAATAATTGGAATCGATATTGATAACAGAAAGTTTGATAGAGGCATGCATTATCTTGTTTTCTTTCTTTTTTCTTTTTTATTGTTTTACTGACGAACTCTATGAAAATTATGAATTGCAGCAAAAGACTTTGGTGTGACTGAATTTGTGAACCCAAAAGAACATGAGAAACCAATACAGCAGGTTCTTGTGGATATGACAGATGGAGGTGTTGATTACAGTTTTGAGTGTATAGGGAACGTTTCAATTATGAGGGCTGCTTTGGAGTGCTGTCACAAGGTAAGCTGTTCAAAATTTGTTATTATCACGCACAATAATTGCATGAAATTTCTTTTTCTATTAACATAAAAGTGAAATATATAAACAGGGCTGGGGAACATCAGTTATTGTAGGTGTTGCAGCATCAGGTCAAGAGATAGCAACTCGTCCATTTCAGTTGGTTACTGGTCGTGTTTGGAAAGGCACAGCTTTTGGTGGATTTAAAAGCCGTTCACAAGTGCCACAGCTTGTTGATAAATATATGAATAAGGTAAAACCAAACCAATTCTTTATTGATAACAGACGTAGTTATAGATAAAAGTTACATATTGTGATTTGTATGTCAACAGGAAATCAAGATTGATGAGTACATAACACACAATTTGACACTCGAAGAGATCAACAAAGCGTTTGACTTGTTGCATGGAGGGGATTGTCTGCGTTGTGTGCTTAAGGTTTGAAACAAGCCCAGCGTTAAAGCGACTTTGAAGTCGAAAATAAAGTGAATTTGTGTTTTACTTATATCTATCGAACCTCTGTTTTTTCTAGTGGTTGTGTTGGCTTTGAATGAGGGGATGTTCTTCTGTAATGGTTCTGTTTGTATCTGGTGGGCAGGCTTCACGCCCTTGGTTTTGTTTTCTTGTCTCAATTATTGTGTGAAGGTAAAACTAAGAATCATCTTTGACGATTAGCACCCTAAAACTATGTCATTCCCATCCAAAACTGACATACAAGATGCAACATTTTGAAAACCCCCAAAATATACTTAAAAAGCCGTTTGTATTCTCAATTTCAAAATTTATATTTTCTGCAAAATAGGTTGCATTTCATGCTGAGGAATGCTAAATGAAATGATATCTGAGCAGCTGACGAGAGATTTTTGTAATTTTGTGTTTTAATAGAAGCAATCGAATAAAAAAAAGGGTTTGGGATGGTTAATCACATACCGGTTATTTTTGTTTGTTTTTCATTTAGAACGTTTCGAAGCATGAAGTCATTACCGGTTCAAAATGGGGAGGAGGTCGTTACTGGTTATTTGTGTTTGTTATTCAAAGTTAATTGATTAGAAAGAGGCTAAACCCAGGTGTTGTAATAATGTGAACTCGTATGTGTTTGTACTTTCATTTGAGGGTATTAAGTTATTAACTATCAAGTAAAAGATGTCCAACATTATTTTTAACACAAAACATTCACTGTTGTAAAAGTCGGTGGGTCGGCCGACGCAACGGTTTGGAGACTAGTCTTTCCCGACTTGCCCAAAAATACCTTAAAAGTCCGTTAACACTAAAAAGTCAGCCGAGTCAAATCTGAGTCACTCAAATTCAGCCAAAGTTAGATAAAAAAAAAAAATTACAATATATTTCTAAAAACTATATTTTATGTCACATATTTATGTTTAAAATATTTACGTTATACGTTTAATATATTCATGTGTAATATATGTAAGTTTAATTTTATATATTACTAAAAGTCAAACTTTGTCAACGCCGGTCTCTTCCCCAACTCAACCGACCCGTCCCTCCAAAGGTCCCGATCAACTCGTCTCCGACTCTCGACTTTTACAACCTTGATAACATCCTAAATGATGCTATAAATATAAATAATACTACTGAAAGTGAACACAGTCGGTGACTTTACCAATATCACATATAGCAGGCTACATTAGTTTTGACTTTCGACCCGATGTCCCAGCCCAAACCAACCTGTGTACTGATCATATACATAGCATTGTATATGTATATTTTATTTGCTAAAAGCCGAAGGCAGAACTATGCGAATTATAAGGCAAAGCTGTGCAATATTCGCTGAAAATGAGTACCGCGGTTATGTTTTCGCATTAATACAAGACCGCGGTTTAATCCGCTGAGTTTCCGCGGATATTTATGTAACTCGCAGACCGCGGATATTTCGAATCCTATAAATAGAGAGTTTGGCCTCTCATTTATAGGTTGTTGATTTTCTGCCATTTTGCCTAAGCCTTTGTAATTTCCACTTGTGATCTTGCCCAAGGGATTTTTACATTGCGAAAAGGTGAATTAAGCTAATTAACAATCAAGACCGGGTCGGGGTGGTTGATCACTTGATAGTTAAAGTGAAAGACGATCATCGGGGCCCAAAATCAAGGTTGTAAAACTCGCGACTCGGGGAGTACTCGGCAGGAGGTTTTTGAGGAGTAATCGGCGACTCGGGGAGTACTCGTGGGAGTAATCGGATGTTGACTTTCGTTGACTTTTTAAGATAAATATATATATTTTGATAATATATAAATAACAGGGACTGTTATTGTCATTTTATCAAAGGTTCAAGAGTGATTATCAAATTTGTTCTTGTTATTAACGTTTGGTAATAGTTGAGGGGCTGTTAGTGTCATTTGATAAAGAAAAAGAAATTATTAAAATATTTAAAATATCACTTTTTATCAAGCGTCTAAGATCTGTACATCTTCCCAGATCTAAAATTCAGACACGCTTCCTTCCCTTTATTCATATACAGTGTCAACTATACAAGAAGCTGTGGTCTTCCTTAATTCACGACAGGTTTCACCTTGCTCCTTCTTCCTTTTCCTTTTCTTGCTCTCCTTCCTCCTCTTTAAATATTTCAGGCAAGATCTGAGTTTTTCCGATGTCATTGACCACCGTTTGACCGGCGTTGACCGAGTAATTGGGCGAGTTAGACACCGATTTCTCGTTTTGATCTTCCAGCCGATTAATCGCCGATTACTCGGCCGAGTAGGCCGAGTTTTGCAACACTGCCCAAAATAATCATCAAACATCCCATCCTCCATTATAATCTTATTGCACTCAATCCGTGATTAAGTAACATCATTAATTATGGATTGATCAATTGGCGCCATCCGTGGGACACGTTTTACAAATTAAACTGAAAATTTTTTGTTTTACGCCGTTAAGCAATTAATTCGACGGTTTAATTTCAATCGTGTTTTTGTTGTGATAATTTGCAGGTGCTTTTGGAATAAGCAATCAGTTAATCTGCTAATCAATCACGATGACAAATGCAAAGCAAACTGGCATTTCTGCGAATGCTGATGCACTGCCTGGTGATTCGCAGAACGTTATAATATTTCCATTACAAACAAATGCTAATATAACCGCGGGAAAATTGGTTCAAGAGCCGATCGTTAAAACATCTGCTGAAAACAATGTTAATGACTCGCAGCCAGAAGTTGCAGCTGAGAAAATGACTGCGCGAAGAAATTTGCTGCAAAATCGCAGTGAAATAACCGCTGATAGGAAACGACCAAAAGCTTTGGCTGGAAAATCTAGTTTGCGAACTGACAAAATTGTCAGCACTGCAATCGAGCAAGCTAAGCGAGATGCTAAGCGTAATTGCGAATCTCGCATACCGCACACTTACTTATGGCCATTGAACGATTCAGGATCACAAGTTGATCGTCTCGTTATCGAGCATAATGATAGCGATAGCGATAATGCAGAAGATCGCATTCATTTAAACTCTGCGTATAAATCAAAAAAGGCAAAAACGCCAAGAGAAGAGTGCGAATTTTGTGATGATTCGGACAGCGTAGAAGAGTTTGTTAAAAATCCACAAATTAAGCGAAAGCGACCACCAACACCTTTCCCTCGCTATGGGGAAGAGGGTGACATATCTGACGCTGCTCGCAGAGAAAATGCCCAGAACTTTTTGGCGGATGCTTTCAGAAGCATTGCGCCAAAGTCAATGCAACATAAGTTTGATCAGCCAAACTTTTTGCAAGACATGCTTACCAAGTTTTGTGCAGAGAATGCAGATACTCGCACAAAAAAGGCAACAGAAATCACTACTGCGGCAGACAAGTTTGCCCAGCATATTTCTGACTATCCAATTGTTTCTCTGCCGATCGTGCCGGCAACTCTGGGAGTCTATTCGGGTCTAACTGATCCTTTGAATTTTCTACAATGCTTTGAAGGTGTAGTAAGTACTTATAACTGGGATGAACCAGTCGCCTGTAGAGTATTCCCCATGGCCTTGCAAGGGTCAGCAAGGGAATGCTTTCATAGTTTGCAATCTCGCAGTATCGTTGGCTTTGTAGACTTGCGCGAAATTTTTTTGCTACAGTTTCAAAATCTGTTACCACAGAAAAAGACGCACATAGAATGTCACGATATTAAGCAAGGCAGCAAAGAGACTTTGAACGCATTACTTACGCGGTACATCTATGAATGTCAAAAGATTCCAAGCCTGCATGAAGATCAAAAAATCTCTGGATTTTTGCATGCTATTAACCCACAGCGACATCCTACTCTTGTGCGGAGATTGCGAAGAGATGTGTAACAGACTCGTCCCACATCGGTGGGAGAGGAAAACAAAGCACTCCTTATAAGGGTGTGGATACCTCTTCTGGTAAGACGCGTTTAAAGCCGTGCGGGTAGGTGCGATCCGGGGCAAGTTGGCCTGTCGGTGATCGGCTTGTGGCCCAGAGCGGACAATATCATACCAGTTGTGCTGCGCACTCTGTGATGACGCGTTTAAAACCGTGCGGGTAGGTGCGATCCGGGGAATGTGTCCTGTCGGTGATCGGCCTGTGGCCCAAAGCGGACAGTATCATGCTTTCGAGCTGCTGCGCACTCTGACATGATGCGTTTTGAGGGTGTTTACCCGAGAAGCAAATCCGTGAGGTAGAAGTGCGATCCGGGGTTGTACTCGTGCGCGGGTAGCCCGTCGGTGATCGGCTTGTGTCCAAAGCGGACAATATCATACTACGGGCTGATGGTGATGTTACAAGTTGGTATCAGAGCATGGTTTGACAGCAAATACGTGCTCATATTTTGTTCCCAAACCCTGAGGCAAGTCAAACATGTAAGTGGGAGTGGGGGCTAAGTGAAAATAGGATATACGTGTGTTAGTTGTGATTGAACTAACTGTTATCCACTAAGCTTTTGTGTGAGCTGTTTTGTAGCACAGGTATGGCTGATAGAAACGCAACTGGCCCCTCCAACCCCGGAACATTCAGAGCACCAGAAGAGGGTGTTGAGTCGGATGATGATCAGAGTAGTTACATCCTTCAGTTAGAAAGCAAGCTAAAAGAGGCTGAGGACAAAATTAATGAGCTTGAATTGGCGAGGCATTCTGGAAATGATGATACACCACCTGGATTCCCAACAGCGCAATCCCAAACGATACCCAATGTGCCCCAGAACCAGTTTCAGAATCAAATACCTAACCAATATTATATGCCACCACAAAACACCATTACTTACCAAAATTCCATGATGATGAATCCATACCAAATGCAAATGTTTCATCAACCTTACATGCAACCACCCAAAAGATGTACGTATAAGAACTTCCGTGATTGCAAACCCTCCGATTTCTCTGGAAGTACTGATCCGACTGTAACTCTCAATTGGTTGCGAGAAGTTGAAAGGGTATTTGAAGCGTGTCAGTGTGAACCCGAGCTGAAGGTAACATATGCTAGTAGACTGTTGAAAGGTAGGGCTATGATTTGGTGGGATTCTTTGATTTCTAGTATACCAAAAGAGCAAGTGAGTATGGTCACATGGGAGCAGTTTCATGGGAAGGTGTGTGAACAATATTGTAATCCATTTGATATGAACCGAATCAAGACTGAGTTTCTTGAAATGAAGATGACACCTCAAATGACGATCGATGAGGTAGTAGAGAAGTTTATGGATAAACTGAGGTTTGTACAACAATGGGTGCCAAACGAAGCGTCTCGTATTCAGCATTTTGTTAATATCATTCTGCCTGAGTACAGAACTTTTGTTAGAACAGCTACATCATTGTCTCAAGCTGTTGTGATGGCTATGATGGTAGAAAGTGATGTTCAGGCTGCCAGAAACAGAATGTTTGGTAATGTGCTACAACAAGGTGGGCAAGTATCTGGTCAATCAGGATCTAAATTTAAGAAGTCTAGTGTGTTTAAATCGAAGGGTAAAAGTGGTCAGAGTAGTACTGGATCTGGATCAGGTAAAGGGAATTGGTGTCACACGTGTCGATCTTCTCACAGTGGTCAGTGTTCTGAGGCTACAAGAAGATGCTTAAAGTGTGGTGTTGTTGGGCATGAGTCTTCAGCATGGCCGTATCCGAATAATGTGTGTTGGAGTTGTCACAAACCAGGGCATCGTGCAATTAGTTGTCCGTCGAAGAGTGGTAGTTCCGGGGCAGGGTCAGGGGCGCGTTCAGTATCAGCTGGAGGGTCAACTGCCTCGAGTGGGCAGAAGAGGAAGAACCCTCCAACAGCAGAGGCTAGAGCTTTTCAGATGTCGGTGGAAAATGCTGTGGCAACCGACGAAGTAATCACCGGTATGTTTCTAATCAACTCAATACCTGCTCGCGTATTGTTTGATTGTGGTGCCAATAGGTGTTTTATGTCCCTAGATTTCTGTGCTAAGTTGAATTTACCAGCTACTGTGTTACCCAAGCCGGTTAGTGTAGAAGTAGCTGATGGTAAGACCACACACCGTCACAACCTATGTGACTGGGGTTTGTATAAAGATCGAAGGGAAGTCTTTCCCTGTGACTTGTTTAGTGTTACCTATTCCTAGCTTTGATGTAGTTCTAGGAATGGATTGGTTGAGCTCGCTTAGGGCTAATATTAAGTGTGATAGGAAAATGAGTACCTTTCGTTCGACCGATGGAACCCGTGCTCGAGGGGAGCGGGGAGGGTATAATTTTCTGTTGATAACCATGATGAAAGCGAAAAAGTCGATGGCAAAGGGTTGTGAATCATTTCTTGCATATGTGATTGATGTGAAGAAAGAAAAGAAAACAGTGGCCGATATTCCGATAGTATCAGAATTTCCCGAAGTGTTCCCAGATGAGTTACCAGGTCTGCCGCCGGTAAGGGAAGTTGAATATAAGATTGAATTGGTTCCTGGAACAACTCCAGTTGCAAAAGCTCCATACCGATTAGCGCCGTCTGAAATCCGTGAAATGATGTCACAGATTCAAGAACTATTAGATCGTGGGTTTATCCGACCGAGTTCTTCACCGTGGGGTGCTCCGGTATTGTTTGTTAAAAAGAAAGATGGGTCAATGCGTATGTGTATTGATTATCGTGAATTGAACAAAAGAACAGTGAAGAATAAGTATCCGTTACCTCGAATAAACGATTTGTTCGATCAGTTACAGGGTGCTTCATTCTTTTCTAAGATAGACTTAAGATCCGGATATCATCAGGTTCGTGTTGCTGAATCAGATATACCGAAAACAGCGTTCAGAACAAGGTATGGTCATTATGAATTTCTTGTCATGCCGTTTGGGTTGACGAATGCGCCAGCAATCTTCATGGATCTAATGAATAGAGTGTGTCGCCCGTTCTTAGATAAGTTTGTGATTGTGTTTATAGATGATATACTAGTGTATTCAAAGACCGAAAGTGAACATGCTGAACATCTGAGACAGGTTTTGAACATGTTGAAACGTGAACAACTATTTGCAAAATTCTCAAAGTGTGAATTTTGGTTACGTGAAGTGCAGTTTTTGGGTCATGTGATTTGTGCCGAGGGTATAAAAGTTGATCCGACAAAGATAGAAGCGGTAATGAATTGGAATTCTCCGAAGACTCCGACTGAGATTAAGAGTTTTCTGGGATTAGCCGGTTATTATCGCAGATTTATCAAGGATTTCTCGAAAATAGCGGGTCCGTTGACTAAGTTGACTCGTAAAGATGTAGCCTTTCGATGGACTGATGAACAGGAAAAGGCTTTTCAGATTTTGAAACAGCTACTGTGTCAGGCACCAGTGTTAGCTTTACCAAAAGGTTCAGACGACTTCGTGGTATACTGTGATGCATCATATGCCGGGTTGGGTTGTGTATTAATGCAAAGAGATAAAGTAATCGCCTACGCCTCGCGACAGTTGAAAGTTCATGAGAAGAATTATCCAGTGCATGATCTTGAAATGGCTGCAGTAGTGTTTGCTTTGAAACTGTGGAGACACTATTTGTATGGAACCCATTGTGTTATATGTACAGATCACAAGAGTTTGCAGTATATCTTCTCACAGAAAGAATTGAATATGCGTCAGAGACGATGGCAAGAGTTGATCAAAGATTACGATTGTGAAATTAAATACCATCCGGGTAAGGCAAATGTGGTTGCAGATGCGCTAAGTCGTAAAAAGTCAAGTGAAAATGTGAAATTTCTTCGTTTGAATATAACTTCAGATTTGATTAACAGCTTAAAAACTATTCAGGCCTGTGCTTTAGAGGACGAACATATTAAATCTGAACAAATGACCAAACGAAAAGTGGACTTAATTGATGACTCACGTAGACTAAAGACCTTAAACAATCGTGTTTGGGTGCTGATAATGCTAAAAACGAACATATATTTCATAGCATTATTCCTCAAGAAAGACAATCTTTTAGTTGCAATTGTTCTATTTACAAGTGATATTCGTTTAAATAATAAAAGGTGAAGACAAAAGACAGATTCGACGAATTGAAGACGCAAACGACCAAAAAGTTCAAAAGTACAAAAGACAATCAAAAAGGTTCCAATTATTGATAAGAAACGTCTCGAAATTACAAGAGTACAAGATTCAAAACGCAAAGTACAAAATATAAAATTGTACGCAAGGACGTTCGAAAATCCGGAACCGGGACCAGAGTCAACTCTCAACGCTCGACGCAACGGACTAAAAATTACAAGTTAACTATGTATATAAATATAATATAATATATAATTAATTATATTAATTATATATATATATTATATTTATAAATAAAAACCGTCGGCAGAGAAAGACTCCAAAGGGACTGAGCTGTAATTTCATTCTCCGCGACTCGCGGAGTTTGAAGGCAAAAATGCCGCGAGTCGCGGAGCCCCAAAATGAAAAACTGCCTATAAAGCCAACCGAATTCTGATCGCAAATAATCATCTTTTTCTTCTTCTTCTCATACGTAAATTATATATATATATTTATAATTTATATTTTAATTTTAATTATAATTCTAATAATAAGGGTATGTTAGCGAATGTTGTAAGGGTGTAAGTCGAAATTCTGTCCGTGTAACGCTACGCTATTTTTAATCATTGTAAGTTATGTTCAACCTTTTTACATTAATGTCTCGTAGCTAAGTTATTATTATGCTTATTTAAAACGAAGTAATCATGATGTTGGGCTAATTACTAAAATTGGGTAATTGGACTTTGTACCATAATTGGGGTTTGGACAAAAGAACGACACTTGTGGAAATTAGACTATGGGCTATTAATGGGCTTTATATTTGTTTAACTAAATGATAGTTTGTTAATGTTAATATAAAGATTTACAATTGGGCGTCCTTATAAATTACCATATACACTCGATCGGACACGATGGGCGGGGTATTTATATGTACGAATAATCGTTCATTTAACCGGACACGGGAATGGATTAATAGCCACTAGAATAATTAAAACAGGGGTGAAATTACATTCAAGGGTAATTGGTGTAATTGTTAACAAAGTAGTAAAACCTTGGTTTACACGCAGTCGATAACCTGGTGTATTCATTAAACAAAGTATTAAAACCTTGTTACAATTCGAATCCCCAATTAGTTGGAATATTTAACTTCGGGTATAAGGATAATTTGACGAGGACACTCGCACTTTATATTTATGACTGATGGACTGTTATGGACAAAAACCAGACGGACATATTAAATAATCCAGGACAAAGGACAATTAACCCATGGGCATAAAACTAAAATCAACACGTCAAACATCATGATTACGGAAGTTTAAATAAGCATAATTTTTTTATTTCATATTTAATTTCCTTTATTTTATATTTAATTGCACTTCTAATTATCGCATTTTTATTGTTATTTTATTTAATTGCACTTTTAATTATCGTACTCTTTAATTATCGCAAGTTTATTTTATCGCACTTTTATTATTCGAAATTTCATTATCGTTATTTACTTTACGCTTTAATTTAAGTCTTGTATTTATTTTTAATATTTTACATTTGGTTTTAACTGAGACTAAAGTTTTAAAATCGACAAACCGGTCATTAAACGGTAAAACCCCCCTTTATAATAATAATATTACTTATATATATGTTTGTATTTTTATAAAAGTAAATTAATATAGCGTTGAGCTTTGTTTAAAAAAGATTCCCTGTGGAACGAACCGGACTTATTAAAAACTACACTACTGTACGATTAGGTACACTGCCTATAAGTGTTGTAGCAAGGTTTAAGTATATCCGTTCTCTAAATAAATAAATATCTTGTGTAAAATTGTATCGTATTTAATAGTATTTCCTAATAAAATTTAAAAACTATTTTATATACGCCCCGCTGCACATCAAGTAATTTTGGCGCCGCTGCCGGGGAACTATCTTAAAAGCCGGAAGCGCAACACTAATAAAAAAAAAAAAATTTAGTTAACTTTTATTAAAATTCGTTTTTGTAAAAAAACGTTTTAATTATTCGAAAATATAAAAAGAAAAACAAAAATTTATGTATTTTTAGGAGTTTAATAAATATAAGTTTTATTTTGTAAAAATATGAGTTTTATTTAATTTATTTTATAAATATATTTTATAAATATAAAAAAAAACCGAAAAGAAAAAAAATATATATATATAAATCTAGTTTTAAGATTTTTATTTATAAAATTATAAAGTGATTCTATTTTTATTTAAGTTTTAAATATAAGTTTTATTAATACATATATTTAAAAACAGAAAATAAAATAAATAAAAAAAAACGCGTAAATTAAAACTGCTCCAGAGTTGAATTTCTGAACCCCGCGACTCGCGGGGTTTGAAGCATTAAATACCGCAACTCGCGGAGGGTACCTGACACACGAACAGGAAGCCCTAATCCTGCATTTATTACGGATTATTATTAATTATTATTATTATTAACCCTAATTATTATTATTATTATTATTATAATTAAGTTTATTTTTAATTTAAGTTTTATTTAATTTATATTTTAGTTAAATTAGTTTAATTAAATTGTAAAATTAGTAGTTTTATTAAATAAATAATATAAAAATAATATTTTTATAAAAATTGTACTTTTTACAACTTTTTGTATATTTTTATATTTTGTCCCTTTTTAATCGTTGTAGCGTAATATTTGTATTTTTTTCGCTCATATTTAATTTTAAACTTAGTTTTTGCCATAGTTATTTTTACTCCTAGATTTTTAGGCTTTGCCGTAGAATTCCTTAAGTGCTTTTTCTTTAGACTAAGATTTAGGTGCTTTAGAATTTTGCGACGCCTTTTTAAGTTTTAGTTTCTTCTTAAGTTATTTCCATTTGGGATTTAGTTTTTCCTGTAAGCTTTAATATTTTTAGACGACTTTTACCTATGTATCAATTATCATTCCAATTAGTAATTTCAATTTGCGATTATAATTTTAAGTTAGTTGTAGTAATAAGGTTAGGTTAGTCAAGTATTTTTAAGTTTTATAAATTTCTTTTATTTTTTCGTCACCTTTTATTTTTCAACCATTTTTCTTTTTCGACCTTTTTTCGACGAACTCTTTTTCTTTCTTATTTCTCGCTATTCTAGTTTTTAGGACATAGATTTTTATTCTACTTCTTATCTAAATTTCTTAAAATTACGAAAATTTATTTTAAGTGGTTAAATTAATAGACATCAAAATTTTCTGGTTCGTAGTAATAGTTGGATTTGTACGTGGACCGGGTTATTGGAGCCAAACAGTCCTCAATTATATTGAGACCAAACGAATCCTGCCCCTCTGCTGCATCTTTTGGCTATTCGAAACGTGGGCAAAATCAGAAAAGTCTATTGATTGAATAACTTATTATAATTTTTCTTTCCTTTTTAAAAAACTAATAGGATATTCAGTGAATGCACCGAGCAAGACGTTCACCACCTTTTGTACGTTCACCACCTGTAACTAGATCAAGACATTTAGCAAATATAACCGCCGTTGATTTTTCTTTAGAATCGTCATCCAGTCAACCAAGTACTTCAGTTCAAATTTCCGATAATCCATTTTTTGAACCCAACCTCACAATTGAGAATCCGGAAAATATTCAGGAACGGTTCGTAGATCCTGATTCAATTATGGAGAATCTGGAACCTTTAAGTATGGAAGACCGAATGAGAGCTAAACGCACTGGCCAAGGTCACGCAATTACTCATCCAGACATTAATGCGCCAGATTATGAAATCAAAGGACAAATTCTACACATGGTGACTAATCAATGCCAATTTACTGGTGCGCCGAAGGAAGATCTAAATGAACATCTACGTACCTTTAATAGGATCTGCACACTATTTAAAATCCGAGAAGTGGAGGATGAACAGATATATCTCATGTTATTTCCCTGGACTTTAAAGGGAGAAGCCAAAGATTGGTTGGAATCGTTACCTGAAGGGGCGATTGATACATGGGACGTTTTAGTTGACAAATTTCTTAAACAATTCTTTCCTGCATCTAAAGCCGTAAGACTTCAAGCAGAAATTGTTACGTTCACACAGAAACCAAATGAAACTCTATATGAGGCGTGGACTAGATATGGAAAGTTGTTAAGAGGATGTCCGCAACATGGTTTAGACACCTGTCAAATAGTACAAATATTCTACCAAGGATGCGACATCACTACAAGAAAAGACATAGATATAGCAGCTGGTGGTTCTATTATGAAGAAAACCGAAACTGATGCTTACAAAATTATTGATAACACTGCTTCCCACTCACATGAGTGGCACCAAGAAAAATACATCGTTAGATCATCTAAAGCAGCTAGAGCCGATTCTAGCCATGACTTAGATTCCATTTCCGCAAAGATAGATGCTGTGGAGAGACGAATGGAAAAGATGACTAAGGATATTCACTCAATACGAATTAGTTGTGAGCAGTGTGGAGGACCACATTTGACAAAAGATTGTCTCAGTATTGAATTAACAATGGAACAAAGAGAGAATATTTCATACATAAACCAAAGGCCTGGAAATAATTATCAGAATAATTATCAACCGCCAAGACCGATTTACAATCAAAACCAGAATTATAACAGAAATATTCCATACAACAACCAACAAGGTCCTAGCAATCAACAAGTATCCAATAATACTTATAATCAGCAAAGACCTAATTTTCAAAACAAACCACCACAACAAACCGATGATAAAAAGCCAAATTTAGAAGATATGATGACGAAGCTAGTTGAAACTCAAACGCAGTTTTTCACATCTCAAAAACAAACCAATGAACAAAATGCTCAAGCATTTAGAAATCAACAAGCTTCTATTCAAAATCTGGAACAAGAAGTAAGTAACCTAACAAGGTTAATAGGTGAAAGAAAACCGGGAAGTCTACCTAGTGATACAAATGCTAACCCCCGGAGTGAAACAGCTAAAGCCATTACCACAAGAAGTGGTACAACACTTAAACCACCTAAAATACCTGTAACTTCTGATAAAGCTATTCCTACTCCACAAGAACCACAACCTGATCAAGATAAGGAAAAAGAACCGGTAGTTGAGAAGGTTAATGAAGATAACACAGTTAAGGCTAAACCTTATGTTAAACCATACCAACCACTACTTCCTTACCCGAGTAAAATGAAGAAAGAGAAACTTGAAGCCGAGCAATCCAAATTCTTGGATATGTTTAAACAGATAAATGTAAATCTTCCTTTCATTGATGTGATTTCAGGAATGCCTAGATATGCTAAATTCTTGAAAGATCTAATCTCAAATAGAAAGAAAATGGAAAAACTCTCGGCTGTTACTATGAATGCTAATTGTTCAGCAGTGCTGTTGAATAAGATACCAGAAAAACTATCTGATCCAGGAAGTTTCACAATTCCATGTTTTCTGGGTAGTCTTAGTTCAATAGAAGCATTGGCAGACTTAGGTGCTAGTATAAATCTAATGCCGTATTCACTATACGCTAAACTAGACCTTGGAGAATTGAAACCAACCAGAATAAGCATACAACTAGCCGATAGATCAATAAAATATCCTAGAGGGATAATGGAGAACATGCTAGTTAAAGTTGGTACTTTAGTATTTCCAGTAGATTTTGTTGTTTTGGACATGGAAGAAGATTCTCAAGTTCCTCTCATATTAGGAAGACCATTCTTAAACACGGCTAAAGCAATGACAGACGTGTTCGGTAAGAAACTGACCCTAAGTATAGAGGATGAGAGTGTTACCTTTTCAGTTGATAGAGCAATGCAACAACCACAATCTGCAGATGATACATGTTATTATATTCAAACTATAGATGCACATGCAGAATTATTAGAAGAATTTCCAGAATTACAAGGAACAGGAGAATGTTCTTTAGGAGAAGGTAATGAACCAATTGATGAAGCTGAAATGTTAGCTACACTTATAGCTAATGGATATGAACCAACAACAGAAGAAATTCAAATGCTAAAAGAAAAAGACAGATATCGATACAAATCATCGATAGAGGAACCTCCGAAATTAGAGTTAAAGCCACTTCCAAACCATTTGGAATACGCTTATTTACATGGTGAATCTGAATTACCTGTAATAATATCGTCTTCTCTTACTGAAAATGAGAAATCACAACTCATTTCTGTGTTGAAAGCTCATAAACCAGCCATTGCATGGAAGATTCATGATATTAAAGGAATAAGTCCTTCGTATTGCACACATAAAATCTTTATGGAAGAAGGTCATAAAACGTATGTGCAACGCCAACGAAGACTAAATCCTAATATGCAAGATGTAGTTAAAAAAGAGATTATTAAACTGCTAGATGCAGGTTTAATTTATCCAATCTCTGATAGTCCATGGGTAAGCCCAGTTCAATGCGTACCTAAGAAGGGTGGCATGACTGTCATTACAAATGAGAAAAATGAGCTTATTCCTACTAGGACTGTAACAGGATGGCGTGTATGTATTGATTATAGAAAATTAAATGACGCCACCAGAAAAGATCACTTTCCCTTACCTTTCATAGATCAAATGTTGGAAAGGTTAGCCGGAAATAGTTACTATTGTTTTCTAGATGGATTTTCCGGATATTTTCAAATTCCAATAGCACCCGAGGACCAAGAGAAAACCACATTCACGTGCCCTTATGGTACTTTTGCTTACAAACGCATGCCATTTGGACTTTGCAACGCCCCTGCAACCTTTCAAAGGTGTATGATGGCGATTTTTCACGACATGATAGAAGAATGCATGGAAGTATTCATGGATGACTTTTCAGTCTTCGGTGATACATTTAAATCATGTCTAGTTAATCTGGAACGAATGCTAATTAGATGCGAAAAATCAAATCTAGTACTTAATTGGGAGAAATGCCATTTCATGGTTAAAGAAGGCATCGTTCTTGGACATAAAATTTCAAAAGAAGGAATTGAAGTGGATAGAGCTAAAGTAGATGTAATTGCTAAACTTCCACATCCCACCAATGTTAGAGGAGTTAGGAGTTTTCTAGGGCATGCCGGTTTTTACCGACGTTTCATAAAAGATTTTTCTAAAATTGCCACTCCTATGAATAAACTCCTAGAAAAGGATGCGCCATTCATCTTTTCAGATGAGTGTATCAAATCTTTTAATATTCTTAAAGAGAAACTCACTAATGCACCGATCATGATAACACCAAATTGGAATCTACCATTTGAACTAATGTGCGATGCAAGTGATTTTGCAATGGGAGCCGTTTTAGGACAAAGGATTGAAAAACGATTTCAACCTATATATTATGCTAGTAAGACATTACAAGGAGCACAAACGAACTATACAACTACTAAAAAAGAACTCCTTGCTATTGTCTTTGCTTTTGACAAATTTCGATCATATCTCGTTCTAGCAAAAACGGTGGTCTATACCGACCATTCTGCTCTTAGATACCTATTTTCAAAACAAGATGCTAAACCAAGATTAATCCGTTGGATCTTACTCTTACAAGAGTTTGATATTGAAATCCGAGATAAAAGAGGAGCAGAAAATCTCGCCGCTGATCATCTTTCTCGTCTTGAAAATCCTGAGTTAGAAGTTCTAAATGAATCAGCCATACAAGACAACTTTCCTGATGAATATCTATTGAAGATAGATTATAATGAAATCCCATGGTTTGCAGACTATGCAAACTATTTAGTATGTGGATTCCTTGAAAAAGGATTATCGTACCAAAGACGAAAGAAATTCTTCAGTGATATAAAACACTATTTCTGGGAAGATCCACATCTGTTTAAAAGTTGTCCCGATGGAATAATACGCCGATGTGTATTTGGAGATGAAGCTAGTAAAATTTTAAACCATTGTCACACAGGACCAACAGGAGGGCATTATGGGCCTCAACTAACAGCAAGAAAAGTTTATGAAGCTGGATTCTATTGGCCTACAATTTACAAAGACGCACACCTTCTTTGCAAATCCTGTGATGCATGTCAAAGGGCCGGAAAAATAAGTCAACGTGATGAAATGCCACAAAATGTCATCCAAGTAAGTGAAGTATTTGACATTTGGGGTATTGACTTTATGGGTCCATTTCCAAAATCTCATAATAATCTATATATACTCGTAGCCATTGATTATGTATCTAAATGGGCGGAAGCACAAGCTCTCCCAACTAACGATGCACGAGTTGTAGTAAACTTTTTAAAACGTCTTTTTGCAAGGTTTGGAACACCGAAAGCTTTAATAAGTGATCGGGGTACTCATTTCTGTAATAATCAACTTGAGAAAGTTCTTAAAAGATATGGAGTAACTCATAAAATCTCCACCGCATATCATCCACAAACAAGTGGACAAGTTGAAAATACCAACCGAGCTTTAAAACGTATTTTAGAGAAAACCGCAGGATCAAATCCGAAGGAATGGTCCATTAAATTGGAGGATGCACTCTGGGCTTTTAGAACAGCCTACAAAACTCCAATTGGAACCACACCTTTTAGACTTGTTTATGGAAAAGCATGTCATCTTCCAGTAGAAATTGAACACAAAGCATTTTGGGCTTTGAAGACATGTAATCTTGATTTACATGAAGCCGGACGTCTACGATTAAGTCAACTAAACAAATTAGAAGAATTAAGACATGAAGCATACGAAAATTCGTTAATCTATAAAGAAAGAACAAAGAAATGGCATGATAAAAGAATCAGAAGTTCAAAAGAATTTAAGGAAGGAGACAGAGTTCTTCTTTTCAATTCACGATTCAAGCTATTTCCTGGAAAATTGAAATCAAGATGGTCTGGACCATTCATAGTCAAAAGAGTTTTCCCATACGGAACGATAGAATTGATAAATTCAAATGGGATTGAATTTAAAGTTAATGGTCACAGAGTTAAACATTACATACATGGTCCGATGGAAGTCGACAACGAAGTTAATCATAATTTCGACACCACAGCTAACTAAGTGTGGGGAGAATCAAGTCTTTAAAGGATAATATGTATTTCTGTTAGAGTTAGATTGTTTGTTTTCGTGTAAATCTCGAAAATGGAACCCGAATGGTCTTTCCCTAGCAGACCCTAAAGAACTAGTCTTCTCCCCCCATTCTGAATTTTTATTTTTTTTAGGTTTTTACGAAATGAAGACTGCCTGTGAACTAAACCATGGTCTAATGCTACACGCTTTGATCACTAAACGTAATAATGACATACTACCGAGTGAATTAGTATCAGTAATCAGAGAAAGAATGGACGGAGTTAGAAAAGAATCCAGATGCGAAGATAATAAGTTACAATTTGGTAAAGGAAAATCAAAATCCGCAGCGAAAAGAAGAGCACGACACCTAGAAAGATGTCACAAATGCGGAAAATGGTCACATGGAGGTAAATGTTCAAATAATCAAACCTATTCAAATACCGAATTTGTTACTTTATGCAGAGACGGACCGTTCATATGTTTAGAAGAAAAGACACTGAATGCGCGAGGTTACGCCTATGTAGCCATGAAAAACCAATTAAATCGACTATCTTATGAATGGGATAGATCATATAACTAAGAAATCTATTTCACAGGTATGTCTGTACAGTTATTGCTTTACCCGAGGGAGGGACGAGAACTTTTATTATCATTATTTTTAATCTTATTGAATTAAAGTATGCCAAAAACATTAAAAAAATCCAAAAATCTTAGCTTTTAAAACAATCGCTACAAAAAGACAAATTTTAAAATTTTGTCGAGGGACGGACTAGGACATCGATCCGAAACAACCTCGTCCTAAATAACAAGGGAAACAAAATTTTAAAATTAAGTACTTAATTGTTTTATAAGTTATTGATTATAAAAAAAAAAAAAAAAAAAAATATCAAACTCCGCGACTCGCGGAGTTTGGAGGTTTAATCCCCGCGAGTCGCGGGAGGACCAATTTACAGAAAAAAAAATATAACGCAAGAACTGATCAGTCCAACCCCCAACTCAAAAACACAGCGAAAAACACTCCGAAAATACACCCAAAAACACCCCCAAAATCACAATTTTTAACCGTTAATCACAAAAATTTTTACTAAAATCATGTTGAGAAGGATGATATCTAGGAATTACTCAAGAAAAACGGTAAATTTCTACACCTAAACACCATTTAATCCGAAATTTGGTGTTCTTGAGTCATTTTTTTCCCAATTTGATTTTGATGCTTTTTAGTGTAATTAGGCTTAAATTGTTTATGTATTATGCTTGTATAACCTAGATTGATGCTGTTTAAAATGATTAGAAGCCTTAAACTTCAAATTTTGAATAATCTAGGGTTTGTGTTCTTGAGCAAATTTGGGGCTTTTTGATATAAACAGGTTATGGCCGATTTTTGTCATGAATTGTTGCTAAAATAAGTAGTGTAACATGTTTAGGTAGTTAAATGATCCAAACTTTGAGCCTAGATATGATTTTGAGAATTAAAGTGGACTTTTTCAAGTCTAAAATTCATGAACTTGATTTTTGAAAGATAATGCCATTTGAAACTTGTTTAATTGCTAGTAATGATTATTTTGAAATGTTATTTGAGTTGAATGCTTATGAACTTGGCGAACATTTTCGTATATACTTATTTGCAAAAGTGTAGATTTGATAAAAATGTGAAAATGAGCTTAAGTTTGATATAAATTGATCATGTCATTGTAATTATTTTGATTGATGATTTTGCTGACACTAATGCATATTTGGATGCACAAAAATTGTGTTTGATGTGTTTTGCAGACTGAAAGGGGTGAATCTTCATCCCAAGCCCGCAATGCTCCTGCTGAGAATATGGAACAACAGGAGGTGGATAACTACTACAAGCAGGATATACCTCATCCAGTCATGACCTTTTCCGATATGCACTTGGAAGAATTGCACCCGAACCTGAGATTTGACAGACTTTGGATAGATTATCCAAAATATCAAAGGGGTTTGCATACTCTTCATTCTAAGGTTGTTGAGGTACCGAGGGTCATAGAATGGGGACCCTTAGAAGCTGTAGAATTGGTCGGGCCAATTAGGGAATTACTTGTACAGAGGTATGGTAATTCTTCTTTTAATGATTGGGTACGTTTATTCACCATTCGTAGACCTGTATATAAAGTATGGTGTGAAGAATTGTTATGTAGTATAGAGTTGAATGATCGGGTAGCTAGTTTAACCGATCGTTCTTTTATTAGATTTTTGTTAGGCGGTTCGATGCGCCACATGTCTTTACTGGACATGGCTCAGGCTTTACATATATATACGCCTGAGGAGTTAGCGTCTGCCGATTGTAGAGGGTTGATACTAAACGGTAGAAAGATAGATGAAAATTTTGATACACACGGTGTGTGGAGTCAAATGACAAGCCATCACCGTTTCAAAGGGGGAAATTACTCTTATTTGGATATAGATAGAGCCGAATTAAGAGTGATACATAGGTTTTTAGCTAATTCGATTACACAAAGGGGTAAGAACAAGGAAAAAGTAAATGAACATGATTTGTTTTACCATATGTGTATTCGAGACCCACAAAGAGCTGTAAGTATACCATATTGTGTGGGTTATTATTTATCAGCTATGGTTCGGGGGATACGACCGCATAGCATAATAGGAGGTGGTATTTTTATTACTTTGATTGGTGAATATCTCGGTGTGGATATAAGTCGGGGGGGGGGATTATTAGTAGAAGAACCAGAACCCCGCGATACTATAGGTTTAAATGTATACCATGGTGCGAAAGTTTTGAAGAGGCGAAATAACGCCGCAGTACGATACCATGGTAGACATCCACAGGTGGAGAGAAACCAACAGCAAGGTAATGTAGGAGGGGGGAATGAGATGCAAGAAATGCAAAGGTTTATAGCTTCTCAGGAATACGAAAATGCTAGACAGAGAGCATTTGAAGATTGGCAAGTTCATCAGAACCAAATCATAGCTCATTGCCAACATATAGGTAGAAACTATATTCCTACACCGAAACCCATCTTCCCTCCCTGGTCTATAGAGATGCAGCCACCGTATCCTACGTATGACCCTGCCGAAGCATTCTATAGCACCTATGGTTATGCCTGGAACCCCTATTGGTACCAGTATCATCCCTAGTATACTTATTATTTTTTTTATTTTGTAATTTGTAATGATTGATACGTTTAATACTTTTGTTAATATTGTAATCATTTTTATAATTGTCTAACTTTTATTCTTAGATTTTAATAATTTTTGAATGTGGGGTAATATACCAAACTTCAAAAATATGTATATATGTTTGCAGTTTATCTTATGTACACAACAGGGTAAAACAACGCATTTTCAAAGACTGGCATTAAGTTCAGCAAAAGCAACTAATTTTGACGACAAGATGCAAAATATATGTGAAATAACAACAAGACGGAATGAACAAATGATGTGCACCATTTATCATTCAGCAAACAAACGCCAATATATTTGGAAATTTTGGTAAAATTTAATCATTTTCACACAAATCACCCTCAATAAATTAAATTGTTACTGATTTCTTGCAAATGAGGGCATTGCAAGATCTTAAGTGTGGGAAGGGGTTAAATTCTTTCGGATTTTAAAAATTTTTACTTTATACACTTGGTTACCATTAAAAATACTAGTAAAGCAGTAGTTGTATTAGAATCTAGTGCTCTCTGATAATAAAGAACAGCCCTGGTCTTATATACTGACTACCCAATTCTAGTAAAAATTTTCAAAATTTTCAATTAAATGAACTAAAAATCATGTTTATACATATTTATGAACGATAAAACTAGGTTTTAACACCGAAATTATTGTTACCTCAAAAAGGACATAAATTGAGAAACAAACCAAAATGTTAAAATTCATTTAAAATGGAATAGAGGACGATAAAAAGGAAAATAAAAGCCAAGTGTGGGAAAATTTACCAAGTTATCTTAAACATATGTCACATATATCTGTAACAAATAACTGAAAATACTTTTGCTTTGGACTAAACTAAACTGTTTTACCCGATGAAAGAAAAGAAGAGATGGATCTACACGATGAATCAATTCCATCATTAAAAGGAAGTAAAGTCTTCCGAAAAAAACGCGCTTCTTGATTTAGGTCATGAAGTTGTCGTCCAGACCAGCTGTAGGTTGACGAAAAATCTAGAAAAGTCATCACTAAAATCAGCAGGAAATCCACGGACCTCAGCATTAAACAGGGTCGCCAAGTGGTCAGATTTATCCTAACCATGAGAAGGATTTATCTCGTACAATGGGGGGGCACCATGCAAATTAGCTGGATAAGACTAATAAATCAGATCCCCAGAAAGGATAATCTCCTTAAAGATTAAAAATCAGCTTTTAAGACTGATATTACTCAATCCTAGAGATTGACCTTAAAGATTGAGAATTCAAACTCATGGAATTCAATGATATCTAAACTCGAGCTTGAACGAGAAAATATTTTGATCAAAATTATAAACCGATTTGTTTTCTGAAAACCCATTTTCAATGCGTTCATTACCATTGAACGTAAAATCCTAGGAATTCACCTGGAATTCATTAGGTCACCTGAACCAAATCGGGTGTCAACCGTAAGAACGGTGGTTGCATAGTGGTCAAAGACAGGACCTTGTGCCAAACCGAAAAATCATAAGGGTGAGCTTTACTATTGCTCCTACCAAGGATAGTAATTGCGTCCGACACGTTATAGACCATAATTAAAAGCATGTCAGGGGACATTGCCTTAACAGTTGCTTGTTCAACGCTTTCCTTTACAACCGGACGGTAGTTTACCGAAAGGTAATATACGGGACAAGTAAACTGGACGTGTTGCTTTCCAAATACAAGGTTAGCAAGTGGGTGACACAAAACCATAAGTTTTGAGCTAAAATTTTCAAATCTGAAACCCACCAAACCCAAAAAAATATTTTGCAAACACCGGTAAAGGGTTATTCCGGAAAACTTATCTAGGGTAAAAACTAGATTTAATTTTCAAAAGATCAAATGTTTTCATAAAGATCCAATTTCCTTAATGGATCTAAATTTTTATAGTCATGTGGAACTGTAAACCATATCGTTACTACCATTGTTTATACCGCCGTATAGAAATCACTGATGTACAAAGTGTGAAGAATAAAGAAGTGATTCTAGTATTTCAAGACGATATTGCTTGAGGACAAGCAACGCTCAAGTGTGGGAATATTTGATAATGCTAAAAACGAACATATATTTCATAGCATTATTCCTCAAGAAAGACAAGCTTTTAGTTGCAATTGTTCTATTTACAAGTGATATTCGTTTAAATAATAAAAGGTGAAGACAAAAGACAGATACGACGAATTGAAGACGCAAACGACCAAAAAGCTCAAAAGTACAAAAGACAATCAAAAAGGTTCCAATTATTGATAAGAAACGTCTCGAAATTACAAGAGTACAAGATTCAAAACGCAAAGTACAAACTATAAAATTGTACGCAAGGACGTTCGAAAATCCGGAACCGGGACCAGAGTCAACTCTCAACGCTCGACGCAACGGACTAAAAATTACAAGTTAACTATGTATATAAATATAATATAATATATAATTAATTATATTAATTATATATATATTATATTTATAAATAAAAACCGTCGGCAGAGAAAGACTCCAAAGGGACTGAGCTGTAATTTCATTCTCCGCGACTCGCGGAGTTTGAAGGCAAAAATGCCGCGAGTCGCGGAGCCCCAAAATGAAAAACTGCCTATAAAGCCAACCGAATTCTGATCGCAAATAATCATCTTTTTCTTCTTCTTCTCATACGTAAATTATATATATATATTTATAATTTATATTTTAATTTTAATTATAATTCTAATAATAAGGGTATGTTAGCGAATGTTGTAAGGGTGTAAGTCGAAATTCTGTCCGTGTAACGCTACGCTATTTTTAATCATTGTAAGTTATGTTCAACCTTTTTACATTAATGTCTCGTAGCTAAGTTATTATTATGCTTATTTAAAACGAAGTAATCATGATGTTGGGCTAATTACTAAAATTGGGTAATTGGACTTTGTACCATAATTGGGGTTTGGACAAAAGAACGACACTTGTGGAAATTAGACTATGGGCTATTAATGGGCTTTATATTTGTTTAACTAAATGATAGTTTGTTAATGTTAATATAAAGATTTACAATTGGGCGTCCTTATAAATTACCATATACACTCGATCGGACACGATGGGCGGGGTATTTATATGTACGAATAATCGTTCATTTAACCGGACACGGGAATGGATTAATAGCCACTAGAATAATTAAAACAGGGGTGAAATTACATTCAAGGGTAATTGGTGTAATTGTTAACAAAGTAGTAAAACCTTGGTTTACACGCAGTCGATAACCTGGTGTATTCATTAAACAAAGTATTAAAACCTTGTTACAATTCGAATCCCCAATTAGTTGGAATATTTAACTTCGGGTATAAGGATAATTTGACGAGGACACTCGCACTTTATATTTATGACTGATGGACTGTTATGGACAAAAACCAGACGGACATATTAAATAATCCAGGACAAAGGACAATTAACCCATGGGCATAAAACTAAAATCAACACGTCAAACATCATGATTACGGAAGTTTAAATAAGCATAATTCTTTTATTTCATATTTAATTTCCTTTATTTTATATTTAATTGCACTTCTAATTATCGCATTTTTATTGTTATTTTATTTAATTGCACTTTTAATTATCGTACTCTTTAATTATCGCAAGTTTATTTTATCGCACTTTTATTATTCGAAATTTCATTATCGTTATTTACTTTACGCTTTAATTTAAGTCTTGTATTTATTTTTAATATTTTACATTTGGTTTTAACTGCGACTAAAGTTTTAAAATCGACAAACCGGTCATTAAACGGTAAAAACCCCCCTTTATAATAATAATATTACTTATATATATGTTTGTATTTTTATAAAAGTAAATTAATATAGCGTTGAGCTTTGTTTAAAAAAGATTCCCTGTGGAACGAACCGGACTTATTAAAAACTACACTACTGTACGATTAGGTACACTGCCTATAAGTGTTGTAGCAAGGTTTAAGTATATCCGTTCTCTAAATAAATAAATATCTTGTGTAAAATTGTATTGTATTACGCCCCGCTGCACATCAGGTGCCTAAGCTTGGAGATTTGAGGGATTGAATCATGACAGAAGCTCACAAATCCAGATTGACAGTACATCCGGGTAGTAATAAGATGTATCATGATTTGAAAACAGTGTATTGGTGGCCAACAATGAAATCAGATATCGCCCGTTATGTCGAAAAGTGTCATATATGTGCTCAAGTGAAGGCCGAACATCAGAAACCTTATGGTTCGTTACGTCAGTTACAGATTCCAGAGTGGAAATGGGAACATATAACGATGGATTTTGTGACCAAATTACCTCGAACTCAGAAAAGACATGATATGATTTGGGTAATAGTGGATCGCCTAACTAAAAGTGCTCATTTTCTTGCTACTCGTGAAACAGCTTCGTTAAGTGAGTTAGCCGAATTGTATATAAACGAGATAGTTAGTCGACATGGTGTGCCATTATCGATCGTTTCAGACAGAGATTCCAGATTTGTGTCGAATTTTTGGAATAGTCTTCAACAGAATTTGGGTACGCGTGTGAATTTAAGTACAGCTTATCATCCTCAGACAGACGGTCAGAGTGAAAGAACGATACAGACTTTGGAGGATATGTTAAGGGCTCGTGTGTTAGAATACGGTGGTTCGTGGGATACACATTTGCCGTTGGTCGAATTTGCGTATAATAATTCATATCATTCGAGTATATTGATGCCGCCCTATGAAATGTTATACGGTAGTCGTTGCAGAACTCCGACTTGTTGGTTAGAAGCCGGGGAGAAACAGTTTGCAGGTCCCGAAATTGTTCAAATGACAGCCGAAAAAGTTGCAATTGCGAGAGAAAAGTTGAAAGCCGCTAGAGATAGGCAGAAAATGTATGCTGATCCGCGTAGACGTCCGGTAACCTTTAATGTGGGTGAACGAGTGTATCTGAAAGTTTCGCCGTGAAAAGGGGTTATCAGATTCGGTAAACGTGGTAAGTTAGCACCTAGATTTATTGGTCCGTTTCCGATCAGTGAAGTGTTGAATGATCAGACTGTGGTGTTAGATCTTCCGCCAGAGTTAGCTGGTATTCATAATACATTCAACGTATGTTATCTTCGTAAGTGTAAGGTCGACGATGAAACACAACTTCTTCCTTTAGAAGATTTAAGGGTTGATTTGAATAAGAAATTGGTGGAAGAGCCGGTCCGTGTGGTTGACCAAAAGGTGACTAAGCTGAGAAAGAAAGAGATTCCGATGGTGTTGATTGAGTGGAAACACAGTTTGGGATCTAATCTTACGTGGAAAACGGAAGAGTTGATGAGAAAACGCTATCCTCGTTTGTTTGACCAAGACCAGATTCCGAGGACGGAATCTTCTTAAGGGGGGTGGATTTGTAACAGACTGAAACCCGGGCTAGTTGTAAGTTGCCTATTTTGCCCTTAGGGTTTGTGCTTAGTTTTAAGTGCTTTTATTTTAATTATTTTATTAGTGTTTTATTATAATTGTGTTGTGACCAGTTTGTGACAAGGGTCCCAGAACAGGTTTGTTTATTTTATTTGGACCTCGTTTGGGCTACCTAATCTTGTGCGAAAGATTTTAAATAACTGGTAAATACCCGTGTGTGATGGGGTATGGGATTTTAACCTCAAATAAGTGTCTAAGAGCTGCTCATTTATCTCATTTCCACCTTCTCTCTAAAAACACCCCGTACCTAACTTTCACCTCCTTGAAAACCCTAATTTAATTTTGTGAGCTTTTGGATTAATTGAAGTTAGCAATCGATTCCTTGTGTTCTTGTGATCATCTTAAGGTAAGTATTACAAAGATTTATGTATTAATCTTGTTGAAAATTGGGTTTTGGGTGTAAATGGGTTTTTGATGAATTTTGAGCTTGAATCTTCATATTATGTTTTTGTATGTGTTAATTGATGTTAGAAATAGGTTGTATATATGTTTAGTAGCTTCCATGTGCTTAAAATTTGATCAAAATCGCTCAAAAATTGAGTTTTTGGGGAAAAATGTTCGAAATCAGCGTTTTTTGTTCGAAACCCAGTTGCTACAGTACCCGAATTGCTAGAGTGCCCGAGTTGCTACAGTACAGTGTCACTGTTTGCTACAGTACCGAGTTGCTACAGTGTCACTATTTGCTACAGTGCCGAGTTGCTACAGTGTCACTATTTGCTACAGTACCGAGTTGCTACAGTGCCACTATTTGCTACAGTACTTTTTATGAAATTGAAACGGGCGTAACTTTCAAAACGTAACTCCGTTTTTGATGAATAAACTATCGTTAGAATCGTAATAAAGAATACTTTTCAATGGTGAACTTTTAAGAAACTAGATCAAACTATTTTTGGGCCGAAAAAGGAGTTTTAGTGTGTATATCGTGTTTTGCACGCACCTGTATGCCATTATTGAGTGGAGTCATGATGTAGGCTCATAAAATTATGAATATATGGTGTTATGACCTAGTTAATCGTATGAAATGATTATATTATTTATTGGATATGTATATTAACTTTGTTTGTGTTGTTCTCAGGTTATAAGGACAAGGAGGAAGCTCAGAAATAATAACTGAGCAGTTGCTGGTAATTGGTGAGTGGGTCTATCTCTGGATAGAGTTTAAGTAGCATATCATGCTACTGTGGTTGACTCTTTTACCATGCATAGTGTAGAAATTGCCATGTTAGAATAATATAGTATGCCTGATGTTGTATGTGAATTATGTGTACACTGTGTGAATGGCACCAGTCGGGCCTAGGGAGACTGGGGACTCGAGACCGTGCCTAGGAGAGGTTAGAGTCCGTATGAGGTCAACCGTGCCTAGGGGAGGTTGGGTCCATAGGCTACTGATTGTAGAGTATAGTGTGAATGATGCATCCCCTGCATCTGGATAACTATACTGTGAATTGAGTAGCAGGGACTATCGGTAGACTCAAGTCCGATCAGCTAGGAGTCGTGTGCTCGTACAAGCCGCCGATCCTCGTATTGTCTTATTGTATGCTAGTTGATAGTTAGCATGTGTTGTTGTTAGTATATAGCTTGTGTGTGACTTAAGCTATATCTGTTAGATAGATTCCATTCACTTAGCGGTGCGCTAATCCCCCACATATTCTCCCCTTGCAGGTTTACGTACTGCTAGTCGGGATGGGTGCTGTTGCAAAAGACATGTTTGACAACCCAACTCTGATGTGGACTTTTGTATAAATAATGTTTTGTGATAACGTAACACCGTTGTGTAAACTTAAACGTAATGACGTGACTTATATTGTGTTTGTTAATAAAGTCTTCCGCTGTGTATTAAAAAAAAATGGCCGGTGTTACAAGTTGGTATCAGAGCTGGGGCCCGCATCGATGTGCACTGCGGGGACGCAGTGTCCCGAAGGGGGGGAGAGTTGTAACAGACTCGTCCCACATCGGTGGGAGAGGAAAACAAAGCACTCCTTATAAGGGTGTGGATACCTCTTCTGGTAAGACGCGTTTAAAGCCGTGCGGGTAGGTGCGATCCGGGGCAAGTTGGCCTGTCGGTGATCGGCTTGTGGCCCAGAGCGGACAGTATCATACCAGTTGTGCTGCGCACTCTGTGATGACGCGTTTAAAACCGTGCGGGTAGGTGCGATCCGGGGAATGTGTCCTGTCGGTGATCGGCCTGTGGCCCAAAGCGGACAGTATCATGCTTCCGAGCTGCTGCGCACTCTGACATGACGCGTTTTGAGGGTGTTTACCCGAGAAGCAAATCCGTGAGGTAGAAGTGCGATCCGGGGTTGTACTCGTGCGCGGGTAGCCTGTCGGTGATCGGCTTGTGTCCAAAGCGGACAATATCATACTACGGGCTGATGGTGATGTTACTAGATGTCCCGCTGACTTTTGCAAAAGTACAACAGGAAACATATGATTATCTCCGCGGTGGAGAGGATAGCAGTATAACCCCCGCGTGTGGATGGGGTAGAGATAAAAGTTGGCGAGATGACAATGACTCTTTTCGCGATGGTAACAATGATAATTACCGCGGATCAGGTTTTCCGCGAAGAAATGGCGGCGGTGGATACCCGCGCAATGACAGGTTTCAAGGCCAAAATGACAACCATGGATATGGCCGCCGTGATCGCTATTCTACGCGAAAGTGGAGCAATGAATCATTCAACATCATTCAGATGCTAACAAAAACGCCCAAGGAAATTTTGTTGCAAGAAAGAGTTGCTAAGTCTTTTCCTAATCCGCAGCCTTTGGGAGAAAATAGCAGGCGCGATAGATCAAAATTTTGTGTTTTCCATGATGATTACGGTCATGATACCAATCGTTGCAGAGATTTGGCGGAATTTATTGCAGAAGCGTACGAGCAAGGCAAGCTGGACCATTTAATCGCACAACACACCACGAATGCGGTTATAATGCCTACAGAAGCCAATACCTCGAATGCGACAGGCGCGGTTGAGCGAAAGGCTCCCACAGTAAAAAATCTGGGAGTAAAAATGGTGAGCAAAAAAGAAAATCAGCGCGGAATTCAGGTGATCAATGTGGTAGAAGTGTAGGGTGAAACGTCAGTAATGCAAATTTCAGAACAGATTGTCAGTTGGAAATGTCCTTCTATCGCGTTTCCTCCTGCTAGTTTGACCGCTGATGTTGATAAACCTGTAGTGGTTTCATGTCGCGTTGCAAATACTGGAATAATAATAATGAAGGTTCATGTGGACACTGGTAGCAGTGTCGACGTCATGTATGAACAATGCTTTAGCAAGTTGCCTGCGAGCATTCAAGCTTTGATGAAACCCACTGCGGTTTCACTTGCCGGATTCTCAGGAGAGTCATCCTGGCATGTTGGACTGTTGGAGTTACAAATGGAGTTAGTTGATGACAGCGATGAGTCGCTAAGGCACCAAGCTTTATTGAATCTGTACATAATGCGAAATCAATCGCGATTCAATATGATACTTGGGCGCACAGCTTTGCGCATGTTTGGCGCTATACCATCTACCATACATGGTATGCTAAAATTTTCTGCCAACAAGGGCATTGGCAAGCTGATTTCTGCGAAAGTTTAGCCATTCCGCGGTACGATTATGGCAAATACAAATTTGAGTATTGAAGGACGTTCAGTTAATCCTGAGTAGTGCGAAAATTTAAAAAGTTGTAATAAGATGCTAAGGCAAAATTCATAAATGCATGATATTAATATGCGAATTTGATAGTTCTGTTTATGTTTTGAATGCGAAATAGTAATGAATAAAGCAGAGTTAATTTCAGTGTTAAGTGATTGTTTCTTTACAAAGCGAAAACACTGCGTGTGGCCACGCGTAGTGCTTATTTCGCAGAATGCAATTACTTGTCTTTTACAACACTAAGTTAATGATTGTTCTGCGGATATTTTAAATAAGGCGGCATAATTTTTGTAAAGCATAGCCTGCTTAAATGCTATGAAAATGCAAAACTGCATTGCGGAATAATTTGCTAAAAATCAAGTGATGAAATAAGCCCACTTGTGTTAATTTGAAAATAATTGCGAAAGGATAACACTTCCTAAGTATTTGATCTTGCCAATACTTAGATGCTTCGCAATGCTAAATTTGCCTAAGGATCGTTATGGCGGACTTAGAAGATTCATAACGTATAAGTATATACGCATACAGATTGTTTCGCAAAAGTACACATTTATTATGTGCACAATAATAAAAGTTGGAAATTGCAAAGGACAAGTCCGTGTTATGAATATTGATAATAAAGCGCTATATAAATAAAAGAAGTTGCAACTGTAAACTGCGAAAAAGGTGATTAATATTAAGCGCGTACGCAACGCGAATTCTTACAACAAACGCAATTTGTAATTGCGAGAATACATTCAAAAGCAAATTAGTTAAGGCAAAACTAAAGTTCTAATGATTTAATATCTGCAAATGAAACGCCTTCTCGCTGACTGAGCTCTTCAAGAGCAGGTATGCTAATCTTCTCAATCTCCTTCTTCGCTCTCTCCAATATTTCGCGAGCATCATCGGTGGCGCATATTTCTTTCACCATATCAGAAGGAAGAGGTTGAGAAAGATTGCCAAGTTTGCATAATAAATCATGCCACTCGCAGCGAGTGGCGAGCTTTGCTGCTTGAGCATATGTTTGAAATTTTTCAGTGACTGGCTCGGAGTCCATCACTTTATCCGCAAATGTCGGGAGATATTTGACTAGCTGTGCGAACTCGTGTTCTGCGACCTCTGCCCTTCTTTTAAGTCTGGCGTTCTCTTCCAACACCTTTTCAAGACGCGATTCAGCCTTTCGCGCCCTTCTCTCTTGTGCGTTGGCAGCCTTCACTGCTTTCTCATACTCGTCTGACATCTCCGTGAAACGCTCCATGTTGTCGACTGTCAGATAAATTGCATTGTAGCAATTATGCAGTCGTTGTCTGGCAGCCTCGGGATAAGACAATTTGCGATATTGCTCTCTTGTTTCTGCAGGAACAAATTTATAAAGCCTTTGGTATAGTTTAAAGGCCCGATCTGCTGCGGCAGTTTCTTCCGCATTGGCTTCTCCTTCCTCTTCCTGGTTGGACGCTTCTGCGTCAGATGGAAGTGATAGATCTTCATTCCCGGGTTCATTAAGAACATCTGTAGGGATTCTCCCTCTGATGTTGTAAAGTGGTGTAGTTTCAGCGGATGACCCTGGAAGAATAGCTATAAACAGATAAGTAAATATAGCATTTTTATGCTAAAGCAAACAATGCGTAATCAAATAAATACTGCGAAATAGCATTTGCTTACTTGTTTCTTGTTCAGAATGAGTGCGCAGACGTTTCTTGCGTGGAGTAGGGGTAGTTTCCGCAACCTTACGCTTACCGCGGTCCTCGCCTCCAGCGATGTAGCATGTATTGATGATCTGTTCATCAATAAGAATAATGTCGCCGTCGCCATTCTTTAGACGACGGGCAGGGCTAATCCTGCTTATATCAGCGGACCTCATGACAACGTCAAGTGCAACCGCTGAAAAAATAAAAGCGCATAGTGTTATGCAAAGCAAAAATATTGCGAAAAATGTAAGTACGGTACTACACTGCGATAAATTTAAGCGGCATACCATTTTTTGATTGATCAACCAAAAGCGCATCATGGTCGCTCCACGGCCATTGAATCGACACTCTGCCAATGTACAGTGGTACATTCGAGTAAGGTCGCAGAAATATGCCCGCGTTCTTTAGTGTCTTGAGAGTGTCATTCTCAAGATCATCGAGTACAGGCCTCTCATTGAGGTCGGGATTAAGCTCTGTAGACCACATTTTTGGTATGTTGCTGTTCACATACGCGGTATCGTTAATATAAAAGAAGGAACTGCGCCAATTCCCAATTGAATCTTTTGGTGAAGTCATTACGCCAAGTTTACTGCGGAAAGAAAACCACCCCACATCATACAGCACCAGGCTATTGCACATACGAAAAACGTTCAGCAGTAGTGGTTGGTTGGTGGCATTGCAGAACATCTCGAACAACACAATCTTGTTAATCGCGTTGGGATGCAACTGTGCCATAGCGATATTATAGTATTCGCAAACGCTGCGAAAAAAGCGGGTAAGTGGAAATCGAAGGTTGCCTTGAGAAATGGCAGCCTCGTAAACAGAAATCATCCCTTTAGGGGGAGTATCGGCTCGCTGTTCTGCCGCAGGCGCGGTAGAAACAAATTGGGCAAGTGGCGGATACCATTCTTGCAGGGTTTGAAGTTTTGCCTCCGTCATATAAGAAACATAGCCTCCGGGAGTATGCATCGAAGAAGATGACGCCATTTGTAAAAAGGAAGATAAATTGGATGACAAAATTGAAAAAATTAAAGGTTGGAATTGTTAATTGCACGGTACGATTGTGATTCGACGAATTTGATTGCAGATGAAATTGAAAGAGAAAGAGTAAAGTTTTTATGCGGATTATTGTGTTATTTATAATCGGGATTAGGGTGAGCAAGTTGAAAGGATAATCATTGCATTTAAACGGCTAAAATTACCGCAACGTGTAAACGGTAATTTTGTAGCCGTCACAGCGTATTGATTTGACAGAGTGGCGAAAAGTTACCGTTGTAATTACGCGTTTGGCTTAATAAAAGCAACGGTAATAAATGGACGGTAAAAATTATAAAATATTGCTTGTGGGATATTTTAGATATGCACTTCTTTATTTTAAGAGTTTATCATGATACATTTGCTTCGCGAAAATGTATCATTATAAACTGGGGGGACTTGATCATATACATAGCATTGTATATGTATATTTTATTTGCTAAAAGCCGAAGGCAGAACTACGCGAATTATAAGGCAAAGCTGTGCAATATTCGCTGAAAATGAGTACCGCGGTTATGTTTTCGCATTAATACAAGACCGCGGTTTAATCCGCTGAGTTTCCGCGGATATTTATGTAACTCGCAGACCGCGGATATTTCGAATCCTATAAATAGAGAGCTTGGCCTCTCATTTATAGGTTGTTGATTTTCTGCCATTTTGCCTAAGCCTTTGTAATTTCCACTTGTGATCTTGCCCAAGGGATTTTTACATTGCGAAAAGGTGAATTAAGCTAATTAACAATCAAGACCGGATCGGGGTGGTTGATCACTTGATAGCTAAAGTGAAAGACGATCATCGGGGCCCAAAATAATCATCAAACATCCCATCCACCATTATAATCTTATTGCACTCAATCCGTGATTAAGTAACATCATTAATTATGGATTGATCATGTACCTCTTAACTATATCATTAACTATTTTGAACTCTGGATGCATTTATTTACATTTAAACAAAGAGTTAAAAGAGGAAAATAAATAAATCCAAACAAGCACCTTTACAAAACATCAGTATTTTCTCGAGTTGTTCATACGCGATTTCACCAACAAAGACAGGTGATCACGACTAAGCGTTCCACGCGCTATCAAATGAGAATCCATAAAACAGCCTGGATTATTTTCTACACAAAAAAAAGGAGTACTCATTGACCACAAAACAACATCCATACAAGTAAGAATGTAACATGTTACTTGCAGGCATCATAAATTCATTCCAAATGCATCATTGGTCAGCTACTCTAAAAGAAATATGAGTTAAGGACAAATCAAAAAGTCTCATACCAAAGAGCCAATGGCTTGGCGGTATCGAGGTCACTCTTACAACCTTGAGGTTGAGGGTTCGAGTCATGCTTAGGACATTTCGTGGTGTATATATTCGTGTTAGTATTAGGTGGGTGTGTGAGTTTGCTTTTAAAAAAAAAAAAAAAAAAAAAAAAAAAAAAAAAAAAACTCTCATGCAACCTTAAAATTTTGACATTTCATAAAGATGATATAAAAGAAACGATCCGGGATAAAATCACGTCCAGAATATGATACATACAAACACCACTAGGGTCTACAAGCTTATACACGTTTTATCATTAATAGTTATACAAATCTAAATGATAAAGCATACTGAAGCGGATTCAGATAGAGCATAACTAAAATGCACCTTATTGGATTTATACATCAATGTCTCCATAAGGGCATTGTTAAAATCATACAAGGCTATACATACAGAACCCAAAAGTCTTAAAAGTCAAACATAATACCTGTATCAATAAAAGCAGGTTCAGGAGACAACTCATTCAACCCATATGTTCCAGAAACGTCAATAGACCCCGGTTGACAAGGCTCGTTGTTAAACATCCAATTATCAAATCCGTAATCAACTAACCCACCAGAACCAGTTGCAAGTGACGGCTCGTTTGTCAGATTTGCACATTCAAGCACTGAGCTTTGGGTGGCGGGTTGTTGGCCCGTCTGACTTTCTTGCCAACTGACGCCATGAAAGAACTTTGAGTCAACCGTTGACTTTTGACCTTGATATTCTTGCCGGGGTACTTCATTCGGAACTGAATAATTCGGTAGTGAAGAATGTACTTGAGAAGAAAACGAAACTGCATGCGGTAGAAAAACATTCGGAACCGGCGGTTCAACGCACGAGTCTTGATTTATTATAGGATTTGAATTTTGTGAAAAGTCAAACGTGATGTTTCTCCTTGGCAACGAGTCCTCGAATGAAAGATTTGGCAAAGAAAACGGAACCGAAGCATTAACAACATTTGAGTGTAATGAGAGGTTTCTGTAACCGTCCCTATGATAAGAATATCGGTTCGATGCCGGCACAAATCCAGCTGAAACGGTTCGTTTAAATACAGGTTTGTGTAACGTCGTGCCTAGGTCGTAATTACGGTACACCCTGTCTGTTGGTATGGTGCAACTATTTGATCTGATCAACTGTTGTGAGACTAAACTAGGTTCATACTTGTTACTAGACGATATAAATGGAGTTTGGTTTTGGTTAATGATATGTGGGGCCCCAAAATTGGATGAAATGGGGGACGTTTGGATAGGATTTGGCGTCGTCACCTGATTTTGAACTGGTGGTGGGACCAGGTTCATAACGGGGAGCTGATTCGAGAGAGACGTATCGGCAATTTTACTACCGTTCTTGGAATTTTGTCTTTCGATTATCCAGAAGTCGCCTTTATCGGTCGCTTGACAATGGTCGAGACTATAACTGCCATCGCCCCAATAGACGCATGGAGCAAGTGAGTCACAAACATAACAGTAGCACTATAATTAAAACAGGTATTACATCAAAACAGCATTATATGTATTGTGCAAATCATTTGTTACCGAATAGAAATTATAGATGAAATGATTATGGAAATACCTGTTCGCAGTGACTTTGGTTGGGTGATGATGAAAATGGGAATTTGATACAAAGGTGTCTTGAATGGGGATAATCACGACAAGCAACCTGCAATAAGAAATACGGAGTAATTTGCAATTTTTAGCCACTTACCATCTTATTCTTACATTGCATTTCTAGCATCGTCTCAGAAATATAACTTCTTGTCATTTGTATAGATTATTATGCTTGTATATACTATTTTATCCATTGCTCAATCTACATGATGCACAATTCATCTTTAGTTCGCCTCATAATAGCTCATATAGGTTATGCTTGTACTATTTATATAGGTTATGCTTCTATATACTACTATTTATATAGGTTATGCTTGTGTATACTATTTTGTCCATTGCTTAACATCTTTTTGCCAAACATCGAATGCTAGACCAGTTCACCTCCTTATATCATAGTGAATTTGTATAAATTCCTTGCAACCCACACCCAAAAATAGATATATATTCCGAGTGTAAGACTCGAATTCTCATGTTAAGCAGCCAAATGCATCCTAGACGCTTAAGTCTATATTTAATGGAATAAAGTCAAAATGTGTGTATAACACATTATTGTAAAAGGGGACCAATATATGCGTTGATAACAAACAACCGTAGCTGCAATCCAAATACATGATAAGCGGATATAAATGGTCCACCTGTTACGGAGGTGAATATACTATTTGTACTAGTTTTCAGTGTAAAAGGCCAATAAATTGATAAACTCTTTGCGTAATGCATCATGTAGAAACTTTTTCTTATTTTCTTTAGAACAACAAACACACACACCCATACCACGAATAGTCCAACCCAGGACTCAAATCCCTTGAGTTACCTCGATACTACTAGGCCAAAGGCCCTTTGGTAGAAACTTTTTCTTATGAAAGCCATTCCCGATAAAGGTAGCTCATTGGTTACGGATGGGATGAGTTTGCAAATATGGTCAATTTTCCTATTATAAAAAAGATTCCTTGGTGATCTAATGAGCCCGTCTAGAGCGTATATTCAGCATTGCGTTCCACGTGTTGCCACATATTGATCGATCAACCAATGGCGGTTATTAACGTCTTTTAAAAAATTAAATGTGGAGTATTCTTCCATATAAAACATGTCTCAATTTCCACAAAATTGACATAGCTGATGACACTAATATCCTATATTGGAAAAGTAATCAAATGGGTCATAGAAAACACACAAATTAAACCCTAATTTAAAATCACAAACTAGTTCTACAATCACAATTCACAAGTAATTAAAAACAAAATACAAACCTGCCCTTTTTCACTAACTACAAGCACATCATCATCATCATCATTCTCATCATCCTCATCACGATTAACTGGATTGTCGTTTCGGGCATCCAAAGGCTTATCCGGGTCATGATCAAGAATCATACAATCATCATCAAATTCAACTAAAGATGAACACTTTGCGACAACTTTCTTTTTGGGTTTCCGCAAATACTCACTAACAACCACCACTTCATCAGAATCACCACCATCATCATCTTCATTGTAACCACAATTATCTCGATTAACCTCATCAAGAAGGTCAGCTATCCAATTATGATCATCAAAACTATCAGTACTAATTCCTTTGTTTATATTGTTTTCCCATCCACCCTCTTCATCTGAACTGATTTCCAGTACTGCTGACTTTGGATCCATCACAAATTTGCATAAAAATATTATATCAAGATTAGGGTAACGGAAAAGGAGCGATTTTTATTTGAGTTTTGGTGGGTCATGCTAAATTTGATGAAAAGGGTTTATTGATATGATGGAAATGCAGAATGGGTTTGATATGGAATGATGCAAAACCCTAGGTGTTTGATATGGAAAGGATTTGTGAGACGTGAAATTGGAGTAGAAATTGCCAAATTAGGGATTCCATCGACCACCAAAGTCTAATTACCAAAAGTTGCTATTTTGTTTTTTACTTTTATAGGAGTAACTTTTTATTTTTTTAGAAATTTTGTATTTATATTTAATATTTATATTTATTTATATATAGATATAATAATAATAATAATAATAATCTATAATCTATAATCTATAATCTATCTATAATCTATAATCTACTATCTATAATCTATCTATAATCTATAATCTATAATCTATCTATAATCTATAATCTATTATATAGCAGATACATGATCCACGTGTCATGCTAAAACCTACTTTACAGCCTATTCTACACAATTGCTCACAGACTCTCCATCTCCTATTTCAAATCTAATTTTCATCCCTTTCTTCTCTCCTATTCGTTGAATTTTTGAAACATCCAATAATCTCTCTCTAATATGCCTATCTTTCTCTCTTTAATCAATAATCCATCCTAGACTGCATCTCAATTCCGTTAAATCAGTTATATACCTTCCATCATTTTCTCTGAAGATATCGGTTGCTAAATACAAATATGATCAAAAATTAGGGTTTGTTTTCTTCATTTTTATGCAATATATTCTTGATCCGTTCTTTAAATCAATTAACATGTGGCTCAAAATTAGGGTTTTCTTCAACCATCGTCATCGTTCATCTTCTGCATCATAATCATCGTTTCATCTTCATCATACAGCCAACAACCACCACCGCCGCCGTCTACTAATGAAGATGATGAACTCTGTTACATCTTCATCTTCATCGATTTACACCAGAAGATCGCCAATATGTAGTTTCTTGGAATGAAGTTTCTTGTAGTTTTATCGATAATTTCGGTAACTTTTATCAGCAATATGTACTATCTTGTAATTTCTATTGGTGTGCAGAATGAAGCAATATGGTCTTAAATCGAATTTGAAGAACTATGATTTTGGAATGAAGCAATATAACTAATATTTTGAAGAACTATGCTTTTGAAATGATTTTCTAACGAAGAAGATCGGCAACAGAAGCATGCATCAGGTATTGTCCTCAAGTATTTGTGTTTAATTTTCTATATTATACATAATTTATTTCGGGTTTCATCTTCAATTGAAGTCACTTTAGGACCAGAATCTAATTGCAGACTTGAATTTGTTGATAAAATTTATAATCTGATTATGGTTTATTTAATTTGAAGTTCAAATTCCATTTTAGTATATGATTTGGTTTTTTAGTTGCTAACTTCGAATGGTTTCGATAAACTTAGTGATGAATATTGTCTTTGTAACTTGATTTTTACCAAGGTTTGTTTGGAGAATATGAATATATTGATTGAAATTTTTTTTTTTTTTTTCCACTTCAAGTGTTTGATTAAATGCTTGAATGACTATCGTATCAGTTTTATTTGAATACGGAATGATCTTCATCTTCGATTCAACATTTCAGTCTATCCCATCTGCTACAAGTTTGAAGATTTTTGTATCAACAACAATCCATAATCGCTAACGTACTTCGATTCGAAGCAGGTAGCAGGTAATATAACTACCATTTAGAAGAACGATGCTTTTGAAATGATTTTCTAATCAAGAAGATCGGGAACAGAAGCATACATTAGGTATTGTCTAACCAAGTATATGTGTTTGTTTGCTTTTTTGTTGACTTGTAATGTTGATTGTTATACTGTTTGAATATACGTTCTAGGGTTTAAGAAAAAAAATATTGGTATTTTGAATACATTCTTAATATAATTTGTGTTAGGGATTTTATTATAGTTTAATCAACTGTGTTATTTACAACATCATTGCAGTGAGTTTATGAGATTTTTCTACACACGTGAATCTAAATATTGACATTTTTATATTGTTTATTTATGTCTACTATTGTACATCGAAGTTGTCAGGTATATCACAAATGCTTCGAGATGATTCTGGTATGGTAGAAGTTGCACCTCAGCCAGCACAACCGTTGGCTTCTTCTTTAGGTTAATTAACTTGTAGTCTTGGCTTCATTTGTTGAACAAAACTTACATGCATTCTTGATAGTGCAGCAACTGTTAAAGCTATGATCCAAGCACCGTCCGGCTGTTCCTTCAGGCGGAATCAACCTCTGTATATATATTTTCAATTTATCGTCCCGATTGTCTAATCTACTTTGTTGATCAAGTCAGCTTCGGATATAAGTTTCCTACAATCACATCATTTTCACCCGCTTATTCAGGTAAAAATTAGAAATTGCATACAAAGACTATCTATGATTTGGATAATAATGTTATGTATACACTAAGTATGGTTAGCGTTATTACAAGAATCAATTTTGGTTTGTCATATTGAATTCCAATTTAATTCATGAATTTTTATTAACTTGCTAACTTTTGTTTTCATTGCAGATATGCCAAAATCACGTTGTTGTACAAATCCACTGTTAACTGATTTATAAACAGACTAAGATATTGTCTAATTTAAAATTTAATAGATCTTCTCATACCTGTGTAAACTTAAAAAGGCCAATTTCAGCTCAAAATATGTTGCCATGCATTTTTCCTTCTTACAGTAAAATCATATCAGACTTGCTTTTAATAGTGTTGGTTACTTGGTTAGATTATAGATGTTTGTTGATAGATGCAGGTACAAGCAAGTTTGTACTTTTAGAGTATTAGAGAAAAATGATGCATAATAGGTTAAGGAATCCATTGGTAGTGGCGTTAAATGACATTTTTAGAGTTGCAGGGTAAGATAAACGCCTTTAAATGTCAACAAGTGTCGATTAGATAGGGTTAGATCGTGGGTCAAATATGAATGGTGTCGAAATGGGTTTTTTTAGTTAATGCAAAACATGTCATATTAGGCTACTTGAATAGACTCCGTTTTTCGAATTGATACTTTATCTCAAATCAAGTAAAAAACCACATGTTTGACATAATTGCTAAATGTAGGTGATTGCATCTAAACTAATATGACAGCAGACATGGTTATATTTTTAGGTGACTTCAATCTTTAGCTTAGAGATATGTCCAATATTTCATCTCTCTCTCTCTCTCTCTCTCTCTCTCTCTCTCTCTCTTTTTTTTTTTTTTTCCTCAAATCACTCCAGAGTTGGCAAGCCCCAATGAACTGTTTCAAAATGAGTAAAAATTGTCACCTAGCATAATTTGCAAATGATCATTGGTGATAACTACATTGGTGATAATTTGCATAATTTGAAAATGATCACTCAAGTTTTATGCTTTAACTACACCATATATCATATGATCATTGGTGAGAAAGAAAGTTTAACTAAAACTGTAGATAATGTAGAGAATGAAACGGCACCGTTTAAGGTTGAGGGTATGGAGGATCTGTTGAGTTCGATTTATTATGGTAGTCTGCCTATGGAAACTTCTACTCAAGTTGAACAAAAACAAAAGGTATCTAATTAAGTGTATTTCGTCTGTAATCATGAGATTTATGAATATTTTTTTCGTTACTCTATTTGATTTGTTGACTTACTTAGTTAGCTACTATTGTAAGCACACTACCTATAATGTTGTTTTCGTTGTTGAGTGGTTGGGCCTTGCATTGGTTTAGTTGTTGACTTTCTGTTGTAAACTGTGTTCTGGAAAGTTGGGAGGGAACTAACATGGAAATGGCGCAATAAACTTATTCATTCTTCGGTGGGTTCTGTAACATCCCGCCTTTTTCCGTTTACTTTCCGTTTATTTATTTAAAGTCCGTTATATGATGAAAGGACCCGTTCATATACATTATAAACGATTCACAATAGTTGATTACATCGCGAGGTATTTGACCTCTATATGATACATTTTACAAACATTGCATTCGTTTTTAAAAGACAAACTTTCTTTACAACGGAAGTTGACGGCATGCACACCATTTCATAATACATCCAACTATAATTGGCTTAATAATAATCTTGATGAACTCAATGACTCGAATGCAACGTCTTTCAAAATATGCCATGAATGACTCCAAGTAATATCCTTAAAATGAGCTAATGCACAGCGGAAGAATTCTTTAATACCTGAGAATAAACATGCTTTAAAGTGTCAACCAAAAGGTTGGTGAGTTCACAGGTTTATCATAACAATCATTTCAATATATTAATAGACCACAAGATTTCCGTTTATAAATATATGTACACTCGCAAGTGTATAAAAGTATTCTATAAATTGTAGGCACCCGGTAACAAGCCTTAACGTTCATGTTTTACCCTCTGAAGTACACCAGATCAGGTGTGTTTAAAATAACCTCGAAGTACTAAAGCATCCCATAGTCAGGATGGGGTTTGTCAGGCCCAATAGATCTATCTTTAGGATTCGCGCCTACCGTACATAGACAAGTAGTTTAATGTTACCAAGCTAAGGGTATATTTCTGGTTTAAACCCACGTAGAATTAGTTTTAGTACTTGTGCCTATTTCGTAAAACATTTATAAAAAACAGCGCATGTATTCTCAGTCCCAAAAATATATATAAAAGGGAGCAAATGAAACTCACAATACTGTATTTCGTAGTAAAAATACATATAATGTCATTTAATAAGTGCAAGGTTGGCCTCGGATTCACGAACGTATCAATATTGAGATTCAATATTGCAGGAAAGTACGTAGACGCAACGGAGATGATAAACACTAGATTGACCTCACGAGCATACCCATGAACTATACTCATCACCTCCATAGCTATAACCCATAATTTCCTTAGCTTCGACTCATTCAAAAAAACTATTTTGAAATCACTCGGACAGCACTCCGTCGTAATATTTTATGTATACTAATAATATCTTGAAATAATACAGAGCAAAAATATATATATATATATATATATATATATATATATATATATATATATATATATATCAATTGAGAGAGTTTAGAGAAATATATTTTCAAGTTTCTATGAAATAATGAAACCTATTGAATTCTATTTATAATAGATTTTTGAATTATAAAAGTTAATTATTAAAGTATGAATTATTAAAGTGAATTATTAAAGTATAAATTATTAAAGTGAATTATTAAAGTATAAATTATTAAAGTGAATTATTAAAGTATGAATTATTAAAGTGAATTATTAAAGTATGAATTATTAAAGTGAATTATTAAAGTATGAATTATTAAAGTGAATTATTAAAGTATGAATTATTAAAGTGAATTATTAAAGTTAAAGTAAAGTAAAAGTAAAGTAAATGTAAAGTTAAAGTATAGTAAAAGTATAAAAAACTATGTATGTATAATACGCGTATAAATATATATAATATTAATTTAAATCGTTATATATATTTAATGAAATAAAATATAAATATCGTTATATTTATTATACTGGTTAAGTAATGAGTTGTCAAAAGTGATTCTAGATATTTATAAAAGTTATATACGTTTTAATAATAAAGTTCTTTTTAAACTGAAAACGTCTTTGTACGTTTGAAAATAGATTAATAGAATATTATGGAAACCAATTCTCCACTAACTTTTGTCTAACTTTCGTAAATGACACTTTTTGTTTTTATTTATAAATAGCTTTACAAATTATTCTGAATATCGTTAAGAGGAATAGATTTTCTCAAATCATAGTGGACCTCTCAACAGAGACTTGTAATCATAATTCAATCATTAATATATTTTTTTTCCGTCGAAAATTATATTGAAACAAATACGTTCGTGTAAAGTATTATACGTTTAATACTTTATTAATATTCTCAAGTTATAATATATATATATATACATATACATATCTATTTATATATAACGGTTCGTGAATCGTCGAAATTTGGTCGAGGTTATAATGAATGTATGAACACAGTTTAAAATTCTTGAGATTTAACTTAACAAACTTTGCTTATCGTGTCTGAATAATATAAAGATTAAAGTTTAAATTTGGTCGGAAATTTTCGGGTCGTCACAGTACCTACCCGTTAAAGAAATTTCGTCCCCGAAATTTAATAGAGGTCGTCATGACTAACAATGAGAATGTTATTATAACGATTATAGAGTTTTATCATGTTCAAGAAGAATGGATAAAATAATTCGATTACTCGAAGCGTATGAGTGAAGTTATCGTAAATGAATGAAATAAGATAATAGTGATTCGTCGTATCTTTTGACGTCATCATGATTGATCTCCGAAAAGAAAATCTTTGTAATCTATATTGGATTTGATTATTCGGCGATTAAGGAAATTATGATCCTCTTCGAATTAATGCGATAATCCATTTTGATTTCTCTGTCGGATATTTCACTATAAATCCACCTCATTTGTTTTCTTACAACTCACACCTTCTCAACTCATATTTTAAAGTATTTGTCAATATGCTTCATCCAGTGCTGATTCTTGATATACTCCTCACTTTCATATCTGTCGCTCTTCTTTTTCATCTGCCTCCGGAAGAATCTATTTACTTCTACTATACTCTTGGTTTTATAGTGTTTTTAGTTCTCCCGTGTCTTTATATTGCTATATGCATTGATATATACGGTTTGTGATTTCTGGGTTGTTGTTGGGTTTTATATCTTCCCTTATATTTCAAAGTCCTTGCTTCTTCTATAATCATTGTCATCCACAGTTAATGCTCTCTTCTATTTGCTATGATTTATACTCCCATTTCTAGTTCGGAGCTTTGTCCTTCCGTTTCTTCTTCTTGCGATAAGCACCGCTTGTAATGGTCCAGAATTCGCAGATATAAATTTCGGAATGAACATTGTTAATGTTCTAGGAAGAAAATTGTAATGACACGATCTTGACTTGTCAAATTACCAGAATACCTCGGAAAAGGCCGAATCATCAAGAAATATTTTCTTGATATTTAGAGATCAAAGAGAATACAAGAGTCGTGTAACATAGCACATGATGACGTTATGATCTGTGAATCATCATGTTTCATTTAGAAACTCAGCATGAATTTCTGTAATATAATCACGTTGATCAAGTGTCATTATATTATACTAACTCATGCTTCAGCTCCCAACACTTCTTCAAGAATATTCCTATTTTAAACTCGAATGTTTCAGAATTTAGAAACTAAAATAGTTTCTTTTATGATATAATACAGATAGCGCGAAGAGGTAAATGATTTCAGATAAGAATAATTATAAAAATATCTTCAGAAGTATGGATGATATTTATAATGAAAGATACGATGATATCTTAGAATGTCTAATATCAGAGGATGATGAAGGATATTGTCCGCAAGGGTTTAGAGTCAGGAGCAAGGTATTCGTTAATGACTTCAGCAAGTACTGAATCATTTGGATTCTTTGAAGGCAGGTTCAGCCTTTGTGATTTGTCCACAGCCTCATTCATACTTTGCTCAATCCGTTTTCCAGGTCCAAAGCTTCTCTTTTTCTGAGCTTTGCCAATATACTATCCTTTATCATCCAACTTTTTACTGTTAAGGTCGTTTACAGTTTTTGCTGCTTCATCAGCATTTTTCAAAATTTCGAGAACTGGTTCGCAGTTTAGGGTGTTTTTCAGAAATTTCTCATTCAAAGAATGTAAGTCTTGGAGGTAGACGTTGTGTGTATATGTAATTGTTGATGTAGACATGCTGTGAGGTTTCAAAATACTGATTGCTGATTCTCAATAATTGGTATGACAATTCTTGTTATAAGGTACGAATGAGTATATGATAGGGTTTCGATAATTATAATGAATTTTTTTTTTTTTGGAAAGTCAAAGATCAATGAAGTTGTTGGTAAGTTTATTGCTAATGTGGTGAATATAAACAATTCCCCTGTAACGTTGGTGAAAGGGCAACGTATTTATCGAGGTTATAATAAGACTGTTTTGATTGAGAAGTTGAAGATGACTTGCTGGAGCTGTGACAAAACTGTCTATTTTGAAACGGAATTGAAAAGTTATTTTAGCTAGTAAATGCCAAAAGGTCTAACACGGATACGTGTCGAACTATGACTTGGGTTTTGAGAGTTTTTCAGGTGTATAACTGTGGGTAACATGTGGTTGGATCATCATCTCGATTGTTCCTTAGTTGAAGTGTCTTCAGGAATTTCGAAGGGTTTGAGCACATATTGTAATCGTTAATACATATGATGTTCTAACACAGTTTTGAAGTCAAAGTATAGCTTTGAAAGATATAGGAATCTAAGAGTGATGATACTGGTTATATTTCGAATTGAATTATGCGATTTCAAAATCAGAATATGTAATTGAATTTGAATGAGTATGATTGTTTTGATTTATATGAAAGAATGGATATTGTTGTAAAAGTAGGGAGTATAGTTGATGATTGCTGAATCAGTTTCGAAAAATGTAATATATTAATTGTGAATTTATATATCTCTCGAGTATTACCTACCCGTTAAAAAAAATTTTCACAATTAATATTTTGTACAAAAGAAGTTTATTACAGTCTTTATGAAAATATATGTGTATATTTTCTTTAGATGTAATATAGATTTAATAAGTTAATATTAAATTAAACTCATTTGTTTTATGGTTGGAACTAGAATTGAGTAATCCCTAAAACTTTATAAATTGCATAAGTATTTCTTCAATAATATTGAAATTATGAATCATTACTTTGTTATTTGTTGGTTTTCGTGAAATTCTTGTGAACTTCGCAAGGTACAAATGATGTTATTTGAAAAGTTTCGAGTACATCGATGATGAAAGCGTAAAATCAAACATATATTCGAATAATACACTTGATTTATTATAAATTGGATTTTTTATTGAATTGAGACAGAGATTGTAATTAACGATGGTTAAGTTGCGGACGAAGGACGTACATCATTGCATATTTGTAATATGAATTAACTGAGTAGTTAAGATTCACACATAATAGCTTAGTACGGGAAGATTTATTATGGTTTAAAAATTTATACATATAAAATATACATATAAATCTTTCGATTGGAAATGAGTTAATAATTCATAACTCGTTGATACAATATATTTGTTGTTGATTCGTAATGATGTCCACAATGATTCTTGAACTGACAGAGTTTGTGATGTTACAGGTGCTGTTGATTCTGACGATACTAACGGCACTGACTGTGTTGATGATGCTACGGTCCCGTTGATGCTGTTGGTAAAACAATTCTAGCTTGTAAATCATACACCATTTTCGATCAAAGTTTCTACTCTACCATCTCCGTTCACTCATCCGATTTACGGTCAGAATTAAATAATCTCTAAGATTTTGGAGATTACATAACTGCCGCAGAGATATCTCTTCAATGAAGTTTATGAATTAATACTTCATCGTTTGTTGTTGTTGATATTCCTGGATATTTACAGGGCGTATGATGTTGATGTTTGAGATACATATTGTGATGTTGCGGTGTGGGATGTGGATGTTGTTGTTGGTGGTGGTGATGGTACTGTTGGTGTTGCTGATGGTGGTACTGTTTATGCTGCTGGTGCTACTGCTGGTGTTTGTAACCTTTGCACCATATTCTCCAAAGCCACTACCCGAGCGCGAAGCTCGTTGACTTCTTCTATTACACCGGGGTGATTGTCGGTTCGGACGAGTGGATAAATAAAATCTAGAATTTGGTGTAGTATGTAATCGTGACGAGATACTCTAGAAATAAGAGAGAAAATGGTGTTTCGGATAGGTTCGCCGGTAAGTGCTTCAGGTTCTTCGCCAAGAGGGCAATGTGGTGGATGGAAGGGATCACCTTCTTCTTGTCTCCAATGATTAAGGAGGCTACGAACCCATCCCCAATTCATCCAGAATAGATGATGACTAATTGGTTGATCCATTCCGGTCACACTGCTTTCAGAACTTGAGTGGGATTCCATTTCGGAATCCGAGGGACTTGAACTAATGACGAATTCCATTTCGTACGATTGAATAAAGAATTTTTTGATATGAAATGATTTTCCGGCTATCGGGTGGTATTCTAATTATATAGAGCAAAAGGTTTCGTAGATTACGGAGGAATTTACGGAATATGTCAGGCAAAGTTTACAGTAACAGATACGCTAAGATATGAATTAGCAGATACGCTAAGATATGAATTTTGTCTATACACTATTCATGCAATCAATGCAATAAGATGTGTCTAGACTAAGAATGATAAGCAGGTAATTTCCGACAAGAATGATGAGCAAAACTTTTGAAATGCAGACACGGTCGAAGTCCAGACTCACTAATGCATCCTAACGACTATCAGTTAGACACACTAATGCAGACCTGGTTCGCTAAGACCACCGCTCTGATACCAACTGAAAGGACCCGTTCATATACATTATAAACGATTCACAATAGTTGATTACATCGCGAGGTATTTGACCTCTATATGATACATTTTACAAACATTGCATTCGTTTTTAAAAGACAAACTTTCTTTACAACGGAAGTTGACGGCATGCACACCATTTCATAATACATCCAACTATAATTGGCTTAATAATAATCTTGATGAACTCAATGACTCGAATGCAACGTCTTTCAAAATATGCCATGAATGACTCCAAGTAATATCTTTAAAATGAGCTAATGCACAGCGGAAGAATTCTTTAATACCTGAGAATAAACATGCTTTAAAGTGTCAACCAAAAGGTTGGTGAGTTCACAGGTTTATCATAACAATCATTTCAATATATTAATAGACCACAAGATTTCCGTTTATAAATATATGTACACTCGCAAGTGTATAAAAGTATTCTATAAATTGTAGGCACCCGGTAACAAGCCTTAACGTTCATGTTTTACCCTCTGAAGTACACCAGATCAGGTGTGTTTAAAATAACCTCGAAGTACTAAAGCATCCCATAGTCAGGATGGGGTTTGTCAGGCCCAATAGATCTATCTTTAGGATTCGCGCCTACCGTACATAGACAAGTAGTTTAATGTTACCAAGCTAAGGGTATATTTCTGGTTTAAACCCACGTAGAATTAGTTTTAGTACTTGTGCCTATTTCGTAAAACATTTATAAAAAACAGCGCATGTATTCTCAGTCCCAAAAATATATATAAAAGGGAGCAAATGAAACTCACAATACTGTATTTCGTAGTAAAAATACATATAACGTCATTTAATAAGTGCAAGGTTGGCCTCGGATTCACGAACGTATCAATATTGAGATTCAATATTGCAGGAAAGTACGTAGATGCAACGGAGATGATAAACACTAGATTGACCTCACGAGCATACCCATGAACTATACCCATCACCTCCATAGCTATAACCCATAATTTCCTTAGCTTCGACTCATTCAAAAAAACTATTTTGAAATCACTCGGACAGCACTCCGTCGTAATATTTTATGTATACTAATAATATCTTGAAATAATACAGAGCAAATATATATATATATATATATATATATATATATATATATATATATATATATATATATATATATATATATATATATATATCAATTGAGAGAGTTTAGAGAAATATATTTTCAAGTTTCTATGAAATAATGAAACCTATTGAATTCTATTTATAATAGATTTTTGAATTATAAAAGTGAATTATTAAAGTATGAATTATTAAAGTGAATTATTAAAGTATGAATTATTAAAGTGAATTATTAAAGTATGAATTATTAAAGTGAATTATTAAAGTATGAATTATTAAAGTGAATTATTAAAGTATGAATTATTAAAGTGAATTATTAAAGTTAAAGTAAAGTAAAAGTAAAGTAAAGGTAAAGTTAAAGTATAGTAAAAGTATAAAAAACTATGTATGTATAATACGCGTATAAATATATATAATATTAATTTAAATCGTTATATATATTTAATGAAATAAAATATAAATATCGTTATATTTATTATACTGGTTAAGTAATGAGTTGTCAAAAGTGATTCTAGATATTTATAAAAGTTATATACGTTTTAATAATAAAGTTCTTTTTAAACTGAAAACGTCTTTGTACGTTTGAAAATAGATTAATAGAATATTATGGAAACCAATTCTCCACTAACTTTTGTCTAACTTTCGTAAATGACACTTTTTGTTTTTATTTATAAATAGCTTTACAAATTATTCTGAATATCGTTAAGAGGAATAGATTTTCTCAAATCATAGTGGACCTCTCAACAGAGACTTGTAATCATAATTCAATCATTTAATATATTTTTTTTCGTCGAAAATCATATTGAAACAAATACGTTCGTGTAAAGTATTATACGTTTAATACTTTATTAATATTCTCAAGTTATAATATATATATACATATACATATCTATTTATATATAACGGTTCGTGAATCGTCAGAATTTGGTCGAGGTTATAATGAATGTATGAACACAGTTTAAAATTCTTGAGATTTAACTTAACAAACTTTGCTTATCGTGTCTGAATAATATAAAGATTAAAGTTTAAATTTGGTCGGAAATTTTCGGGTCGTCACATATGATTATAACATCTTCCGTTAAAACGCGTTTTAAAATAACTCGTTTAGGTAATACACGCACCCGCTTTAAACTTGAGGGACCAATTTTGCCAATTGACAAAAGGAGTGACTAGGTCAAAGAGTCAACTCCCCCCTCATCCATTTTTCCTTTTCCATTTTTCCTTTTCCATTTTTCCTAATACTTTCAACATTTCTCTCAAAACTCCAATTCAAAGATTCATCATCTATTCAAGATCTAGCAAACATCAATTCAAACAAATTACATATTTGGAATCCTTGCATCTTCCTCTTCGAATCCATACCCATTACATCTCATTTGGGTAACTTTCTAAAAACACTAGATTTTGTGTTCTTGATGATTTTGACTTATAAAAGTGTAAATTAGTGTCTATGGCTCAAGTCTAATATGAATATGTGATATATATGCTCGATCATGTTATTTTAAGTAACTAGCATGAACTTGAAATTTGGTGTGTTTGATTTTGTGATTTTGTTACTTAAATGTTGTTAGATGTTAAAAGTGCATGTATTAAATGTGTTACTAGTATCACTAGCTTCAATTTGATGTGTAGGTTGACTTGGAAAGACTCCATAAACTTCATTGCTAAATTTGTGATTTTGAGTTAGGGTTTGATAGAAGTAAAATGGATTTTTGATGCATTGAATGCTTTGCAATGTCAATTGTAAGTGTTTAGTTGTATTGTATGCGTAATTACCTACGAAACGGCGTATTATATGTGTGCATTTGGTTTCTGAATCATTGGTTGCATTTATGAGCTTGAGTATCGTTAAAGATGAACATTTAATGCGGTTTTGATTGTTGTAAATGCTAGAATTGATTGATGATATGTGTTTAGTTGTATTCCTCGCTAAATTACATTTCCAACGATGTATGGTATGCGTTTTAAGTGTTTACGGTTCATTAGTTGTGTTAAAATGAGTTTGGCTCGAGACTTGAACACTTGCACCAACCCAGGTACCAGCTCACGTTGAGTGTCGCGGCGCGGCCCTCCTTGGTCGCGGCGCGGCATTAGGCGTGTTTGGATTCTTATCAAACTTACATTTTTTCGAAAAATGTTTGCTATGCTACGCACCTCCGATTCACATGTAACTTGTTCTAACATGCTTATATATGATTAAAAACCTCAGAAAAATAGTTCGGGACCCGACCCGAACGTGTTGACTTTTTCGTTGACTTTGACCCCGACCAAAGTTGACTTTTAATCAAACTTAACCAAATGTTTGTGCAATCATTCTAACGTGCTTTTATACTTGTATCTTGCATGGAACTTGACAATTTGATTCACATGCTATATAATCGAGTCGTAACGAGCCATATGACTAATTGAACATCTTTGACCAACTGTGTTTACCGTTTTTGATACGACCTACTTGTTTAGGTCAAGACTAGCATTCGTTCTTGCACACGTTATCTTGTGAAGTAATTTATTCGCTCGTGCACTCAAGGTGAGATCATAGTCCCACCTTTACTCTTTTAAACTTACATTTGGGATGAGAACACATAAACGTTTCATTTTACAAAGTGAACACAAGTACGAAAACAAACATTCTACATACGAGTTAGAACAAAAATCCTCAATTCGATTATCATTAGTTACACTTGCCGGGTGTAAGCGAGAACTTATGTTGTATGGCCATATAGGTTTGACAAACCCTCATTCGGACGGTTCGCTACCGTTATTCGGATGAAATATATTTTCGAGAAATAGTGTATGTTCTAACACTATTGTGATGGGGTTCTATGGATGGAAAGTTAAGCCTTGATAATTGGGTGCTCGTGATAACAAATTTTAGAATGATTTACTATTATTCAATGATACAAATCTTGTGGTTCATTTGTACTTACTTACTTACTTAAACCTATGATTTCACCAACGTTTTCGTTGACAGATTTCTATGTTTTTCTCAGGTCCTTGAACGTTTTGTGATACATGCTTCCGCTCATTATTTTGATACTTGCATTGGATGTCGAGTATATATGCATACATGGAGCGTCTTTTGGCTACTTTTAAATTGTGTCGCATAGGTTTCACTTGTACTTATAACGTTGTAACTTAACTTATGGTTGAACTAACCTTGTAAACTTCGAAACAATCTTCACATTTGAAATGAATGCGACATATTTTTTTTTGGTCAAACGTTGTTTTAAAGACTTATGACCACGTAACGGGACCTAATACCGTCAATGACAATTTTGTCGGGTCGCTACAGGTTCAAGAGCATCGATCCTCAACGAAGACATCATGGTGACTCGAACGTGATGAGTAATGGGTCAAATATTGACTAAGATTAAACCGCTAACTATGTGAGATCATGATTAGTATGAAACTTAATAGCATTGGTATTTTTTTTATCACTAACGATGTTTATGAAAAATGCGTTACTTAATATATTGTAAGTTGTTGATAACAATTTTAAGTCAACCGTGCAACGCACGGGCTATTAAGCTAGTAATAAATATAAAGTACTAAAAATTTGTAACCGAATGGAATAGCATTTCAACATTTATGATTATTTATAAGGACGCGTAGTTTTTAAACGACAGTCGTAAATAAAGAGAATTAATACATTATATAGAGCGTTTCATATGACTTTTACATAATACTTACTTAAAGGTACAAGTGTTCTATCAAATTCAAAATAGCGCACTGTGAGTTTATTACAGTAACCACTGTTGAGAAAAGAGACACTGAATTATAGCAAACCGCTAGTAATAAAGAGAATTAATACATTATATAGAGCGTTTCATATGACTTTTACATAACACTTACTTAAAGGTACAAGTGTTCTATCAAATTCAAAATAGCGCACTGTGAGTTTATTACAGTAACCACTGTTGAGAAAAGCGACATCGAATTATAGCAAACCGCTAGTAATATTGAAATAGCGACAATAAAGAGACACCAAGATTTAACATGGAAAACCCCAATAGGGTAAAAAAACCACGGGCAAGGAAATAAAACGTTTCACTAATAAGAATAATATGAATTACTCTTCTCTCTAATTACAATGATAAGCACTAATCTTTATATCTCTTGTAATTAGGAGAATAACACTCACAAACTCTCTATTTATCTTTTTAGTATACAAGAACACTTGTAATTTGGGATGTATAAATGAGCATGTATGATGCTCTATTTATACTACTTGAAAATGAAGAAGTTGTATACAATTTGACAACCATATGCTAGTTGTAATCAAGTTGTCATCTATATGGTAGTTGTAATCAAATTGACAACTATATGAAAGTTGTAATCAACTTGACAACCATATGAAAGTTGTGATCAAATTGAATTTGTCATGTCACCTTCTAGATTATTACTTCAATAATCTCCCACTTGAAGATTTGATTGAAGTTAAATCAATCTTCACACGATAATCCTTCCTTGCCGATAATGTTGATTACATTTCCGCTAGGCCGCATGAGGAACGACACCAAGTAAACTTGTCACTGATGATTGACTTCGTTAGATAATCAGCTACATTGTTGTCAGTATGAATTTTCTGCACAACCACGGTTCCTTCTTCCACTTTCTGACGAATGAAGTAATACTGAACTCGTATATGCTTTGTCTTTGAATGAAATGTTGGATTCCTTGCAAGATGCAAGGCACTCTGGTTGTTACAAAACAGAGTGATATTTTCTTGTTTTTGCCCGAGTTCCTCTAACAACATCTTTAACCATACTGCCACTTTAGCAGCATGAGTAGCTGCTACATATTTTGCCTCTGTTGTTGACGTGGCTACAACTGACTGAAGTTTTGAAACCCAGCTTACTGTTCAACCACAAAGTGTGAAAACATATGCAGTGGTAGATTTACTGTTATCAATATCACCTGCATAATCTGAATCAACATACCATTTGACGATAAATTCTTGTTCCCCGTAACATAATGCAACATCTAAGGTTCTCTTGATATATCTTAGGATCCTCTTAACCGCATCCCAATGCTCTCTACCTGGATTCTCCATGTACCGACTAACTACTCCCACTGCATGTGAAATGTTTGGTCTTGTACATATCATTGCGAACATTTAACTTCCCACTGCCGATGCATACGGCACTCGAGACATATCCTTCCTCTCGTCTTCACTGCTAGGACTCATAACGGAGGATAACTTGATATTAGTAGGAAGCGGGGTTGAGATTGGCTTACTATCTTGCATATTGAAGCGCTGCAAGATTTTCCTCAAGTAATTCTTTTGAGAAAGCCAAATCTTCCTATTATCTTCGTCTCGGTGAATTTGCATCCCTAGAATCTTGTTTGCGGCACCCAAGTCTTTCATTTAAAACTCCCTAGCCAAATGAGCCTTCAACTTATTGATACGATCTTTGTTAGGGCCGCAACCAACATGTCGTCTACATATAATAGCAAGACAAAATCATTGTCCCCAAACCTCTTGAAATATGCACAAGGGTCTGAATGAATTCTGTTATATTCAGGACTCATTATGAAAGAATCAAATCTCTTGTACCAACATCTCGGTTTCTGTTTGAGACCATACAGAGATTTCTTTAACCTACAAACCAAGTTTTCTTGTTATTCAAAACCTTCTGGTTTAAGCATATAAATTTCTTCTTCAAGGTTTCCATGAAGAAATGCAGTTTTCACATCTAGCTGCTCTAGATGCAAATCAAATGTAGCACACATCGCTAGAACTACTCGAACTGTTGTAAGTCAAACCACAGGTGCGAAGATTTCATTAAAGTCTATTCCTTCTTTCTGAGCATATCCTTTGACCACCAGTCTTGCACGATACCGCTCCACTTGATCATCGTCATTTTGCTTGATCTTATACACCCATTTATTTCCAATAGGTTTTCTACCTTCCGGTAATGGCACAAGTTCCCATGTTTTATTTTTATGAAGAGCTTCAGTTTCTTCCAGCATAGCTGCCATCCACTGAGATGCATCTGAATGATTCAGTGCCTCGCGAAGATTTACTGGCTCTCCTTCCTCTGTTAGAAGACAATATGCAACATTGCTTTCCATAATATAATCTGAGTGCCACCCTGGACGTTTCCTTTCCCAATTAGAAATACGAGTCGCTGGAGCTTCATCAACGACTACTTGATTTTCATCGTGCTCTGGTACTGCTTCGGAAGAATCTCTATGAAATTTATTTCCCACCTGTATCGGTGTAGTTTCTTTTGAAGTGTTGACATCTTCAATATCTCTGTCTTCCGTGAAGACAACATCTCTGCTGACGACTACTTTGTGGGCAGTGAGGTCCCACAAGCTGTAACATCCCGCCTTTTTCCGTTTACTTTTCCGTTTAACTATTTAAATCCCATTATATATTTATAACATCTCCCGTTAATACGTGTTTTAAAAATATCTCTTCTAGGTAATTCACGCACCCGCACCCGAACTAGAGGGACTAAACTTGCAAAGAGGCCAAAGATTTGACTAGGTCAACTAGTCAAACCTTCAACCTCCTCCTCTCATTTTCTCTCTTTCTCTCTTTTCATACTTCCATTTTCCTCTCAAGAACTCAACCAAGATTCATCATCTAATTTCGGATTTGGAGGCTAACATCAAAACAAATTACATATTTGGAATCCTCTCTTCATCCTCTTCGACTTGATACCAATTTCATCTCATTTGGGTAACTTTCTAAAATTACTAGATTTTGTGTTCTTGATGTTTTTGAATTATAAAAGTGTTAATTAGTGTCTATGGCTCGTGTATAACATGAATATATGTTTTGTTTGTTCGATTTGTTGTTTTGAGTAACTAGTTTGAACACTTGAAAATGGGTTTGCTTAATCTTTGATTTTGGAAGATTAAATGTTGTTAAATTGTTAAAGTTCATGTTTTAATTGTGTTACTAGTATCACTAGCTTCATTTTGATGTGTAGGTTGATTTGTAAAACTTCAAAAACATGATTAATGATTTTGTGATTCTTGATTAGGGTTTGATCGTTCTTGAGATGAACTTTTTGATGCTTGAATACCATGAAATGTTAATTGTTAGTATTTAGTTGTAATGCATGTTTCATTACCTTCAAAACGGCATATCATATGTGTGAATTGGATTCCCGAAACTTAAAATGCATTTTGTGAACTTGAAACTTGAAAATGGACTTTAAATGATCACATGACAAGAAATCGGTCATTGGAAATGATGTTTTTGTTTGATGAAACATGTTTAGTTATGTTCCTTGTCAAAAGAGCTTTCCAACGATATAAGGTGCGAGTTCTAAATGTTTACGGTTTGCATTTTGTGCTAAAACGAATTTTGGATCAAGACTTGAACATTTGAAACTGGCCAGGTACCAGCTCCCGTGTATTGTCGCGGCGCGACAATTGTGGGCCGCGGCGCGGCATAAGCCGTGTCCAGGCTCTGACCTCTTTGGTCAAAATACGAAAAATGTTTGGCACACTATGGACCTCCGATTCACATGAGACTTGTTCTAACATGCTTATATATGAATAAAAACCTCAGAAAAATAGTTCGGGACCCGACCCGAACGTGTTGACTTTCGTTGACTTTGACCGACCAAAGTTTGACTTTTTGTCAAACTTAACCAAATGATTATGCAACCTTCCTAACTTGTTTCTGTACTTGTATCTTGCATGAAACTTGACAATTTGATTCACATGCTACATAATCGAGTCGTAACGAGCCATAGGACTAATTAAACATCTTTGACCTATCGTGTTTACTGTTATTGATACGACCTATTGGTTTAGGTCAAGACTAGCACTATCCTTCGCACACATTACTTTGTGAAGTACTTTTCATACGTGCACTCAAGGTGAGATCATAGTCCCACTTTTACTCTTTTGAAACTTACATTTTGGGATGAGAAAACATAAACGTTCCTTTTAAACTAAGTGAACACAAGTACAGGAAAACAAACATTCTACATACGAGTTTGAACAAAAATCCTCAATTCGATTATCATTAGTTACACTTGCCGGGTGTAAGCGAGAACTTATGTTATATGGCCATATGGGTTTGACAAACCCTCATTCAAACGGTTCGCTACCGTTTACGAATGAAATGTATTTTCGAGAAACAGTGTACGTTCTAACACTATTGTGATGGGGTTCTATGGAAGGAATGTTAAGCATTGATAATTGGGTGCTCGTGAAACAAACTTTTGGAATGTATTACTATTATCTCATTGTTGCAAATCTTGTGGTTCACTTGTACTTACTTACTTAAACCTATGATTTCACCAACGTTTTCGTTGACAGATTTCTATGTTTTTCTCAGGTCCTTGAACGATACATGATACATGCTTCCGATCATTATTTGATACTTGCATTGGATGTCGAGTATATGTGCATACATGGAGCGTCTTTTGACTTTATTTAAAACTGTGTCGTATAGGATTTCGTTTGTACTTAACTTTGTGACGTAACTTTTGGATGAACAATTCTTGTAAACTGGGGAACAATCTTTACTTTTGAAATGAATGCGACATCTTTTGGTCAAACGTTGTTTTAAAGACTTATGACCACGTAACGGGACCTAAGTAGACGGCGCCGTCAAACATGATTTGGTCGGGTACCTACAGATGGTATCAGAGCGTTGGTTATAGGGATTTAGAGTTCATTGGTGTCAACCTCGAGTCATAGGGTACATTGGTGAGTCTAGACTACAACCGGCATATAGACTTGAAGTAGGAATTACTTGACTACTTGTGCATTTATACTCGAACGCTTCTACTCATATCTACTCTTAGTTCATCTTAATCTCATGTTGTTTAATTTGATTGACACGCCACCTTGACTTTATAGAATAATGTCGAATGCACATATGAATCAGGGTAATATAATTGCCGGGATTATATTACGGTGACTTATATGAACGTTCCGACATTATGGCATAAAGAATTTAAGGCGAGTCGAGGAAAAACTTCTCTTTATCGTTATTCTATATCACGGTTAGTATTATTGAAAATACTAATCAATGATATTCTTGTGTCTTGAAGGAACAATGGCTCCTCGTCGTGTACGCCGCAATGAAACTCCCGAACAAGCTCTCGAACGGATGCTAGCTACCGCCGTAGATGCGGTCATGGCCGGTCACTCTTCTAACAACAATAACAATAACAACAACCACAACAACAACAACAACAACAACAACAACAACAACAACAATGGGGCCGGTAACTCAAACGAGGGATGCTCCTATAAAGCTTTCATGGGGTGCAAACCTCACACTTTCGATGGGACCGGGGGACCGGTCGTGCTCACCCGATGGTTTGAGCAAACGGAAGCCGTCTTTAGCATAAGCGGTTGTCGGGACCAAGACAAGGTCAAATACTCCACTCACACCTTCGCCGGTGTCGCTCTTACATGGTAGAATACTTATGTACAATCGGTGGGTACCGATGAAGCTAACGCCCTCTCTTGGGTCGACTTGAGGGAAAAGATGATTGTCGAATATTTCCCTCGTTTGGAAACCCGAAGGCTCGAACAAGAGCTAAGAACTTTAAAGGCGATCGGAAACGATCTCAAGGCCTATAATCAACGATTTTCTGAACTAACCTTGATGTGCCCAAACCTTGTGAACCCCGAGTCTTTAAGGGTTGAACTTTACATGGATGGTCTTCCAAAGAGCATCAAACACGGAGTAATGTCATCCAAACCCACTAATCATCAAGAAGCTTTGAACATGGCCCGCAAATTGATAGAAACGGTTGACGAAATCGTAGTTCCGGCACCTAAGGCCGAGGATAAATCGAGCGGCAACAAAAGAAAGTGGGAACCCTCCCAATCAAGCAACAACAACTTTGCTAAGAAGCCTTACACCTCCGACGGCAAGAAGGGTTATGCCGGGAACCTACCTCTTTGCAACAAATGCAACAAACATCACTTTGGCGAATGTAGTAAGCTAATTTGCCATCGGTGCCAAGGAATTGGTCATAAGGCCAACGATTGTAAAAGTGCCACTCCCGTCGCTCGGAAGTGGCCCAATGCACCAAAGACGGGCACTTGTTACGAATGTGGCCAAATGGGTCATTATAGAAATGCATGCCCAAAGAAGAAAGATAACCCCAACACGCGCGGCCGAGCTTTCAACATCAACACCGAGGAAGCCCGGGATGACACTGAACTAGTCACGGGTACGTTTCTTCTCAACAATTCTTATGTCTCTTGCTTATTCGATTCGGTTGCCGATAAATGCTTTGTATCCAAGACTTTGACTCATTCTTTTAGCACTCCACCTCTTCCATTAGATACCACTTATACCATTGAAGTGGCTAACGGGAAACTATTAAGTGCCGACACATATTACCGGGGGTGTACGTTAAACATTTTGGGTAAGGAATTTGAAATTGACTTGATACCCATGGAACTAGGAAGCTTTGATGTAATAATCGGTATGAATTGGTTAGTCAAAACGAAATCTCACATCCTTTGTGATCTTAACGCAATCCGAATTCCTATCGAGAATGGTGAACCTTTGATTGTTTATGGCGATAAGAGTTGCACCAGACTCAACCTTGTTTCGTGCCTTAAAGTTAGAAAACTACTCCGTAAGGGTTGTTTTGCGATCCTTGCCCACGTTAAGAAAGTCGAGTCCGATGAGAAGCATATCGATGATGTGCCTATTGTTAGTGACTTTTTCGATGTATTTCCCGACGAATTGCCGGGTCTTCCACCTCATCGACCGGTTGAATTCCAAATCGATCTTATTCCGGGAGCCGCACCCGTAGCACGTGCACCGTATAGACTTGCTCCATCCGAAATGCAAGAATTGCAAAGTCAAATCCAAGAACTACTTGGCCGTGGTTTTATCCAACCTAGCCATTCACCCTGGGGCGCTCCGATTTTGTTTGTTAAAAAGAAAGACGGATCCCTGCGAATGTGCATTGATTATCGTGAACTAAATAAATTGACGGTTAAGAACCGATATCCTCTTCCTCGCATCGATGACCTCTTTGATCAATTACAAGGGTCTTGCGTATATTCAAAAATCGATCTCCGCTCGGGTTATCATCAATTAAGGGTTAAGGGGGAAGATGTCTCCAAAACCGCTTTCCGAACTCGTTATGGTAGTTATGAATTTCTTGTAATGCCATTTGGTCTCACTAACGCACCGGCGGTGTTCATGGATCTTATGAACCGCGTGTGCAAACCGTATCTTGACAAATTCGTTATCATGTTCATCGATGATATTTTGGTCTATTCAAAAAGCGAAGAAGAACACGAGGAACACCTCCGACTTGTGCTTGAACTTTTAAGACAAGAAAGACTCTATGCCAAATTCTCCAAGTGTGAATTTTGGTTGAAGGAAGTTCAATTTCTTGGTCATGTTGTAAGTGACCAAGGTATTAAAGTCGATCCATCAAAAATCGAAGCCATTAGTAAATGGGAAACTCCTACTACTCCGACTCACATTCGTCAATTCTTGGGTCTCGCCGGGTACTATCGTAGATTCATCGAAAACTTCTCTTTGGTTGCACGTCCTCTAACTGCATTAACTCACAAGGGAAAGAAATTCATTTGGGCGACCGAGCAAGAATCCGCGTTCCAAATCTTGAAGACAAAGCTTACCACCGCTCCTATCTTGTCACTTCCCGAAGGCAACGATGATTTTGTTGTGTATTGCGACGCCTCGAAACATGGTTTTGGGTGTGTGTTGATGCAACGAACGAAAGTCATTTCTTATGCTTCTCGACAACTCAAAATTCATGAACGAAACTACACGACACATGATCTCGAACTCGGAGCCGTTGTCTTTGCACTTAAAATGTGGAGACACTATCTTTATGGAACCAAGAGTACTATCTTTACCGATCACAAAAGTCTCCAACACATCTTCGATCAAAAGCAACTAAACATGAGACAACGAAGGTGGATTGAAACCTTAAACGATTACGATTGCGAACTTCGTTACCATCCCGGGAAGGCAAACGTAGTAGCTGATGCCTTAAGTTGAAAAGAAAGAGCGGTGCCTCTTCGTGTTCGAGCCTTAAACATCACCATCCACACCAACCTTAATAGCCAAATTCGGGTATCCCAAGATGAGGCTCTCAAGGATGAAAACGTTTCACACGAGCTCTTGAACATTCTCGTCTCTCGATTCGAAACTAAGGAAACCGGACTCCGATATTTCTCCGGAAGGATTTGGGTGCCTAGTTATGGGAACCTACGAAGTCTCATTTTAGATGAAGCCCATAAGTCACGATACTCGATCCACCCCGGTGCCAATAAGATGTACCACGACCTTAAACAACAATATTGGTGGCCGAACATCAAAAGGGATGTAGCTACTTATGTTTCCAAGTGTTTGACATGTTCCAAAGTCAAAGCCGAACACCAAAGACCGTCCGGACTACTTCAACAACCCGAGATCCCGCAATGGAAGTGGGAAAGGATAACGATGGATTTTATCACCAAACTACCAAAAACGACGGGCGGTTATGATACCATTTGGGTTATTGTTGACCGTCTCACCAAATCCGCACACTTTCTTGCCATGAAGGAGACCGACAAAATGGAGAAACTTGCGCAACTTTACATTAAAGAAATCGTAGCCCGACACGGTGTACCTTTATCGATTATCTCCGACCGAGATGGCCGTTTTGTTTCTAGATTTTGGCGTACCTTGCAAGAAGCGTTGGGAACGCGTTTAGACATGAGCACCGCATATCATCCTCAAACCGATGGACAAAGCGAACGTACAATTCAAACCTTGGAGGACATGTTACGAGCTTGTGTGGTTGATTTTGGAAAAGCTTGGGACAAGCACTTACCTCTCGCCGAGTTCTCTTACAACAATAGTTATCACGCGAGTATTAAAGCCGCACCTTTTGAAGCACTATACGGCCGAAAATGTCGTTCACCTCTTTGTTGGGCCGAGGTAGGCGACGTGCAAATCACCGGACCCGAACTCATTCACGAAACCACCGAGAAGATCGTACAAATTCGAGATAGGCTCCGGACGGCCCGGAGTCGTCAAAAGTGCTACACCGACAAAAGACGCAATGACCTCGAATTTCAAGTCGGTGACCGAGTAATGTTAAAAGTTGCACCTTGGAAAGGTGTAATCCGTTTTGGGAAACGCGGGAAGCTAAATCCGCGGTATATTGGTCCTTTCGAAATCTTAGAGCTTATTGGAAACGTTGCTTATCGTTTAGATCTTCCGCCTCAATTGAACTCCGTTCATCCTACCTTCCATGTATCTAACTTGAAAAAGTGTCTTGCCGAACCCGATATCGTCATCCCTCTCGAGGAACTTACTATTGATGACAAGCTTCATTTTGTGGAGGAACCGGTTGAAATTGTGGACACCTCCGTCAAGACATTGAAACAAAGCCGAATCCCGATTGTTAAAATCCGTTGGAACGCCAAAAGAGGACCCGAGTTTACTTGGGAAAGGCAAGATCAAATGCAAAAGAAATACCCTCATTTATTCCCAATTCCGGAAACGCAGGATTCCGAGGAAGAAACAACGACTACTACGCCTACTTAAATTTCGGGACGAAATTTCTTTTAAGGAGTAGGTAATGTAACATCCCACCTTTTTCCGTTTACTTTTCCGTTTAACTATTTAAATCCCGTTATATATTTATAACATCTCCCGTTAATACGTGTTTTAAAAATATCTCGTCTAGGTAATTCACGCACCCGCACCCGAACTAGAGGGACTAAACTTGCAAAGAGGCCAAAGATTTAACTAGGTCAACTAGTCAAACCTTCAACCTCCTCCTCTCATTTTCTCTCTTTCTCTCTTTTCATACTTCCATTTTCCTCTCAAGAACTCAACCAAGATTCATCATCTAATTTCGGATTTGGAGGCTAACATCAAAACAAATTACATATTTGGAATCCTCTCTTCATCCTCTTCGACTTGATACCAATTTCATCTCATTTGGGTAACTTTCTAAAATTACTAGATTTTGTGTTCTTGATGTTTTTGAATTATAAAAGTGTTAATTAGTGTCTATGGCTCGTGTATAACATGAATATATGTTTTGTTTGTTCGATTTGTTGTTTTGAGTAACTAGTTTGAACACTTGAAAATGGGTTTGCTTAATCTTTGATTTTGGAAGATTAAATGTTGTTAAATTGTTAAAGTTCATGTTTTAATTGTGTTACTAGTATCACTAGCTTCATTTTGATGTGTAGGTTAATTTGTAAAACTTCAAAAACATGATTAATGATTTTGTGATTCTTGATTAGGGTTTGATCGTTCTTGAGATGAACTTTTTGATGCTTGAATACCATGAAATGTTAATTGTTAGTATTTAGTTGTAATGCATGTTTCATTACCTTCAAAACGGCATATCATATGTGTGAATTGGATTCCCGAAACTTAAAATGCATTTTGTGAACTTGAAACTTGAAAATGGACTTTAAATGATCACATGACGAGAAATCGGTCATTGGAAATGATGTTTTTGTTTGATGAAACATGTTTAGTTATGTTCCTTGTCAAAAGAGCTTTCCAACGATATAAGGTGCGAGTTCTAAATGTTTACGGTTTGCATTTTGTGCTAAAACGAATTTTGGATCAAGACTTGAACATTTGAAACTGGCCAGGTACCAGCTCCCGTGTATTGTCGCGGCGCGACAATTGTGGGCCGCGGCGCGGCATAAGCCGTGTCCAGGCTCTGACCTCTTTGGTCAAAATACGAAAAATGTTTGGCACACTATGGACCTCCGATTCACATGAGACTTGTTCTAACATGCTTATATATGAATAAAAACCTCAGAAAAATAGTTCGGGACCCGACCCGAACGTGTTGACTTTCGTTGACTTTGACCGACCAAAGTTTGACTTTTTGTCAAACTTAACCAAATGATTATGCAACCTTCCTAACTTGTTTCTGTACTTGTATCTTGCATGAAACTTGACAATTTGATTCACATGCTACATAATCGAGTCGTAACGAGCCATAGGACTAATTAAACATCTTTGACCTATCGTGTTTACTGTTATTGATACGACCTATTGGTTTAGGTCAAGACTAGCACTATCCTTCGCACACGTTACCTTGTGAAGTACTTTTCATACGTGCACTCAAGGTGAGATCATAGTCCCACTTTTACTCTTTTGAAACTTACATTTTGGGATGAGAAAACATAAACGTTCCTTTTAAACTAAGTGAACACAAGTACAGGAAAACAAACATTCTACATACGAGTTTGAACAAAAATCCTCAATTCGATTATCATTAGTTACACTTGCCGGGTGTAAGCGAGAACTTATGTTATATGGCCATATGGGTTTGACAAACCCTCATTCAAACGGTTCGCTACCGTTTACGAATGAAATGTATTTTCGAGAAACAGTGTACGTTCTAACACTATTGTGATGGGGTTCTATGGAAGGAATGTTAAGCATTGATAATTGGGTGCTCGTGAAACAAACTTTTGGAATGTATTACTATTATCTCATTGTTGCAAATCTTGTGGTTCACTTGTACTTACTTACTTAAACCTATGATTTCACCAACGTTTTCGTTGACAGATTTCTATGTTTTTCTCAAGTCCTTGAACGATACATGATACATGCTTCCGCTCATTATTTGATACTTGCATTGGATGTCGAGTATATGTGCATACATGGAGCGTCTTTTGACTTTATTTAAAACTGTGTCGTATAGGATTTCGTTTGTACTTAACTTTGTGACGTAACTTTTGGATGAACAATTCTTGTAAACTGGGGAACAATCTTTACTTTTGAAATGAATGCGACATCTTTTGGTCAAACGTTGTTTTAAAGACTTATGACCACGTAACGGGACCTAAGTAGACGGCGCCGTCAAACATGATTTGGTCGGGTCGCTACAGATGGTATCAGAGCGTTGGTTATAGGGATTTAGAGTTCATTGGTGTCAACCTCGAGTCATAGGGTACATTGGTGAGTCGAGACTACAACCGGCATATAGACTTGAAGTAGGAATTACTTGACTACTTGTGCATTTATACTCGAACGCTTCTACTCATATCTACTCTTAGTTCATCTTAATCTCATGTTGTTTAATTTGATTGACACGCCACCTTGACTTTATAGAATAATGTCGAATGCACATATGAATCAGGGTAATATATTTGTCGGGATTATATTACGGTGACTCATATGAACGTTCCGACATTATGGCATAAAGAATTTAAGGCGAGTCGAGGAAAAACTTCTCTTTATCTTTATTCTATATCACGGTTAGTATTATTGAAAATACTAATCAATGATATTCTTGTGTCTTGAAGGAACAATGGCTCCTCGTCGTGTACGCCGCAATGAAACTCCCGAACAAGCTCTCGAACGGATGATAGCTACCGCCGTAGATGCGGTCATGGCCGGTCACTCTTCTAACAACAATAACAATAACAACAACCACAACAACAACAACAACAACAACAATGGGGCCGGTAACTCAAACGAGGGATGCTCCTATAAAGCTTTCATGGGGTGCAAACCTCACACTTTCGATGGGACCGGGGGACCGGTCGTGCTCACCCGATGGTTTGAGCAAACGGAAGCCGTCTTTAGCATAAGCGGTTGTCGTGACCAAGACAAGGTCAAATACTCCACTCACACCTTCGCCGGTGTCGCTCTTACATGGTGGAATACTTATGTACAATCGGTGGGTACCGATGAAGCTCACGCCCTCTCTTGGGCCGACTTGAGGGAAAAGATGATTGTCGAATATTTCCCTCGTGAGGAAACCCGAAGGCTCGAACAAGAGCTAAGAACTTTAAAGGCGATCGGAAACGATCTCAAGGCCTATAATCAACGATTTTCTGAACTAACCTTGATGTGCCCAAACCTTGTGAACCCCGAGTCTTTAAGGGTTGAACTTTACATGGATGGTCTTCCAAAGAGCATCAAACACGGAGTAATGTCATCCAAACCCACTAATCATCAAGAAGCTTTGAACATGGCCTGCAAATTGATAGAAACGGTTGACGAAATCGTAGTTCCGGCACCTAAGGCCAAGGATAAATCGAGCGACAACAAAAGAAAGTGGGAACCCTCCCAATCAAGCAACAACAACTTTGCTAAGAAGCCTTACACCTCCTACGGCAAGAAGGGTTATGCCAGGAACCTACCTCTTTGCAACAAATGCAACAAACATCACTTTGGCGAATGTAGTAAGCTAATTTGCCATCGGTGCCAAAGAATTGGTCATAAGGCCAACGATTGTAAAAGTGCCACTCCCGTCGCTCGGAAGTGGCCCAATGCACCAAAGACGGGCACTTGTTACGAATGTGGCCAAATGGGTCATTATAGAAATGCATGCCCAAAGAAGAAAGATAACCCCAACACGCGCGGCCGAGCTTTCAACATCAACACCGAGGAAGCCCGGGATGACACTGAACTAGTCACGGGTACGTTTCTTCTCAACAATTCTTATGTCTCTTGCTTATTCGATTCGGGTGCCGATAAATGCTTTGTATCCAAGACTTTGACTCATTCTTTTAGCACTCCACCTCTTCCATTAGATACCACTTATACCATTGAAGTGGCTAACGGGAAACTATTAAGTGCCGACACATATTACCGGGGGTGTACGTTAAACATTTTGGGTAAGGAATTTGAAATTGACTTGATACCCATGGAACTAGGAAGCTTTGATGTAATAATCGGTATGAATTGGTTAGTCAAAATGAAATCTCACATCCTTTGTGATCTTAACGCAATCCGAATTCCTATCGAGAATGGTGAACCTTTGATTGTTTATGGCGATAAGAGTTGCACCAGACTCAACCTCGTTTCGTGCCTTAAAGTTAGAAAACTACTCCGTAAGGGTTGTTTTGCGATCCTTGCCCACGTTAAGAAAGTCGAGTTCGATGAGAAACATATCGATGATGTGCCTATTGTTAGTGACTTTTTCGATGTATTTCCCGACGAATTGCCGGGTCTTCCACCTCATCGACCGGTTGAATTCCAAATCGATCTTATTCCGGGAGCCGCACCTGTAGCACGTGCACCGTATAGACTTGCTCCATCCGAAATGCAAGAATTGCAAAGTCAAATCCAAGAACTACTTGGCCGTGGTTTTATCCAACCTAGCCATTCACCCTGGGGCGCTCCGATTTTGTTTGTTAAAAAGAAAGACGGATCCCTGCGAATGTGCATTGATTATCGTGAACTAAATAAATTGACGGTTAAGAACCGATATCCTCTTCCTCGCATCGATGACCTCTTTGATCAATTACAAGGGTCTTGCGTATATTCAAAAATCGATCTCCGCTCGGGTTATCATCAATTAAGGGTTAAGGGGGAAGATGTCTCCAAAACCACTTTCCAAACTCGTTATGGTAGTTATGAATTTCTTGTAATGCCATTTGGTCTCACTAACGCACCGGCGGTGTTCATGGATCTTATGAACCGCGTGTGCAAACCGTATCTTGACAAATTCGTTATCGTGTTCATCGATGATATTTTGGTCTATTCAAAAAGCGAAGAAGAACACGAGGAACAATGGTTTAGGTCAAGACTAGCACTATCCTGTTTACTGTTATTGATACGACCTATTGGTTTAGGTCAAGACTAGCACTATCCTTCGCACACGTTACTTTGTGAAGTACTTTTCATACGTGCACTCAAGGTGAGATCATAGTCCCACTTTTACTCTTTTGAAACTTACATTTTGGGATGAGAAAACATAAACGTTCCTTTTAAACTAAGTGAACACAAGTACAGGAAAACAAACATTCTACATACGAGTTTGAACAAAAATCCTCAATTCGATTATCATTAGTTACACTTGCCGGGTGTAAGCGAGAACTTATGTTATATGGCCATATGGGTTTGACAAACCCTCATTCAAACGGTTCGCTACCGTTTACGAATGAAATGTATTTTCGAGAAACAGTGTACGTTCTAACACTATTGTGATGGGGTTCTATGGAAGGAATGTTAAGCATTGATAATTGGGTGCTCGTGAAACAAACTTTTGGAATGTATTACTATTATCTCATTGTTGCAAATCTTGTGGTTCACTTGTACTTACTTACTTAAACCTATGATTTCACCAACGTTTTCGTTGACAGATTTCTATGTTTTTCTCAAGTCCTTGAACGATACATGATACATGCTTCCGCTCATTATTTGATACTTGCATTGGATGTCGAGTATATGTGCATACATGGAGCGTCTTTTGACTTTATTTAAAACTGTGTCGTATAGGATTTCGTTTGTACTTAACTTTGTGACGTAACTTTTGGATGAACAATTCTTGTAAACTGGGGAACAATCTTTACTTTTGAAATGAATGCGACATCTTTTGGTCAAACGTTGTTTTAAAGACTTATGACCACGTAACGGGACCTAAGTAGACGGCGCCGTCAAACATGATTTGGTCGGGTCGCTACACAAGCGATACCCCTTAACTCCGTCAGCATACCCCAAGAATAAACACTTTCTGGACTTCGGATCCAACTTTTTCGTTTCTTGAGAGTTGCACATTGCGTACACATGACTTTCGAATACATGAAGGTCTGAATAATAAACCGGTTTTCCATTCCACATCTCCATCGGCGATTTCAACTCAATCGCAGTTGACGGTAACCGATTTATCACATAACATGAAGTACTGACTGCTTCTGCCCAGAATGATTTCCCCAAGCCTGCAGTTGCCAACATCGCCCTTGTTCTATCTAACAAGGTTCTATTCATCTGCTCTGCCACATCATTTTGTTGAGAAGTGTATGCCTTCGTGAATTGTCTTTTGATACCTTCCTGTTTGCAGAACTTATCAAATTCATCACCAGTGTATTCTCCTCCATTATCTGTGCTCAAACAGTTGATCTTTTTACCAGATTCAAGTTCAACCCGCGCTTTGTAAACTTTGAAAATTTCAAACACATTTGCCTTCCTCTTGATTGGGTACACCCAATATCTCCTAGTGTAATCATCAATAAATGATACAAAATACTTTGCTCCTCTTAGGGATTGAACTGGTGCTTGCCACACATCAGAGTGAATTAATTCTAGAACCAATTTACTTCTAGAATTTGATGTGTTAAACTTTAGGCGATGCTGCTTGCTGATTACACAATGCTCACAGAAAGGTAGCGATACCTTTGTAAGACCATGAATAAGATTTGTATCAACAAGAATCTTCATACCTTGTTCAGACATGTGTCCAAACTTTTGATGCCATGTTATAGCAGCTTTATCACTTGAACTATTCAAAGCAACAGATGCTTCTGCTTCCTGTACCATCTCGCCTTTCAGAATGCATAGATTAGCACCCACCTTTTCTCCTTTCATAAGTACAACTGCGCCTATCATGATTTTCATGATCTTGTCTTTTATCTCCATCTTACAACCAAGATCATCTAATTGTCCTAAAGACAATAAGTTCTTCTTCAAACCCTTCACGTGTCGTACTCCTTGAATAGTACGAAGAGTACCATCATGCATCTTCAGAATGATATTTCCAATTCCAATGATCTTTAGTTTGTGATCACTGCAACTGCATAAAGATCCTCCTGAGATACGTTCATATTGTTTGAAACATTCTCTTCTAGGGGTCATGTGAAAAGTAGCTCCTGAGTCAAATAACCAGACATCAACAAATGTCTTTCTACCTTCATTTACTACCAATGCCTCACCAATCAAAGCAGTCCCATCTTCTGAAGTGCTTGCAATATTTCCTTGAGGATTAGAGTTATTTAAACTCCGGCAATCCTTCTTCAGGTGACCTTTCTTGCCACAATTGTAGCATGTGTAAGTCTTCTTTTTCTTAGACTTCAGTTTACCATGATTGTGACTCCCACTTGGGCTACGTTCCGTTGATCTACCTCCTGTCACCACCAAGGCCTCCACTTATTGTGAACCGGCCTGTCTATCCTCCTTTCTATTACGCCAACCCTCTTCTTCTAGAACAGCAGCAACATCATTATAGACTAGATATTCTGAGAGAATATTATTGGTAGGTTGATAATGAGTTGATCATACGAGTCAGGTAGACTTTGAAGTAGAAGTTCAGCACGTTCTTGTACCTCTCTATTGCAACTCAATGAAGCGAGTTAAGAGAATAGAGTATTTAAGTTATTAATGTGCTCATTCACTGAAGTGGATTCACTCATGCGTAAAACATAAAGTTTTCTTTTTAGGAATATCTTGTTGTGGAGCGATTTGGTCTCGTACAATTTTACGAGGTGATCCCAAATCTGTTTCGCCGTTTTCTTTTCTTCTATGCTAGACAAAACGCCATCTGCTAGTGCCAGATGAAGATTTGCGATAGCTTGACCGTCTATCTCTCCCCACTTTTCATCAGTGAACTCGGATGACCGTTTACTGATGGCCGCTAAACACTTATCCTTTCTAAGATAGCTTTCATCTTTAGTTTCCATAACGAGAATTTACCCCCGTTGAACTTTTCAATTTCAAATTTCGTAGACATTGCTATAATTACAATCTTCTTTTCGATAATACTATTTTTCGAGAAATAGTACACGAGAACTTTTATCGAGTGAAAATAATCTTACTTATTTTCTGATGTGAAAGGTCCACTATCGTGGCGACCACAGAGCATACGATAAGTAAATTAATACACGCTAGATATAAAAACCTTAGCTCTGATACCACTTGTTGAAAAAAGCGACACCAAATTATAGCAAACCGCTAGTAATATTGAAATAGCGACAATAAAGAGACACCAAGATTTAACGCGAAAAACCCCAAGGGTAAAAAAACCACGGACAAGGAAAGAAAACGTTTCACTAATAAAAATAATAGGAATTACACTTCTCTCTAATTACAAGGATAAGCACTAATCTTTATATCTCTTGTAATTAGGAGATTAACACTCACAAACTCTCTATTTATCTTTTTAGTATACAAGAACACTTGTAATTTGGGATGTATAAATGAGCATGTATGATGCTATATTTATACTACTTGAAAATGAAGAAATTGTATACAATTTGACAACCATATGCTAGTTGTAATCAAGTTGTCATCTATATGGTAATTGTAATCAAATTGACAACTATATGAAAGTTGTAATCAACTTGACAACCATATGAAAGTTGTGATCAAATTGAATTTGTCATGTCACCTTCTAGATTATTACTTCAACAACCACGAGGACTATAATTAAAAACTGAGTCCAAAATACATTTCTCTCTCTAAAAAAGATTTTGTATTTTTTTATGTTTTCCCAGATTTGAAAACCGTTTTTAACATTATGGCATTGACGCATAGTGCCATAGTGGTGAGGCTATGGGGCGGCGGAAGTGGGTTGCTCGGGTGGGAGTTCGTGCGAGATCTCGAAACGAAAGTCATGGTGAACGTAAGTTTAATTTCGATTAGTCAATGGATGAGTTAAAAGGAGTTAGAACGAGAATAATTTAAATATTATAAATACCTTTTTGTGCCTTTCACATCTCTAAACAAAAACAAAATTAATGGGGGTTAATGACACATACCATCGACATTACTAGTGTAAATCACAAGTCTATTCACGTCAGAAAAAACACGGGGACCATATTAGTTACTAGTATTTGATACAAATCACAAGGACAATGTGTGTAATTTTCTCTTGAAAATAATCAATTATACTTATTTTTCTAGAACGGCATAATATATATTAGTACTAGCAAGACAATTACATGCAGCTTAAAAGAGATTGAAGCCAAACATTCCAATCGATATTTGCTTTTCTATATCCGGAGGATAACCAGTCAAAGAATTCAAAATAATAAGATCTAAAAAATAGCACTTCTTTATCTTAGCGGAATTAAACACCACATCATTATTGTATCTCCAAAGAATCCACATAGCGGCAATACAAATGCAATGAATCACGGTAGAAATCTTTGGGTTTGGAGAAGCTTAAGCGAGCTAACTTATGAGGTCCAACCCATCTGACCATCTAGGGATATCGAGGCCCGTCTAGGTAGCAATATAAGCACAAACATGTGTTATAGTTGGGCAGTGAATAAAAATATGGGCATCATCCTCAACAGCAAACTCACATAACGAACACGAGTAACTTCGACAGCTCACATTTTGATCTCGAAGGCTCTTCTTGACACGTAATAAATCACACATAAACCGCCATTAAAATCTTAAAGTTTTCGTAGAGATCAATTAAAATTAATAATTTTTCTTAATCAATGTCTAGATTTTATTTTAACTTATTTTAACTTTAGCTTAGTATTCTTGTGTCAATTTGATGATCCGGCTTCTTTTTTGTTGATTACAGGGTACAAATTGCACTTTTCTTTTTAATATTCATTATTAGTTATAAGGTTTTTTCTGTTCGGATTACTAGGAAAGAGCGAGTAATCTGACATCATACTTTACTGTACGCAGTCCATCGGGAATACTCTCTGACTGTTTCCAACCCTTCCCCGGCACCCCAAGATTTGAACTTAAGACCTCCTGCAAAGATGTCAGGGCCCTAACCACTTGAGCCACCTTGGAATGGTTTTTTTTAATACTCAGTGATTGCTAAAAGAATAAGTCAACAATTTCATTATCTTGAATAATCATTTCTTAAAAAGCTGATGGTTACTTGATGTATATCGATTTCGATCTAATGATTTCTAAAATTGATGTATGGTATCATATTACTTTAAGGTTCTAATATGTGTAGTACTTGTAAATAATTAGTTTAACGTAACTATATTCGACTACGGGTCTCTATAACAAACTATTCATTTATTTACACATCTTTTCGCACTTTTAAAATGTGAAATTTTTTGTTAAATTCTCACAGTTATAATTGTGTACGCTTTACAACATATACAACCCTAAAGTATCATCTATAACCGTAGAGTACATCGTATTTATGAAGAAAAAAATTCACACATATTGGTGTGTCAACATAAATTTGAACACGCTTAAAATGTTAAGTTAATTTTGTCACGTAAAATTTGTTCACGCTCACATTTGTGTAAAAAAAAATAAAGTGTGACAAATTTACTTAAACCTACAAATATTGAATATGTTTTTGTGTGTAAAATATAATACACCACTCGTATACGTTAAAGACAGTACATGTACATCAACGACACGGCATACGTAAATTACAGTGTTACAGTTTAGTGGTCACTCTACAATTATGATATACGAATATTAATGCTATCACCCATTTATATACGTTTACGTTTACTTTTGAAGTCACGTGGTCTAGAGTCTGGACTAACGCATGATGACATCAAATCAAATTAGAATTGGGTTTACAGTGGACGTTGAGACTGACCAATAACAATAACTAACATCATCCGCTTTACCTAATTGATTATTTCTTTTTGTTTGATAAATCTGTTTAAGAAAACAGATTAGAAAACATTTAGCGCAAAGTCAAGATGGCCGAGCGGTCTAAGGCGCCAGTTTCAGGTACTGGTCCGAAAGGGCGTGGGTTCAAATCCCACTCTTGACATTTAATTTTTATTTGAACTCATGATTATAATTATAATTATAATTATATGCACACCCTTTGTCCCTCATTTTTTTTTTTTTTTTTCAGTGTTCCAATATTTTCTGATTCTTTCCAATATGAGTATTATATTGTACTGTAATTAGAACAAAATTTCCAACTCGTAACAATGCAAAAGTGTGTTTCAGTGTTTGTGAAGTTATCCTTGGAACACATTATTTTGCCTTGTGGCTAGAGAAAGGCATAAACTGTACTTTTACCATTTGTATAAGTTAAGTATGGTTCTTTTATTGCTTTGTATAATCTATACTAGAGTCACCATGAACCACCATAAAGATCAAACCACAACAACAATCAACCTATCTGCTCTCCTAGCACAGATCATGTCGTCAGAGAGCAGCCGCCGAGATATTGGTGGGTCCGCCTTCCAACCACCCAATATTGGTACCCCCAATCTTGAAGGTACGAATGTGGGAGCCGCAATGATCATCCATCGTGGCTCTGGGATATCGTCTGGTGAGGTGAACGACAGTTGTGGTGTTAACATTTATGTAAATAACAATATACAAGGGTTGAATAACTCGATAATGATTGGAAGCCGGTTGTATATGGGTGATCCTGGTGTGGCACTGACTTTAAAAGATTTGAAATTGGATAGATGGTTTTCTAAGAGAAACAGTAGTAATGTTGATCGTTTATCTTTAGGTGTTTTCTTGTTAATGATTTTTGTGATTGTTTTAGCTTTCACTGTTATGTATTTCATGTAAATTTACGCATGTTTTATATACGCAGGCTACTATAGGTTTGTGATAATGACTCGAGCCATTAACAAATTATTACCTAGTTTGATTTGTCAAAATAAGGATGTTGATCTGATCAATTTGATTGTATATGTTACGAGTACTTATCTGATATTTGACACATTTCAAGTTAGGTGCATTTGATAAAACATGATAATTAAACATTGAATGACTCAAAATTTAAATGATTCAAATGTTCTGATTGAATTTGGTATGAATGACCATAACATGTTTGATAACCATTCTGAATGAACTTTCGATCTTACTTTTGGCTTATTGTGCTTAAATTGTGTTGTTTTTTTTGTCTTGCAAACATATAGCAATAATGTCTTACTGTGCTTAAATTCTGTTGTTCTTGTTGTCTTGCAAACATATAGCGATAATGTAATACAACTGCATATTAACATTCATTGTTACATGAAAATCTTTGTATCTTTGATTCAAATCAAAGGGCCAATAAAAATTACAAAAAAATCTTAAAGAAACCAAATTACGGTATTGGTTAACTGTGTATACTTGCACCAACAACTCGTACACTTATTCAAAGCTGGTCCTGGTGCCAAGAAACTATATAAATATAAAAAATCAAAAAATAAATCAACATTTTAAACCATAAACAGCCCCAAAAAACAAACCTTGTTGATCAATGCATAACCATCTTCACCCCATAAACTAGATAACGTATAAGTTTAGTTAACCTATATAACCGCGTTTATCTCCCTCATGTTTTCTTGGATAACCTCACTGCTGCAAGTTGGGATTTTTAAGAATCCGCAGTCTTTTTACGGAGCCAAGAAACATTCTGAAACAAAATTAGGATAAACTAAGTTAAGTTAAAGAACATGAGCATAAATTGGTCCATTTGTGCAAGAAATTAAGGTTAAGAAAACGTACTCCCAAGGGACGTCTCCAACAAGCATACAATCTCCATCTCTGTCTTCATAAGTCAGCACATATTCAGATGTTCCGTTTAACAATCTTGATGTTCCGAATGCATCAGTACTCGGCTTATGTATTCCATAGAACATGTCCTCTAGTGTTTGGGCTAACATTTCATAAGAGGTATGAGCAAAAAGATCAACTTTTCGGCCTATTAGGGTCCCATCCATATTCACCTTTACGGTTAGCTGATGATGATGATGTTGACCATTGGTTATGTTCTTGCTAATCTCGTCTTGTTCTAACTTGATCCGGTTAGCCCAGAGTGGCAACCACTGACCTTTTCTAATTGGAGGCCATCCAACCACACTGTAATAAGAGGATTACAAAACACAATTCAGCATCTACCCTTAATAAGAATCTTTAAAGTCAGTCCACTATTTTGCGGACCTAATTAGAGAAGAATTTGGTTATGATGGTTATCTTAGTTTACTTTTGGTCTGCTGCTTTTTGAAAGACAGTTTATTCGCTCAATGTGGTTGGGTTCCTGACCCACCAGCGGTTAGGGCCATGAGATCTTTGCAAGTGGTCTCAGACATAAATCTTGTGATGGTCAGGGAATTTTCTTTTTTTTTTTTTTTTTTTTTTTGAACGGCAAACACACGCCCACCACTTTTGTCTACGACGGGACTCGAACTCAATACTCCTTGATACCGTTGGGCCAGAAGCCCTTTGGTCTCAGATTAATTCGGTTACGCTACTTACATCTAACAATCTGCTTTGTAAAAGTCATAGAAAAAAATTATTGAACTCTGTAATTGATGACCATCTTCTTTTTCACTTTTCTAGTTACATGTTAATACAAAAATGTGTAGTAGGCCCTATAATCATAAAAATTTCATAATTTCATAAGGGCATAATCACACAAACAGATAGTTCTGCCTTAAAAACATATAAATTATATAAATTTCGTAAAAGTGTGAAAATATTCCAAATCAAACATTACATAAACACTTCAAATATATCGCATAGATGCGTGATGGTAGACACATACACACGGAGACAACTAACATTAACATAAGATTAATTGTAAAATGTATAACACATATAAGAACCTATGAATCTGATTTAGTTGTGATCATATCCAAATTGAAAACTCTACAAGAAAATAAAAATAACAACAAATAACAACAAAGAAAGTAAATTAAAAAGACAAAATTTGAGCTCAATTACCTTGTGGAATTAGGAGTGACAGAATCAATAGCAGGAATTCTTTTAGCACCATCAATGAATGAATTTGGGTTATTGACAGAAGAAGATGATGTAGATGAGCATGAAGACATTAAATCTTGACTAGTCAATCTTCTAGAAGCTTCTTCCTTTTTCTTCAAACCACCACCACCACCACCAATACTCAACCCTAAGCCTAATTCAAGATCATCATCAATTTCAACTGGGTAGGTTGAAGTAACATCGACAGACATATTATAATTCTTGTTCACTTCATTCATATTTTTAATTTTTAAATTAAAATGTTAGAGATCAAGGACGCTATTTGAAGAAGGTGAATGAACAAAAAACAGGGGAGGTGAAGTGTAAAGAAAGAAATTAAAGGAAAAAAAAAGGAGGGGGTTGGTGGGACCCATGTGTCGGCTTCGTGCGCCTTAATTCATGATCGATTTCGCCAAACGCGCAGAAACACGAAACTACGTTGTTACCATTTCAACCAAACACTGTGCCTCTGCCCATGAAAGATGGATTTGTGATATCATAGTTTTTGGTTTATAAAAAGTACAAGTCTTCCATGCCCAGTTGAGATGTTATAGTACAACATTTTAGTGTTCGACTTGCATAAACAATGTCAGTTGAAAACAAGTGATGCGGAGTAAGTACGTAATATTTGTACCATGTATAAAACGATCAAAATAACTGAAATTACCAATTACTCTCAATCAATATATAGGGTAATTGAAAGAGTGGTTAATGATAAATTTTAACTCAAAATAAACAATTACTCTCAAAATAAATGTACAATTTATTTGATTTATTTTCATTAAACTCTTATTTTTAGCAAGTTAAAAACAAACAACCTTCAAAAACTCTATGTGTCAAGTTCTCATATATCCAAGGTTGGAGAATTCGAATCTCGGAGCGATCTCGTTTTGACATTTTCTGGGAGATTTTGGCATCTCGAAAAAATTTCGGGGAGATTTCGGACGTTAACTTGTGTTGACTTTTTATTTTTTTAATATAAATATATATAAATATATGTATATTTATATACATTTTACGAGTTTTTACAAGAAAATCTAAGAAATGAACGAGAAATTACGAGAAAATTCGAGAGATGAGTGAGAAAATCCGAGAAATCTCAACGATATTCTCGGCTGACTTTTCAAACCGAGATCTCGCCGAGTAATTCCGAAACACTGCATATATCATATATTAAGTTGAATATATACCTGACCGAAGTAGGTTACCGTTTTAGGTTATTGATCACACGTATTTCGGAGATGGATTGTGTATGAGTGCACAGAATCATGTTGATGGTGAACCGGTTAACAGTTAGACGTTCTCCGTTAAAGTAATTTTAAAATTTAATGTAACATTATTTTTTAATTTATTTTTATTTTTAGTGTATTTTTTAATTTAATACACTTTTATTTTTATTGTAGTTTAAATTTAAATTAAAAAAAATATAATTTTAAAGTTTTAAATTAAAATATTGAGAAAGTAATGTCATTGTTAATAGTGTTTAGTCCTAGGTTTAGTTCTAATAAGAAATGTTGATGTACCAGTTAGTCCTGGGAGAAAATATGTCAATGTTGAAAACGTTATAAAAGCAAATATATATTTAAAGAGGTATACAAAATATCTATTCGTAAGACCATTTTGAACACACTGCCAGTTTTCAGGCGTCAGTCTACGTGGCAAAATTGATGAAATATAACGCGACGTCAGTTTCCGTTAGTTTGGGGCGTCAGTTGGACTAGCAATGCAAAAAAAAACGTCAGTCACACGTGCTGCGATTTGATTGGGCCACATTTTCAGCCGTTTGACAACGGCTATACGGCCGTTATATATATATATATATATATATATATATATATATATATATATATATATATATATATATATAACTTTTATATTTTCTATTATAAATATCTCATATACCATTTACTTTTTACACAACTAAACATCATTTTCTATCATTTTTTATACATGATAATACAAATACTTTTATAATTATGGCATCGTATTTACTTGGTTTCGATTCCGATTCGGAGGATCTTCGTGCTATTCAAATTATTCAAGAATTGGACGAAGAGTCCGAAGTCGAGTTCGTGCCTCGTATTCCTAGAGTTCGAGGTTACATTCCGAGAGATCGTGAATCAGCAGCGCAACGATTGTGGGGCGATTACTTTGCGACGCACGAATTTTTCCGGCCAAGAAAATTAAAAGGCATTTTCGTATGCAAATAAATTTATTTTTCCAAATAGTGCAAGGTATAACTACATTTTCTAGTAATTCTATTCCCGAGCATTTTGTTTTTTTTTTTTTTTTTATAGAAACTATTGATGCTCTTGGTATGCAGTCGTTTACTACTTTAAAAAAAAATGTACTTCGGCTATACGCCAATTAGCCTATGGAACGAGCCCTGATATGTCGATGAATATTTACGTATGAGTGAGAAAACAACTAAATATGTTTAGACAACTTTTGTAATATGATTTTAGAAGACAATGATTTTGCGTTATGTAAATGGGAAGAAAGATTTATATCCAGGGAAAGGGTGAATCATGCCCAACGGATAAGGAATAGAGGACGAATCAAGACATTATCACGAGAGAAATAAGGGATATGGCAGTGCACGACCAACTTACTAATGATTTAACCAAGCATATATGGAATATTCCGACGTCATTTTGACCTATGAATTAGTCCTTATTTATGTAAACTTTAGTTTTACTATTTTTAGTTTGTATTTTTTTTAAGTACTTCTTTTATTTATTAGTTTGCATTTTTTAAAATTTAATGAAAATATTATATTATTAGTTTTATTAAATAATGTGTTAATTATATATAATAAAATGTAAAAATAAAAAATAGGTGGATCCTACATAAACCTGACACAAAAACTAACATTTAAGGTTATAAAATGTCAAAAACTGATACTGATCAATCATACACTTTTTGATAAAGGGAGTGATATGTACACAACTCATTATTGTAATATACACAACCATCATGCGATACAACACTGTAAAGCATGATGATTGTGTACATAACAAAAATGAATTGCGTACATATCATTACTTGATAATAAAAAATGACAAAAATGTGATCATCAAGGTTAGAAATGGTCTAACAATTACAAGAGAATGATGAATAAGCCAAGGGCCTATAAATATCAATGTCTCGCGAGTCATGACTTCTAAATCTCGGAGTGAGAAGAGATGAAGAGTGGAGACAAATCGACAAAACGTGGGGTCATATAAAGTCAAACCACACGGCTCTTTGTCTACGACTACTCTTGTGTATATTTTTCTTTAGCCAAACCCATTTTATATTCTTTATTGCCCCTCGAACTTTTATTGTGTAAAAGTTTTACCCCTATTTCAAGAAGTTTATAATTATACCACTACCAACTTACTCGGTACATCACAATTTAGTTAGGGTTTTGTTACGTACACAACCAACATGCTTTACAGTGTTATACTGTACAACACTGTAAAACATGTTAGTTGTGTACGTAACAAAAAAATGGGTTGTTTACATATCACTCCCCATTTAATTATCTCTAAACAAAAAACACTCACATAAAAAATTATAAAAGTAATGTACTTTCTGTTTATTTTACAATTTTACCTTTAATTTTTAATTCTCTTTTACTCATATCCACATATTATATAGACATAATAGAACTTAATTTTCTTATTTTTCTATTTATAAAAATGGACAATTAATTTGAAACATCCTGAAATAAAATATTGAACAATAAATTAGAGACGAGATTATTTAAAAACATCAAGATTTTTTTATTAAATTAAGCCATTCTTTTTCTGTTGGTATAGACTAAACATGGATGATTCCAAATTCCTACATCCTTAATACCAACTAATACCATTTTCAACTACGATATACTATATCACTAAAACTAAGAGTCACATAAGCGCTGAATCCCCCCTTCGTGGCTGAGTGATTCACCTCAATACCTTGAGTATTGAGTTAGTAAATGTCATAGGTTCGATCCTTAAGTTCTGTCATGCCTCCTAAGAAGTCCCAATGGTGTGACGACCCGAAAATTTCTGACCAAATTTAAACTTAATCTTTATATGAATTCGACACGATAAGTAAAGTCTGTAATATTGAGTCTCAAAATTTTGAAACTATATTCATGTAATCAATTACCTTTGACCGTGCTCGACGATTCACGAACAATTAATTGTAAATAGATATGTGTGTATGTATATATAAATAATAATTCGAAATATAATTTGAAGTATTATATGTTATTGTTATTAAAAATTAATAAAATAAAAATAGGATATTATAACAATTATTATTTAAAATATATCTCTATATATAAATAAAGTATATTAAAAATAAATATTAAATGATTTTAATACACGTTTGATGTTTCGATTGATATTAAGCAAGTTAAATTCAAACTTATATAATTTTAAAATTAACGGTTATACAAAAATGAGTTCTATAAATTTTAAGCTTATTAAAAATGTATTTAGGAACTATTTGTTAAGTTTCAACACTTTTTATATTTTACCCAGAATTGGGAGGGACAATTGATATAATATTTATTTAACAAACTAAGGATCGAATTTTATACCATAATGACCAAAATAAATAAATATATTTAATATAAAATTTTGGAATTTTTATGAGTACTTTTATCCGCCACTGATTTAACAACGGGGTACGATTTAGCAGTTCGCGAAAACTGTCGGTAGGAAGATCCAAATTCAAGGCTGCTGAATCATTTTTATTACTGTTTCCTTTTTGAATTATCACCCAACTTGTTAGTTTATATTATAATTATTATGATTATATTATATTATTAATTTATGATGTTACACGTTTTCTGTAATACATATTATATATATATGAGTTATTATTGAACAAACATCACTACCAGTTTTCTTTTTTCTACTATTCGGTCACTATTAGTCATTGTTTGAATTCATTTCATCACTTGCAGAATATATATGATATATACATACACATACTCGATAAGCAAGACTTACCATCACCTTCACATATACATTCGATCACCAATCACCACCATCATAACAACCGTCACCCATTCACCTCACCACCATAGCCATCACATCCTCGGCTAACCATCAAACGACTACCAACCACCTTCATGTTTCGACCAAATAATAACCACCTATCTTTCTCTCTTATGATCAACCACCTCAAACCCACTTCTTCTTCTTCTTCTTATACTTTATGTTCTTCTTCTTGATTATTCAACCCAACCAACCACCGATACAACCGCCACCACAAATCATCAAAACACAAAACCCACTTATGTTTCTTTCAAAACACAAGCACCACCATCGAACCATTTTGATTTGATTTTTGTCTCGTTTGCATCACCACCACGAAAACCCATCACCTATCCACTACATCTACTCCACTGCACCACCGGTCACCATCCACTTTTCACCATCCGCCACCCGTTACTTTCTCATCGCCACCTAGCTATCTCTCTCTACTATTCAAACAACCTGCAACTGTTACTACCTTTGTTTTTCTGTTTTTCTATTGTGAACCCACACACAACCAACTAACTATTGCTGCACGAATACTTTGTTTCCTGTACTCTACAGTTTGAAGGTCAGACCACCACCATTAACATGGGTTGTTTGTTATTGTTGACTGTTTGGGTTTATATTACTCCGAGACCAAAACAACCACAAGCTGCTACCGTCTGCAATATTTTTTTGTTTTGTTTCTGTTTTGATCGATTTACCACTCAATTGACATAATAATGATGATGATATACGAATGATGTTATGATAATGACGATGGAAAAGTGATGTTGATAAGGGAATGATGATGACCATGATGATAATTATGATTGTGAGATTGAAGATGATGTGATCTCACGATAATGATTGATGTTGTGAGATGATGTCATAATCGATGATGATGATTATTAAACGAGGAAGAAGATGAATACCATGGTTAAAAGGCGATGATGTTATGAAGATGATGAATATGATTCCCTGTTTTCTTTTTCCCTTTTTAAAAAAATGACGACAGGATTAATATATTACTAGTTTGGGCTGTTATGATTTAATTGGATTAGGTTATGGGATTGAGGAATGGGCCGAGTTCTTTGTTACATGTTGGGCCAAAATTCTGTTGGGCCGATACTGAAACAAAGGCAAGAAGGATAGAACAATTTCGGGTTAAAGGTATTAAGTTTATTGTATAAATCAGAAATGTCGAGCAGCTCAGTTGGTTTGGGGTTATGTTGGGTACATGAGAGGTCATGGGTTCGATACTGGGCAACGACGTTTTTTTTAGATACTGCAATACACTTGTTTTCTTAAGGTAGAACTACTATTATTATTATTATTATTATTATTATTATTATTATTATTATTATTATTATTATTATTATTATTATTATTATTATTATTATTATTATTATTATTATTATACCCATGACCTCTTTGTTACATGTTGGGCCAAAATTCTGTTGGGCCGATACTGAAACAAAGGCAAGAAGGATAGAACAATTTCGGGTTAAAGGTATTAAGTTTATTGTATAAATCAGAAATGTCGAGCAGCTCAGTTGGTTTGGGGTTATGTTGGGTACATGAGAGGTCATGGGTTCGATACTGGGCAACGACGTTTTTTTTAGATACTGCAATACACTTGTTTTCTTAAGGTAGAACTACTATTATTATTATTATTATTATTATTATTATTATTATTATTATTATTATTATTATTATTATTATTATTATTATTATTATTATTATTATTATTATTATTATTATTATTATTATTATTATTATTATTATTATTATTATTATTATTTATCATTATTATTATTATTATTATTATTATTATTATTATTGTTGTTATTATAAAGTATTATTATTATTATTAATATCAATATTATTATCATTATTATAGATATTAGAGTTATTATTATTATTATTATTATTATTATTATTATTATTATTATTATTATTATTATTATTATTATTATTATTATTAGTATTATTATTATTATTATTATTATTATTATTATTATTATTATTATTATTATTATTATTATTATTATTATTATTATTATTTTTATTATATTATTATTACTATCATTATTAAAAATTTTATATATTTTATTATTGTTATCATTTTTATTATCAATATTAACATTTTTATTAATATTATCATTATTATTATTATAAGTATCATTATTATTAATATTATTCCTATTATTAATATTATAACAAATAAATATTAATTATATAAAAATATATTTAATACATATAATATAACTATATTTGTATTTTTATCATAAATAATAATTATTTATCTAAAGTAAATAAAGTAAATATATCTAACTAAATTATTAAGGAAACCTATAAATTATTAAATATAATAATTATATCACTAAGAAAAATACATAAATTTTTTCGATTTCAATTATATGTGTTAATATATATATATAAATGATATAGGTTCGTGAATCCGAGGCCAACCTTGCATTGTTCAATGTCGTCATATGTATTTTTACTACAAAATACAGTATTGTGAGTTTCATTACTCCCTTTATATATATATTTTTGGGACTGAGAATACATGTGCTGATTTTACTAATGTTTTACGAAATAGACACAAGTGATCAAAAACTACATTCTATGGCTGGATTATGAATATTGAATATCAACCCTTTTTAGCTTGATAACCTAATAATTAGGAAACGGGTATGGCCCCTAATTGACGCGAATCCTAAAGATTGATCTATGGACCTCGACAAGTCCCATCCGGGGTACGGATGCTTTAGTACTTTGAGATTATTATTATTATACAGATGAGAGGTTCTATTTGGGGATATTCTATGCATTAAAGTTAAGTCGGTTATCAAGCGTTCACCATATGAATGATTTTTAATTCGCGGGTTACGCGTGTTATTTTGTACTCGGGTTATGTGTACAATTAAATATATGAAATCTTGTGGTCTATTAAAATGATGGAAATGAATGTTTATGATAAACTAATGAACTCACCAACCTTTTGGTTGACACTTGAAAGCATGTTTATTCTCAGGTTTAAAAGAAATCTTCCGCTGTGCATTTGCTCATTTTAGAGATATTACTTGGAGTCATTCATGACATATTTCAAAAGACGTTGCATTCGAGTCGTTGAGTTCATCAAGATTATTATCAAGTCAATTATAATTAGATGTATTATGAAATGGTATGCATGCCGTCAACTTTCATTGTAATGAAAGTTTGTCTTTTAAAAACGAATGCAATGTTTGTAAAATGTATCATATAGAGGTCAAATACCTCGCGATGTAACCAAATATAATGTATTCATCTAGATGGATTAGGACGGGTTCCACATGAAACTCACAATACTGTATTTTGTAGTAAAAATACATATGACTGCATTGAACAAGTGCAGGGTTGGCCTCGGATTCACGAACCTATATCATGTATATATATTAACACATATAATCGAACAAATTTATATATTATTATTAACGATATATTTGTTACTTTAATGAATTATATGTTTCATTACTTAATTAATTTTATTTATTTTATAAATACTTAATATAGAATATTGATGTAGTTATGTTATATGTATTAACTATATTTTTATAAAAATATTATTTCTTTGTTAAAATAATAATTATAGTAATACTACAATAATGATAACAATAATAATGTTAATGATGATAAAAATGATAAATTTAATAAAAATAATAATTTTAATAATAAAAATGATAATTTAATAAAAATGATAATTTTGATAAAAATATAATAATAAATGAAAATAATAATAATACTAATTTTAATAGTAACTATAATAATAATAATAATACTTCTAATACTTATATTAATGATATTAATGTAAACTATATTACTGAAAATAATAAAAATCATGATATCAATAATAAAAATCAACATGATAATAATAATAATAATAATAATAATAATAATAATAATAATAATAATAAAAATAATAATAATAATAATAATAATAATAATAATAATAATAATAATTTAATTATACTTTATATATAAAATCACGCATTTTTTAATGGCTGCCCCCAAAACAGATCTAGGTAGCAAAAAAAAAAAAAATGCAGAGGAAGGGTATCATCATCGAAAAATCAATCTAACAAATCATCCTCATCATCATCAACCAATTTATCATCAGCAGTCATCGATGACTCGCAGGTCAATCGATTCGTCATATTCTTTGCTCAACTTCATAATCGGTCTTCATCATCTTCCATTAATCAATCAATTAATCGATTCATTAATTAGTGATGTAAGTTAATTAGTTCATTAATAACCTGTTAATTTCTTCATTCCTTTATTTTCTGTATTTTAATTTGATCGTATACAATAAATCATCTAATTAATCTGTATTTACTTGTATAATTGATTTTTAAAGTTTTCCCCTAATTTTGGTTCTAAAATCAAATAGTCTGTTAAACTGTCATCATCTTTTCTGTTTTTAGGTTCAACTTCTGGCTCGATTCATCTGAATTCGCTTCACTTATGGCTGCAACAATTCATCTGTATCTATTCTTATATTTATTAATATTTGTTAGGTATACTTTTTGTACAATTTAAGTTATTTACCTATTCATTAAATTCTAGTTATTTAGTATACAATATATATACTTGATATTAAAGTATTAAAATTTGATATACTTTTTGAATTAGTTTGTAAAACTCAGATTATTAATTCTGATATGTTTTCTGTATGTATATATATTTTTTAGTTGAAATTTAAGTTATGAAATTTAAGTTTGTTAAAATAATTATATGACAAAGATTTGTATATTGTTGACCTGTCTATGGAGTGGAGATCGAGCAGGAAGTGATCCACGAGTAGTAGGTGGTTTTGGTTTTCATTGCAGGTTGAACAGAAAACAGATAGTAACAATAGCTGGGAATAATCGTACAGCAGTCAATATAGATGGTGGTGGTTGGTGTGATGATTTGGGTTTGATTCAAAACAGGAGCATGAGTTGCAATTGTAGGTGATGTGGAACGTTTCGCGATGATTTAAAACAGAAACAAGCACAGCAGGTGCTGTAGCAGTTAAAGGTTATTGTTGTTGCTTGATTAGAACCAGAAATGTATAATAGCAGTTATAGGTATTTCATGTATTGATTGGTGGTGGTTTGGTTATCGTAGCGGTGAAGGTGTTGATGTCGATTTGATGAAGATAATGGTGGTGTTAGGAGGTGATGGATGATGGTGTATTGTGATAATGATTGTTTTGGTGTATCACTGAAATGAAACAGAAAAGAATCTTACAAATGGATACAATAGCCGTAGTTAAAGTGATGTTCCATGATGTGCTCCGGTGGTGTTTTAATGGTGAGATGGGTTGTAGGTGGTCCGAATATAAATAGGAGTGCAGCAGCCTGTTTTGTATGTCTCTTAAGATGAAGGTTTATGTTGTGGTTTCACGATGAAGAGAAATAGAAAGAGATAAATGATAGAGAGAGAGAGAGAGAGAGGGAGGCGATGGAAAGGAAAGGTGGTGAAGTGGTTAATGGTTCGAACGATCCTGCAGTAAACAATGATCATGATATGATGGTTCGGTTGATTAGGGTAGTGTTTCATGGCGTCGAGTGAAGGTTGATGGTGGAACTATGGCGATAGTGTTCAAGGTGACGAGTCATTTCAGAAACAAGGAAGAAGCATCGAAGGGTGTGTTTGGTTGGTGTTTGAATATGAATCTCCATGTATGATGTCTATTATAGGTATATATATTTTTATATATTATAGATGAAGATGATGTGAAACAAAAAGTGGAATATGGAAATAGTATACTCAATTGTAATTTAGTTATCAGAGATGAATTATTGTTGAGTGGTTACGTTAAAGTTGTTGTTACTCTCAAAATAGGGAAATAGAATAGACAATATGATAGATATGTTAGTGGTGGTTGATTAAAGCAAGAAATTGATAAATAAGTTGATGATGGTTGTGGCTATCTATATCCTATGTACTTCATAATAATTTGTACCTATATTATATGTGACGACCCGGAAATTTTCGATCAAATTTAAACTTAATCTTTATATGTTTCCGACACGATAAGGAAAGTCAGTAATGTTGAGTCACACAATTTTGAAACTATATTCATGTAATCAAATACCCTTTGACTGTGCTCGACGATTCACGAACAATTGTTGTAAATGAGAAGGTATATATATATAAATATAAATTTATATAATAATTTATTACAAAATTTAATCATCAGAGTTAAATATGTAAATATATATACATATATATAAATATAAGTGTACATATAATATTAGTAAAGTATACTTTAATAAATTTGAATTAACAATGTAAAATAACAAAATAAATAAGTTATCATTAAGATAAATATATAAATAGATATATGATATTATTATAAATCTAGATAGATATACATATTTAAAAGATTTCTAATAACAATTATTATTTATAAAATAAATAAATATTAAATATTCAGTAGATGTAGTCATATAATATATGATATAATAAATGTAATTACAAGTTGTAATATATATATATATATATATATATATATATATATATATATATATATATATATATATATATATATATATATAAGATAAAATATAATTACTATATTAAAATGGTTATTATTAAAATAAATATTAATATCAATATTATAAATAAATAAATAAATAAATAATATATATATATATATATATATATATATATATATATATATATATATATATATATTTATAAATTGATACGATTAAATTGATATATTATATTGGTTACTAAAAAAAAAATAACCATTCCTATTTAAAATTATTATCAGTATTATTTTTATCCTTAATTTTATTATTATTAGTATTATTTCGATATTATTATTAATATTATTATTAATCCTATCATTGTTAATATTAGTAATATTTTGATTATTAATAGTAATATTATTATTCTTAATATTATTAATACTAGTATTTCTTTTATTAGTAAGTGTATTATTATTAATAATGAAATTATACTTATTCATTATTACTATCAGATACATATATAAATACAAACAAAGGAATCATGTAATCAATACAGATCATTTCCAGCTATTGTAAAATTTTGTTCTTTATCCAAAAGTGGTTACACATCGATATCAATTGTACGAAATATAACCTGCTCTTAATGTTTTTTATCCTCTATCTCAGATCGAATATTTGCCTGTCCATCAATATTAGCTATAAAACAAATAAAATCAAATCATAATGCTGTAGTGATCGTTAATAATTACATTATGTATTCATTACTGCAATTTGAAATTAGAAACCAAGAAAAATTGAGGATAGCAGACATGATACCTCTGTTTCATCTCATTTTTCCAAAAGCTTCGAATTCGTATATCATTTCAAAATCTATAAATGTGAAGATGTTAGAAACCTTCCACTAAAACTATCTGGAAAGTGGTAAGGTTCAATTTCTTTTATCGAGTTTCAATTTTGATAGTCAAATCTTAATTTCAAAAAGTCAACAAGAGTGTTCATCATGAAATTCGATTTCAATCTGAGGTTTTGAGTGAAATTATTGATTCAGTTAGTTTCCAGGAAGGAATTGCAAACCTTTTCATGTTAGAAGTTTTATATAAAACGCACTGGAAATCAAAGTTTAAGTTTGGGTTTTTGAAAGTTCATCGTGATTGTTACAGCAGGTTCTTCTGATTTTTATTTATTTATTTTATTATTTGAATAAACCAATATTCGTTGTAGATATAATACAACTTAAATTCAAACTTTATTTTAAACAAAAATTGAGTATTTGATTGAGTGTGGGAGTGTTCGGGTCGACTAATCAATCCGAGAAGAAGAGATAGAAACAGGCGGGGTACGGGTTTAATAAAATGGGTGTCTGTTTAATTCAGAAAAACAGATATGGACGAGTGGTGTTGGGTGTTTTGGGTTAAGCGGGTGGTCGTGGGTTCGAGTCCCAGTATGGACAGCTATTTTTTTGGGACTCCTTCTTTATGAGGTAGTTTTATATTTTAAGAATCATTACTATTTTTATTATCATTATTGATTATATTGTATTATTATTACAAGTATTATTATTCGATGTTATTATTATCATTATTATTAACCTAACTATTATAAAGGGAATAAGTATTATTATTATTATTATTATTATTATTATTATTATTATTATTATTATTATTATTATTATTATTATTATTATTATTATTATTGTTATTATTATTGTTATTATTATTAGTATTATTATTATTATTGCTATAAGTATTATTAATATGTTAATTATTGTTAATTGTATCATTTACGAGATATAGATATTGTTACTAATATATGTATTAATATTATTATGATTAGGGTTATTATTATTATTATGGAGTATAATACAAGTTATTATTTTTCTCATTAATAATTGTACTAGTATCACTTTTGTAACTTTTAGTATTATTATTATTATTATTATTATTATTATTATTATTATTATTATTATTATTATTATTATTAAACAAAGGTATCATTATTAACAATATCATTACTATTATTAAAATTATCATTTTTAATAAAGTTATTATTAGTATTATTATTATTCTTAGTAAAACATTAATATCAAAACCATCATTTTTAAACAAATAAATATTTTGAATATAAAACATACTTAATACATATACTACAATTATATTAATAATCCATATAATTATATATAAAGCATATTAACCTTATAAAAACTTATATACAACAAATTAGGTATTTTTCAGATATAGACATATTAATATAACTATATAAATAATAATTATTTTCAAATATATATATATATATATATATATATATATATATATATATATATATATATATATATATATATATATATATATATATATATAAACAAAATATATAAAATATAAGGATAAAAGATATGTGTGACGATCGCTCCAAATCCATATGGACGAACACGTCATTCATCGATTTCATTGCGAGGTATTTGACCTCTATATGATACGTTTTGTAAACATTGCATTCTTTTGAAAAGGCACACCATAAATGAATATTTAAATCAAAGGTTTTCGACATCAGATGATTTTTATATATAGACAATCACCGTAAATAAGTTTACAATAGTACTTCCATTGACAATGCAGTCAAAATAAGATACATGGTGATGATTTGGTGAATGCAACGTTTCCTTGATAAATATGCCATGTAAGACTCCATGCACATAGCTTGTCTAACATATAAGCAAACAGCGGAAGACTTCTAGGAAACCTGAGAATAAACATGCTAACAAGTGTCAACACAAAGGTTGGTGAGTTCATAGTTTTAATGTTTCGTATAATCTGTATATAAAGGTGGATCACATGATTTCAGTTGTTTCATCCAGAAACGTTTATCAAAATATTCTACAAGATTGAGCACCCTAGTAACTAAACTTTAACGTTATAATAAGTACCCCTGTTTTAACATACATGCAACCAACATGTACAATACACGCAAACCAACGTGTACTAAACTCAAATAGCATACGTCTGTTTTATAGTTCAGGCTAGGGTTTCTATACCTGGAACAGACAGGGATGTCAAGCCCTATGGATCCATATATAACTACTCACGCCCACCAGTTCTTATAACCGGCAGTTACTAGTTACCAAAGCTAAGGGATTTTCAGTTCAAACTCAGTGTAGAATTTAGTATGTACTTGTATCCATTGCGTTTAAAATAAAGTGCATGTATTCTCAGCCCAAAAATATAGATTGCAAAAGCAATTAAAAAGGGAGCAAATGAAACTCACGCATATAAATATTGTAAATCAGTTAATAAAGCATTTGCGTGTATTCTCAGCCCAAAAATGTAAAGGGTAAAAGGGATCATATGAAACTCACCTTATCAGCATATAAAGTCGTTCATCGTAATGTGATCGAAACTCAGAGTATCGAATAACCATAGATCTCAACGTATCAATATCGAGATTTAATATTGTAGAAAAGTACGTAGACATAACGGAGATGATAAACACTAGGTTTAATTCACAAATATGCCCCCGAACATTACCCATAACCTCCTTGGCAATAACCCATAATTTCCTTAACTCTAGCTTGCTCGTAAACTTGTTTTGAAATCGTTTGGACATAACCTCGGCGTAGTATTTTATGTATAATACTAATAATATTACTAATAAAAATAATAAGATTAATAATAATAATATTAATCTTAATAATATATATATATATATATATATATATATATATATATATATGTATATATATATATATATTTGAGAGACAGAGAGATTTTGAGAAAAAAAGTAAATATATTCGAACAAAACTTGCGAGCTTTATAGACCTGGCCTGATTTTCACTGCCATGCGATCGCATGGCTGGACGGTGTAATTCCCATGCGATCGCATGGGAAACTTTTCCAGCTCACAATGTTTTGGCAACTAGCTCGTCGACATATTTTTATAATATATATAATATATAATTTAAATTAATTAATTATATATTATATTTTATTCTCGTGCATAGTTGATTTGTAATTTTTTGTTTCGATAAGTCGTACGTCGTCACTCGACTTATGTCCCGGTTCCGGTTTTTCAAATGTCCCTTCGTACGCTGAGAAAACTTGTACATTACATTTTGGGACACGTACCTTAGTCAAAATATAGCCTAAAATTATCCCTAAATTATATCACTCAAAATATAACTTATACATTTGAGTGTTTTGGTCATTTACATCTATAAATCATCATCCCACTATTTGTTAAAATACATTTTAAAATAGTGTTTACTGTAGCAATTCACTGTAGCAAGTTAATTTCACTGTAGCAATTCACTGTAGCAAAGTCAATTTCACTGTAGCAAGTAGTGATTTTCGAAAACACTGTAGCATTTTGAGTACTGTATCAATTTGAAAATACTGTAGCAAATTAGTGTTTTACTGGTTCATCTTAAATGCTTTAGTTAACTTATCTAAATATCAATCGAATCAATAAACGAATGTTACTATCGTTTACTAAATAACTTAAAATTATATATATGTATATATCTTTTTAATATGCATAAATTAGTTTTTAAATACACATTGAAAGTTATTTATAAATAAATTTTAATAATAAATATTCTAACTTATCATATATATTCAAATAGATATTTAAACCAATAAGTTTAATGTACGGTCTCAAACAATTAATACATTGTTACCTTTTCAAATTATAGTATATATGTATCTATTTATGTATAATTGTTCGCGAATCGTCGAAAACAACCGAAGGGTATTTAAATATATAAAAGTAGTTCAAAAATTTTGAGATTCAGTTTTACAGACTTTGCTTATCGTGTCGGAAATGTTAATCATACAAAGATTAAGTTTAAATTTGGTCAGAAATTTCCGGGTCATCACAATATGAAATTGTTCGATTACAAGTATATATATTAATGAATACACAAATGATATAGGTTCGTGAATCCGAGGCCAACCCTACACTTGTTAAATGTCGTCATATGTATTTTTACTACAAAATACAATAGGTGAGTTCATTTTCTCCCATTTACTCGTTACGTTTTTGGGCTGAGAATACATGCAAATGCTTTATTAATTGTTTTACAATATTTATATGCGTGAGTTCATTTGATTCTCTTTTACTCTTTACATTTTTGGGACTGAGAATACATGCGCTACTTTTACAACTGCTTTATTAAATGCTTTTGAAATACATTTTGAACTGCGAATACATGAAATGCTTTTATAAATGTTTGACGTGATAGACACAAGCAAAACATTCCTCGAATGAATTATGTGGACGTGATAATTGCCACCATTGAATTATGTGGACGTGATAATTGCCACAATTGATATGAATATTTTTCCCTTGATTATTATTGTAACGACCCTGGTTTTTCCAACGTTATTTATTAATAATTATAATTATTAATACGCTTGATTAATCGAATGTATGTTATTACATTTACATGTTGCTTTAATTGCCCGTACTTGAACTTTAAATGCCCGAAACGTCTTTGTGACACCCGGAACTTGAACGAATAATATTTTAAGATATTATTTACATTCATGATTAATTTTATTAATCATTTTAATTAACTAAGGCTTTTAGTTAGTTACTTGGGCTTAAGATGGACTTTTATTGGATTACTTGCTAACTACTTGCAACTTGGGCCTTTTAAGTGTTAATGGACTAGTGTAAGCCCACCCTACTTATATTATGGATTAAACTAGCCCATGTTTACATGTAAGTATGATACTTGAACTTAAACTAGTTGGTTACATAGAATTGGAATATAGTTGGCTCATTATCCCCATGAACACCACCCTTTTACCCAACTTTTTCAAGCTTTACATACAAGTAACCATAAGACTTCTTCTTCCCTCCTTTTTGCTGCAGAAAGTCGTGGCCCTTAGGCCATTAGATGGGCATTTTAGTTTCATTTTTCATTACTACTTGCTCACTTGTTACTCTCTCAAAAACACACACTTGATTCCTCTCAAACTTGCTTCATTCTCTCTCACTTTTTCTCTAGTTCTTGTAAGTAATCTTGAAGACTTTTCTTTTCTTCTTTTCTTCTTAAAACCGAATTTATACAACCCATAATCATCATCATCTCTTGTTACTTGTCTTTGATTACTTGTTTGTTATTATTACTTACTTACTTGTCTTTATTTACTAAGTTACAAGATCAAACTTTCTAGTTTTGATTCTTCACCTTTATCTTGTTATAACAAGAACATCAAGAACATAATCTATCTAGTTATGTTCTACATATTTTGTTTCAAAAGATTAAAGTTCATAGTTGTATAAACTCATTTCTTGTAGTTCTTGAAGTAACTTTAAAGTTACTTCACTTAAAGATCAACTTGGGTTGAATCTTTAAAAGTATGAGCAACTATGAACCATTTTCTTATTTAGTTAGTTTCTACTTTATTTTGTTTCAAAAGACTTAAAGTTTATAATCTTTATAATTGTTACTTGTGTTCTTGTTTGTTGTATGTTACTAGAATACCACCTTCATGGTTGGTTTAGGCTTATCATTCATTTTCTTTATTTCTTATTGTTAGTTGCTTACTACACATTTGAACAAGGACATGAAACCAACAAGAACTTACACTTTGGTGCAAGTATCATGGATCCAACACCTGGTTGTGATCTTTCTTAGTGTTCATGAACTTGTTCATAAACTTACATGTAACCTTGGTTCATCAAACACCTACAACACTTGCACTTGAGTTATGATGGACAAACCTTGGTCAAAATGATGTTAACACATCAACGAGTTGTACACTTGAAGCTATACGCATCAAGGATGAGAACCGTGATGAACATCAAGCACCGAGACAACCGGAACTCTCCAAAACCCACTGTTCTGTCCAAAACTTACTGACCTGATGCTTCTGGAACAGACCAGTAGACTTGGTCTGTTCTAACCTTGATTTTTAGATAGAACTTTTCGATTAGATAACTTTTCATATAGGACTCGTCTTAATCCGAGTTACGGTTTAGGATTTATGGCCCTCCGATCGTTACCATGTCCTTTAACGTTGTGCAGAAATTTCTGACCTACTCGCACTTAGACCGTCGCCACGGTCAAACCAAGACGAGTTTGCTTCTGTAAATTTTACCACACTTAAGGGACTCATAGACGGAGCCATGACCACTGGTCTCACCTTAATTCAGTAAGGGTAGAGGCCGTGGTGACTGACCGAAGTCAGCCTTTGTTTTAAACGACTTTCATAAACGAGTCTTACTTGTTACCTTTTGTTTAATGATGATTGATGATGACCCTTATGACCTTAATTACGTACTTGTAAACCTTTTGAGACGACTTATTGACTTAGTGCTATTTGACTTAGGTTGAGGACGTTTGGACCGTTACTTGCACACCACTTTCCGACTACTACCTTACCATTACTACTAATCATTGTGAGTTATAGCATTCCCTTTTTACTTTAACTTATTTTGGGAACTGAGAATACATGCGGATTTTATGTTTTACATACTAGGCACGAGTACTTAAACTTTATATATGTGTGGGTTATACAACGGCATAAACATTCCCTTTAGCTCGGTAACGTTTAATCATTGGTTTTTGAACCGTGAACGCGAATCTTAGATATGGATCCATAGGGTTTGACATCCCCACTCGGGCTAGTAGCGCTAGCATTTAACGAGTGTTTAATACTTCGAGGTTATACGCACTTGCCAAGTGCACTTTAAGGGGGTACATTAAACGTTAAGTTAGTTACCGGGTGCCCACGGTTAAGCATATACTTTTACATACTTTTGAAACGCTCGTTGTAGCACTGAAATCTCGTGGCCTACTTACATTACTGTTATACTTAAACTATAGCTCACCAACCTTTGTGTTGACCTTTTTAAGCATGTATTTTCTCAGGTGTTTGAAGTCGCTTCCGCTATCTTACTAGTCGTGCTGTAGAACCCGCTGCCTAGAGTTGTTATCGCATGACTACTTATGTTGCATTCAAACTTTTTACTTATGAACTTATGTTATGTAACGAGCATTATGGTCACGTACACTTATTTAATGCTTCTACTTAGTGAAGCATACTTTTGATTTGTAAAACAATTGACGTATGTTATGACGTCACTTTTATTTATGAATGTAAACTCTGTTTTGAAAACGCATATAGTACTTAACCTTGTAATGATCCTGTTGATGATGGTCCGTACATGATGATTTAGTACGGGGCGTCACATTTGGTATCAGAGCTTAATGGATTTTGACTTGAGTCAAAATGTTTGTATAGAACATCATGGCCAACGGGAGATCTATCCCCACCGCGGCACAAATTGAGGAAATGATTAACGAGCGAGTCGCTGCTGCACTAGCTGAAAGACAACCCCAAGTTCCACCACCACCGCCTGTCAATCCACATGTCGTCCGAGATGGGTGTACTTACAAGGAATTCCAAAACTGCAAGCCACACTACTTCAGTGGCACTGAGGGACCCGTCGGTCTCACCAGATGGTTCGAAAAGTTGGAATCGGTATTCAGGGTTAGCAATTGTTCTGAGGCTAACAAAACGAAATTTGCATCTTGCACGCTGTCTGATGGCGCGCTCACATGGTGGAATACCATGGCCCAAGCGAAAGGAATTGATGAGGCGTATGCTACGCCTTGGGAGGAATTTAAATGTGCTATGATCGAGGAATACTGTCCGAGAACCGAGATTCAAAAGATGGAAATCGAATTTATGCAATTGAAAACCGTAGGGAACGACCTTAACAGCTACAACCGTAGGTTTTTGGAATTGGCTCTTATGTGTCCAACCATGGTCACCCCCGAATTTAAGCGTTTGGAGAAATACTTCTCGGGACTTCCTAAGTCCATCAAGGGTAATGTTACCTCATCCAAGCCACCAAGTGTTCCTGAAGCAATGCGCATGGCGCATACTCTCTTGAATCAAATCATCCTTGACGAGCCGGAGAAGGCTAAGTTCGAAACTGTTAGTGGTGAAAAGAGGAAATGGGACAACAACCACAACAACAACAGGGGTAGGAACTATGATCAAAACCCGGCAAAACGACATGAAGGGTTCAGGCAAAACAACAACATGCACAACAACAACACCAACCCCAACAACAACAACCGCACCAATCCGAACTACAAAGGAACCTTACCACAATGCAATAGGTGCTACAAGCACCACACTGGGTATTGCAATGTTATCTGTGAGAAGTGCCAACGATCTGGACATGTTGGCAAGGATTGCAAGGTTACCACTTTGAACGTGAAGCCAAACCACAACAACAATGGGCCTAAGAAGTGTTATGAATGTGGAAAGACGGGCCATTTCAGAAACGAGTGTCCTAACAAGCGTAAGGATGGCGGACCACCACGTGCTAGAGCCTTCAATGTTAATGCAAGGGACGCTCGCGACAACCCCGACTTGGTGACAGGTATATTCAAGATCAACAATCTTTTAGCTTCTGTCCTATTTGATACTGGTGCCGATAGAAGCTATGTGTGTAGACATTTTTGTGATAAGTTAGATTGGTCGTTAGTTCCTTTGAAGGAAAGTATGCTTGTCGAGGTCGCCAATGGAAAACTTGAAAAGGTTGACCATATTAGTCGTGGAGCTATTATCAACATAGCTGGTGCAGATTTCGAAATTGATTTGATACCTATCAAACTGGGAAGTTTTGACGTGATCGTCGGTATGGATTGGTTGAGCAAGATAAAGGCCGATGTTATCTGTGGAGATAAAGCACTTCGCATACCACAAGGAGATGGCGAACCACTGGTTATCTATGGAGAGAGATGTACCTCGAAGTTGAACCTCATTAGTTGCGTGAAAGCACAAAAGATTATGAAGAAGGGACGCTTTGCTGTCCTAGCACATGTGAAAGCGGTAGAAACTGAGGTGAAGAACGTGAACGATGTGCGTATTGTGAACGAGTTTTCCGATGTCTTTCCCGAAGAACTGCCTGGATTACCGCCACCGAGGGCAGTAGAGTTTCAGATTGATTTAGTGCCAGGAGCTGCACCTGTAGCTCGCGCACCTTATAGACTCGCACCTTCCGAGATGCAAGAATTACAGAGTCAACTACAAGAGCTATTAGATCGAGGGTTTATCCAACCAAGCTTCTCGCCTTGGGGTGCACCTGTGTTGTTTGTAAAGAAGAAGGATGGATCCTTCCGTATGTGTATCGACTACCGTGAACTCAACAAATTGACTATCAAGAATCGGTATCCTCTTCCACGGATTGACGATCTTTTTGATCAACTACAAGGATCGAGCGTTTATTCAAAGATCGATTTGCGATCCGGATATCACCAGCTGAGGGTGAAGGAAAGTGACGTGATGAAAACTGCATTCAGGACCCGTTATGGTCATTATGAGTTCCTCGTGATGCCATTCGGTTTGACAAATGCACCTGCCGTGTTCATGGATCTCATGAATCGTGTCTGCAAGCCTTACTTGGATAAGTTTGTTATCGTCTTCATAGATGATATCCTCATCTACTCTAAGAGCGAAGAAGAACATGAGCAACACCTTCGGCTAGTGCTTGAACTCTTAAGACAAGAGCAACTTTACGCCAAATTCTCCAAGTGCGAATTTTGGTTGAAGGAAGTACAGTTTTTGGGTCATGTTGTGAGCGACCAGGGTATCAAAGTTGATCCCGCCAAGATTGAAGCCATCAGCAAGTGGGAGACCCCCACTACTCCAACGCATATTCGCCAATTTCTAGGTCTCGCCGGTTATTATCGAAGGTTTATCGAAGGATTTTCTCTGATTGCGCGTCCTTTGACCGCACTGACTCACAAGGGCAAGAAGTTCATTTGGGAACCCACACACGAATCAGCATTCCAAACTTTGAAGAAGAAGTTAACCTCCGCACCTATCCTATCACTTCCTGAAGGCAGTGACGACTTTGTTGTTTATTGCGATGCATCGAAGAGTGGTTTTGGTTGTGTACTGATGCAACGATCAAAGGTTATTGCCTATGCCTCCCGCCAATTGAAGATTCACGAGCGGAACTACACTACACATGATCTTGAACTTGGAGCCGTTGTCTTTGCACTCAAATTGTGGAGACATTATCTGTATGGAACTAAGAGCACTATCTTCACCGACCACAAGAGTCTCCAGCACATCTTTGATCAGAAGCAACTAAATATGAGACAGCGTCGATGGATTGAGACGATCAACGACTACGATTGTGAACTCCGTTATCACCCTGGCAAGGCCAATGTTGTAGCTGACGCTTTAAGCCGAAAGGAGAGGACGGCACCTCTCCGTGTTAGGGCTCTGAACATCACCATCCATTCAAACCTCAACAACCAGATCAGAGTAGCCCAAGTTGAGGCTCTCAAGGAGGAGAACATATCTCACGAGCATTTGAACATACTTGTCTCTCGATTCGAGGTTAGAGAGTCTGGACTCCGATGTTATGCCGGAAGAATTTGGGTACCTTACTATGGAGATCTACGAAGCCTGATACTTGATGAAGCACACAAATCGAGATATTCGATTCACCCCGGTGCAGGTAAGATGTACCACGACCTTAAAGAACAGTATTGGTGGCCGAATCTTAAGAAGGACGTTGCGAATTATGTTGGTAAGTGTTTGACTTGCTCGAAGGTTAAAGCCGAGCATCAGAGACCTTCTGGGTTACTTCAACAGCCGGAAATCCCACAATGGAAGTGGGAAAGGATCACAATGGATTTCATTACTAAGCTGCCGAAGACGGTGGGCGGATGCGATACTATTTGGGTTATTGTTGACCGCCTCACCAAATCTGCACACTTCCTAGCGATGAAGGAAACTGATACAATGGAAAGACTTGCTCAGCTGTACATCAAAGAGGTTGTATCTCGTCATGGTGTACCTTTATCAATCATCTCCGATCGCGATCCCCGTTTTGCTTCCAGATTTTGGCGTTCTTTGCAAGAAGCCATGGGAACTCGTCTTGACATGAGTACTGCTTATCATCCTCAGACTGACGGGCAAAGTGAACGAACGATTCAGACCTTGGAGGACATGCTGCGTGCATGTGTCATTGATTTTGGAAAGGCCTGGGAAAGGCATTTGCCACTCGCCGAATTCTCGTACAACAACAGTTATCACTCAAGCATTAATGCTGCACCTTTTGAAGCATTGTATGGTCGTAAGTGCCGATCTCCTATTTGTTGGGCCGAAGTAGGCGAAAAGCAAATCACCGGACCCGAGGTAGTTCACGAAACCACGGAGAAGATTGCTCAGATCCAAGCTAGACTTAAGACTGCCCGTGATCGCCAAAAGAGCTATGCCGATCTTAAACGGAAAGACTTTGAATTTAATGTTGGTGATCGTGTAATGTTGAAGGTTGCACCTTGGAAAGGTGTGATCCGTTTTGGAAAACGTGGAAAGTTGAACCCACGATACATTGGTCCATTCGAGATCTTGGAACGTGTTGGACCAGTTGCATACCGTTTGGATCTACCAGCACAATTGAGCTCAGTTCATCCTACCTTCCATGTGTCAAACTTGAAGAAGTGTCTTGCTGCACCCGAACTCATCATACCTTTGGAAGAACTTACTATTGATGACAAACTCCACTTTGTGGAGGAACCTGTTGAGATTATGGATCGTGAGATCAAAACTTTGAAACGCAACAAGATTCCGATTGTACGAGTACGATGGAATGCCAAACGAGGACCTGAGTTTACTTGGGAACGAGAGGATCAAATGATGCGGAAATATCCTCATCTTTTCCCGACTCCTCCATCTACTTCAGCTTAAATTTCGGGACGAAATTTTCTTTAACAGGTGGGTAATGTAACGACCCTGGTTTTTCCAACGTTATTTATTAATAATTATAATTATTAATACGCTTGATTAATCGAATGTATGTTATTACATTTACATGTTGCTTTAATTGCCCGTACTTGAACTTTAAATGCCCGAAACGTCTTTGTGACACCCGGAACTTGCACGAATAATATTTTAAGATATTATTTACATTCATGATTAATTTTATTAATCATTTTAATTAACTAAGGCTTTTAGTTAGTTACTTGGGCTTAAGATGGACTTTTATTGGATTACTTGCTAACTACTTGCAACTTGGGCCTTTTAAGTGTTAATGGACTAGTGTAAGCCCACCCTACTTATATTATGGATTAAACTAGCCCATGTTTACATGTAAGTATGATACTTGAACTTAAACTAGTTGGTTACATAGAATTGGAATATAGTTGGCTCATTATCCCCATGAACACCACCCTTTTACCCAACTTTTTCAAGCTTTACATACAAGTAACCATAAGACTTCTTCTTCCCTCCTTTTTGCTGCAGAAAGTCGTGGCCCTTAGGCCATTAGATGGGCATTTTAGTTTCATTTTTCATTACTACTTGCTCACTTGTTACTCTCTCAAAAACACACACTTGATTCCTCTCAAACTTGCTTCATTCTCTCTCACTTTTTCTCTAGTTCTTGTAAGTAATCTTGAAGACTTTTCTTTTCTTCTTTTCTTCTTAAAACCGAATTTATACAACCCATAATCATCATCATCTCTTGTTACTTGTCTTTGATTACTTGTTTGTTATTATTACTTACTTACTTGTCTTTATTTACTAAGTTACAAGATCAAACTTTCTAGTTTTGATTCTTCACCTTTATCTTGTTATAACAAGAACATCAAGAACATAATCTATCTAGTTATGTTCTACATATTTTGTTTCAAAAGATTAAAGTTCATAGTTGTATAAACTCATTTCTTGTAGTTCTTGAAGTAACTTTAAAGTTACTTCACTTAAAGATCAACTTGGGTTGAATCTTTAAAAGTATGAGCAACTATGAACCATTTTCTTATTTAGTTAGTTTCTACTTTATTTTGTTTCAAAAGACTTAAAGTTTATAATCTTTATAATTGTTACTTGTGTTCTTGTTTGTTGTATGTTACTAGAATACCACCTTCATGGTTGGTTTAGGCTTATCATTCATTTTCTTTATTTCTTATTGTTAGTTGCTTACTACACATTTGAACAAGGACATGAAACCAACAAGAACTTACACTTTGGTGCAAGTATCATGGATCCAACACTTGGTTGTGATCTTTCTTAGTGTTCATGAACTTGTTCATAAACTTACATGTAACCTTGGTTCATCAAACACCTACAACACTTGCACTTGAGTTATGATGGACAAACCTTGGTCAAAATGATGTTAACACATCAACGAGTTGTACACTTGAAGCTATACGCATCAAGGATGAGAACCGTGATGAACATCAAGCACCGAGACAACCGGAACTCTCCAAAACCCACTGTTCTGTCCAAAACTTACTGACCTGATGCTTCTGGAACAGACCAGTAGACCTGGGCTGTTCTAACCTTGATTTTTAGATAGAACTTTTCGATTAGATAACTTTTCATATAGGACTCGTCTTAATCCGAGTTACGGTTTAGGATTTATGGCCCTCCGATCGTTACCATGTCCTTTAACGTTGTGCAGAAATTTCTGACCTACTCGCACTTAGACCGTCGCCACGGTCAAACCAAGACGAGTTTGCTTCTGTAAATTTTACCACACTTAAGGGACTCATAGACGGAGCCATGACCACTGGTCTCACCTTAATTCAGTAAGGGTAGAGGCCGTGGTGACTGACCGAAGTCAGCCTTTGTTTTAAACGACTTTCATAAACGAGTCTTACTTGTTACCTTTTGTTTAATGATGATTGATGATGACCCTTATGACCTTAATTACGTACTTGTAAACCTTTTGAGACGACTTATTGACTTAGTGCTATTTGACTTAGGTTGAGGACGTTTGGACCGTTACTTGCACACCACTTTCCGACTACTACCTTACCATTACTACTAATCATTGTGAGTTATAGCATTCCCTTTTTACTTTAACTTATTTTGGGAACTGAGAATACATGCGGATTTTATGTTTTACATACTAGGCACGAGTACTTAAACTTTATATATGTGTGGGTTATACAACGGCATAAACATTCCCTTTAGCTCGGTAACGTTTAATCATTGGTTTTTGAACCGTGAACGCGAATCTTAGATATGGATCCATAGGGTTTGACATCCCCACTCGGGCTAGTAGCGCTAGCATTTAACGAGTGTTTAATACTTCGAGGTTATACGCACTTGCCAAGTGCACTTTAAGGGGGTACATTAAACGTTAAGTTAGTTACCGGGTGCCCACGGTTAAGCATATACTTTTACATACTTTTGAAACGCTCGTTGTAGCACTGAAATCTCGTGGCCTACTTACATTACTGTTATACTTAAACTATAGCTCACCAACCTTTGTGTTGACCTTTTTAAGCATGTATTTTCTCAGGTGTTTGAAGTCGCTTCCGCTATCTTACTAGTCGTGCTGTAGAACCCGCTGCCTAGAGTTGTTATCGCATGACTACTTATGTTGCATTCAAACTTTTTACTTATGAACTTATGTTATGTAACGAGCATTATGGTCACGTACACTTATTTAATGCTTCTACTTAGTGAAGCATACTTTTGATTTGTAAAACAATTGACGTATGTTATGACGTCACTTTTATTTATGAATGTAAACTCTGTTTTGAAAACGCATATAGTACTTAACCTTGTAATGATCCTGTTGATGATGGTCCGTACATGATGATTTAGTACGGGGCGTCACAATTATTGCTTGGTAACCTAAGAATTAGGGAACATCACTAATTTTGAGAATTAGTGCACGCCTAATTGACGCGAATTGTAAGACCCTAATCTTCATTGTACAGCAGAGTAAATAGGGTACATGAAGTGTGGGTGACCTTGTATATTAAAACTGAGGTCAGAGGGCGAACTGGGAAGGGTGCGCTCAGCGCACACTTAGGGGTGCGCCTGGCGCACTCCTCACCGTAGCCGGGTTCTGTTTGTTTTATTCAGATATTTTGATGGGCATTTTGGTAATTTCACTTGTGGACGAGTTGGAGGCCAGTAGGCCAGATCTTGGGGTATCATTCACTCCATTTTCAACAACCTTATCTTCTTCACTTTAATTTTGGAGAAAGAGTGTGATTTCTTGAGTGAGAAAGCTTAAATCCAAGAGGAAGAAGTTGTTCTCGGGCCAAGGTGCGAGTATTAAAGTCGTTCATCTACTCACTAGCTACGTTGTGGTTGTAGTGGTAAGCTCTAATCTTGTTTTCCTTACTTTGATTTTTGTGTAGGGTTAGGGTTTGGGTAATTGAAGAACATAAAACCCATATTTGTTGATTTTGGGTGTTCTTGGGTAAGATTGAGTCATGAAGACTCAATGGTAACTAACCTAGGGTTTTAAAGTGGTAATTGATGTTTATGAGTCCTAATTGGTTAGTTAATTACTAGCACACCTAGCTAATTGGTAAATGGGTGTTAGTTGGGTTAGTGGATGACCCGAAATGGGTGTGTTGACTTTAAATGAGTCAAAGGGGTTAATGATTGACCTAGTTGGGGATTATGGATATGAATTACCCTAATTATGTTATAGTTAGTGTTGTTGAACCTTAATCACTAGCTTTTAAGTGATTTATGGTGGTCTTGACCCTTAAGTGCGGTTTTGGTGAAAATGGGCATTTAATGCATTAAGTCATTAAATGCACCTAAGTGAATTGTTGGTATTTAGTCCAACTAGCTATTGTGTTGATTGAAGTACTTATTATATTAGGTACTTTGCGTTGAAGCTTGCGGAACCGAATCGTTAAGGTGAGTGGAATAATTATATGTGTAGGTATATAATGTATTTATTTGTTGTAGCGTGAGATGTGAAGTGTCGAGGTGCTAAGACACCACGTTTCACGTGACGAGTGAAGCATCGAGGTGTTAAGATGCCACTCGAGGTGAAGCATCGAGGTGTTAAGATGCCACCTAGGAGTGAAGTGTCGAGGTGTTAAGACGCCACTCCATAATAAAGGGTGAAGTGTCGAGGTGTTAAGACGCCACCCGAGGGTGAAGTATCGAGGTGTTAAGATGCCACCCGGGGGTTAGTGATACGAGGTGCTAAGTACACTAATGGATGTTGTGAACTCCGATGGCCTTTCGCGGGCGCCATTCCCTTGTACGATTGGTTAACCATGGTTATTGTGTTGTAAGCGAAAGCATATTATATTGTTCGAGTTATATATATTTATGCGATTGTTATGCTAGCTTGTGGTATTGGAGGTTGGTAGCCTCGTATTGATGATGAGCTAATTGTGTTGCTAGCATGTATTCGGTATATGTATTGAGTGTTTGCAAGTAGGTATATTATATATGTATGTGTATAATTATTGCATTTACTCAGTTTTGCTTACCCTCTCGTTGTTTATCTTTTTATAGGCTCCGGTGTTGACAAGGGTAAGGCATTCGTTTGGATTAGAGATCCCGCTTGTTGCTTAGGGGACGCTTTTGGGATGTTATAGCTTTTGGAGTTTCACCGATATCTGGGTAGTTTAACCCCCAAACACCATGCTCATAGTGTCGTTTGGAAATTAAACTAATGTGGTCGAAACTCGTGTTTTGTATGAAACTCGTAAAACGGCCGATGTGGGCCCCGTTTTGTAAAACTCATTTTATTATTGAATCGTGTGAGTTTTAACTATTATGACATGTTGTGAAAAGCGTTTCGTCTAAATATGTCGGGAAGTGGGAGATCTTTATTTAAAAAATTGCAAAACCGGACAGAACTGAAAACAGACCTGTGCGCGCCGCGCACCCTGAGGTGGTGCGCGTGGCGCACTCCACTGTTATAAATTTTTTTTTTGTTTCGCGTATTTGGTTGGTTATTGGTTTGGGTTGTTACAAGTGGTATCCGAGCATGGTCTAAGGGATTTAGGCGACTTGAGATAGGTGCCTAGACTTAGAATTATTTGTGTATGTGCTTTATGCGGGACTTGTAGGAGACACGTCGGACCGGGAGTTGATTAGTGCTTAGGTTTATTTGAATTAACCTTGCACTAACTGTTTTTTGTTGTTTTAGCAAATCATCAAGTGAGATAGACGTCGTACTAGCGAATTAATGCGACGTGATCGCGTAACAATGATTAGCTACCATTGTTACGGGTTCAAATCGTGTCAAACAAGCGATGTACGATGATTGTTGAGCAAGATGGGGTAGTGTGGTGTATATGTATATACATATGTGTTAAGTCCTTTTCGTATCATTGCTTAATTTACTTCGTTTTATAGAATGAAGATGAGAAATGGACACGACACCAATGATGGAAGTACGAGTGAGGACGTTGAACTCACGGCCAAGGTTGAGGCCATCTTTAAAAGGCTAAAAAAGGATTTTCTTGATGACGTTCGACACCAATGAGCGCATGAATGCCGCGATCGAGGAGGCATTAGAAGCTAGAAACATTCATCCGCGTGGTGAAGGAGGTGATGGTAACGGTGGGAATGGAAGGTGGGACTTCCATTACAAAAATTTCAAGGATGCTCAACCCCCTAAGTTTAATGGGGTACGGGATCCGTTGAAAATCACATGTTGGATTTCCGATATCGAGGGAGCTTTCCGTACCGCGGAATGTCCTCCCGAGAAGAAGGCGAGGTATGGTTCTAGTATGTTGCAGGAAGAAGCTAAGTTGTGGTGGGATGATAAAATCAACTTATATGGTGAGGAGCAATGTATGAGTTTGACGTGGGAAGAGTTTAAGAAGGAATTTTTCAAAGAATACCGAACTTCTTCCGATCTTGATAGAATCCGGGACGAGTTGCACAATTTGCAACAAGGTTCAATGGACTTGGTTACTCTCAAGTCTACCTTCTTGGCAAAGACTCGTTTTTGTCCGGAATATGTTGGTGATGATCACAAGCTAATGAAAGATTTCTACCGTACCATGAATGACGAGTATAAGGTTAAGATTAGTCGAGGAGCGGCTAAGTCTTTTGAAGAGTTATTTGAATTGGCTCGGGGTTTTGAGCCGGAGGTTCCAAGAAAAAGCGATTTCACTTTTTCTAAAAGAAAGTTTGAAGGTTCTAGTCCTTCTAACTTTTCCAACAAGAAGAACAAGAACAAGAAGGGTTTCGAAAGTGTCAATAGCGTGAAGAAGGGCGCTTCCGGTGGTTTTTCTTTTTCGTGCTACAATTGTGGGCAAGCGGGTCATATGGCTCGTGATTGTCCGAAACCATCTTCCGGAAACAAGCTCACTTGTTTTAATTGCGGTAAAGAAGGGCATAAGAAGCCGTAGTGTCCCGATTTGCGAAACGATAATGTTAAGCGTCTAGAGAAGGCGGCGGGTACGGCTAGGGGTCGTAACTATTTGATGACGAATGACGAAGCCAAGCAATCCAACAAAGTTGTCTCAGGTAATTTTATGGTTAACTCTAATCCGGCAAGAATTCTATTTGATAGCGATGCAAATTTGTCATTTGTGTCTCCAAAATTTGTGCCTAAACTTAATAGACCGTTAGCTAAGTTAAGTCGTCTGGTAAAAGTCGAAATAGCAGACAGTAAAACGGTGCTAGTGGTTGATGTGTGTAAAAATTGTGATGTTGTGTTTGGTGCCGAAAACTTTAAAATTGATCTCATCCCGGTGACTTTGGGTGATTTTGATATCGTTGTTGGTATGGATTGGCTCGATCATAATAGAGCCGATATTGCGTGCCATGAAAAGTTTATTCGTGTGAAGACCCCAAGTGGGGGAGAGTTAATTATTCACGGTGATAAACGGAGAAGACTTGTGCCGATATGCACTTTTGCACGGGCACGTCGTTTTCTTGTTAGTGGTGGCATGGCTTTTCTTGCCCATGTCGTTGATACTCGAGATGAGCCACCATCCATTCATGAAATTCCGGTGGTAAGTGAATTTGAAGAAAATTTTCTGGATGAGTTACCGGGTGTCCCGGCGGAAAGACAAGTTGAATTTCGCATTGAGTTGGTTCTGGGGGCTACCCCCATTGCTAAAACTCCTTATCATTTAGTACCAACGGAAATGCAAGAGTTGTTAAATCAAACTCAAGAGTTGCTTGAAAAGGGTTTTATCCGACCGAGTGCTTCGCCTTGGGGTGCTCCAGTTTTATTCTTGAAGAAGAAGGATGGTAGTATGCGTATGTGCATCGATTATCGGGAGTTGAACAAAGTGACGATCAAGAATCGTTATCCTTTGCCTAGGATTGACGATTTGTTTGACCAACTCCAAGGTGCAATGTATTTCTCCAAAATCGACCTACGGTCCGGCTATCACCAAATGCGGGTGTAACGACCCGGATTTTCCGATCGTTTTATACTTATGAGATTAATATTTACATAAAATAAACCTTACCAACATGATAAGCAATCCAAACTGTTGAGACTTATGTTTTTGAAAAGAGTTTCACACAACGTTTGACCGTCCAATTTGACCGATGATATCATGAACTATATAACACACGATAATTATACGATTATGTATATGTACATATCTATACATATTTAACATGATTTAAGGATGGTTTAACATTTCATTGTGAACTAACAACAATGAGTTATAAGTATACTTTGAGACCACAAACTTAAGTTTTCAAAACGATAACTATATGTAATGTTCTTTGACATATATACTTACAATCTATAATGTGTTGGTGATCTATGTCACCAATATGATTTAAGTGTAATGGGATTAATTTGTAACCAAAATAATCTTGATAAATATCGAACAAGTTTGGGGAAGTGTGGAGTGCACACTTGTTTGAACTTATCTTGATTATGACGGGGGTTCGGGGGCAGCGCCCCTGATAAGCGGGGTCCAAGGGGTGGCAACCCCTGGCGGGGTCCAAGGGGCAGAGCCCCTGGCTGGGGTCGAGCTGCCAGGTCAGCTTGGAAATTTTTTTTTGGGCTAACATTGCTTTATTAAAAATGTCTTAATTTCTACAAGTATATCTAGGGTATATGTAACCGTATCATACCCAGCTTCTATACGTATTTACTATTGGTATATACCAACAATAAACTTCAATGATCAGCCACTAGACATGATGTTACATGTGGGAACCAGCCATTTAACCTCATGTGTGACTTTTGTGCAAGAAAACAAACTAAATCTCCTATATATCCATCCCATACTCATGCTATTTTGCACACACACACATACAATTTCATTTCCAATTTTCTTTCAAGTTAATTCACTCCCTAATCTCTCTTCATTTACCTACTCAAGAACGTATCAATACAGTCATCCGATTTCAAGGAGATTACTTCCAATCTTTCAATCCCACTCCACCACTCTTTTGATTCCAAGATTTTTCTTACCTTTTCCAGTAGCTTTGTCCAAGTAACTTGAGGTAGTAACCTTATTCATAACCTTATTCGATTCATATTTATATAGCTATCTTATTTTGTGTTATAAAATTTTAACAACAAGAACATAGTTTGAGTGATTTCAAACTTGTTCGCAAACTAAATAGATCCTTCTAATTTGATTTTTAAAAAAACACTTCAAGACCTGTAATATATCATATTATGACAAAATCGGATTAATCATATCTTGGCTAATTAACATAATATTTAATATATATTTACTTATGATTTTATTTTATATATTTCAGGACCACCCGTAAACAACACGAGAAGATTAATCATAAGACCTCATGATTGTACGCAACACGTCATTTGACAACACGGTACTTTATGTACGCAACACGTCATTTGACAACATGGTACCATGGGTCAAGATTAATTCTGATCAACACGAATACGACGGGGTCTTTATTTATTTTATTTAAGCAACTAATTGTGGACCACTAACATCGGACTGCTAACTACGGACTAAGAAAATATTAAAAGTATTAAAAGTATATATATATATATATATATATATATATATATATATATATATATATATATATATATGTAACGATTACTTGAAAAGAAAATATGTTGATATATTATATATATGGTTAGGTTCGTGATATCTATCGGAGACCAAGTCGAGTTAAATACCTTCAAGACAAAAGTGAGTATATAGTCCCACTTTTAAACTCTAAATATTTCGGGATGAGAATACATGCATTTTATGATTTACGTTATGGACACAAGTGATTAAAAATATATATTCTACGTTGAGTTGTACCACTGGCATACTTCCCTGTAACTTGGTAACTACTATTTACATGAGGTATTGTAAACGCGAATCCTGTTGATAGATCTATCGGGCCTGACAACCCCAACCGGACTGGACGACCAGTATTCAACGGTTGCACAGTACTTCGTTTCGGTGACTACACTTGGTACGGTGTAGTAAGATTTCATAATAAAGGGAATATGCGACGTTGATTAAATGTAAAGTATGGTTATCAAGTGCTCAACAACTTAGAATATTTTTATTAAAACGTTTATATATGAAATCTTGTGGTCTATATTCATAACGCTGCCGGCTTTAAACCTATATCTCACCAACTTTATGTTGACGTTTTAAGCATGTTTATTCTCAGGTGATAACTAAAAGCTTCCGCTGTAACATGTTGAATTTAAGCAAGATCTTGAGTATGCATATTTGTGTCAAAAATAAAACTGCATATCGGAGGATTTGTAATGTAAAATATGTTGGAGGTCGTATTGTTATTATCACATGTAAAGTTTGTAAGTCTAAGATTATCGCTAAACGATAATCATTATTAAGTTATTTAAACCTTGTATTTGTAATAAAAGCTATGGTTTGTATTGTAAAAACGAATGCAGTTTTTGAAAAATGTCGCATATAGAGGTCAATACCTCGTGATGAAATCATATGTTATTGTATTCGTCCTTATGGTTAAAGTCGGGTTATGACATGTGGTATCAGAGCGTTGGTCTTAGAGAACCAGAGAATTTGCATTAGTGTGTCTTATCGAGTTTGTTAGGATGCATTAGTGAGTCTGGACTTTGACCGTGTTTGATTTCGAAAACTAATGCTTATCCTTGTTGGTTAAAAATTAATATGTAAATATTATGTGGTATTAACGTGCTAGTTGTTATGTGATAGATGTCTGGCTTAGAACTTATTATCACATTCAGCGACTCTGAACCAGACTCTTCAGATGGTGTTCCAGTCATTAATCTATCTGATGATTAAAACGATACCTTTGGGGAAGACTCACAAGTTCCGGATGAATCAATTGAAGAGGAACCGGAAAGTGATCCTGAGGAGGAAGAAATACAGGAAATTACGAAAGACAAGTTCGAACGAGGAAAGAAACGAAAGGCTACTGAAATGGAAAATCTAAATCCCGAGTCTAGTGAGGATGTTGTGGCACCAACTCCACCAGATACTTCCACACCTATTCCCGCTATTCCTATTAGTTCTATCCCGACATCCAGTTCTTCGGTTCCTCAGCCAAAACGCAGGGAGACAACCAGGATAACCTTTAAGCGATTTCTTTGAACACAAACGCTTTGGGTTAAATGATGTGCTGTTGTTTTAAACCATGGGATCATATAATGTTTTGTATAATATTACTAGTGTGGTTTGCTTAATGTTTGATGTAAGATAAGCATATGTAAAATAGTGAAGTGTGAAATGCAATAATTTTCCATGGTTAAGTATTATTTGGGTGGTAGTAATTGATTTTCGTACTAAGCTATTAAGTATGAACTTTAACGGGTAGGTACTACCCTAGATATAATTATAAAACGCTAATAAGAAGAAAAGGCTTTTATAATAATAACTGGTTCATATTATTAATAAGCTACGATGTACTGTAAATACATACTACATCTATAATATTCCATGTGAATAATTATTTTTTTTCATTCTTGTTGAAGATTATGGCGCGATTGAACAGAATGACGGAACAAGAAATCCAGGAACTCATCAATCAGCGAGTGAACGACAGAATGTTATGGGTCGAGGCTGCAAGAGGTGCTGCAGTTAACCCAAATCCTCGTGTGGGGTGCACTTACAAAACTTTTCAAGGTTGCAAGCCCTCATCATTCAGTGGAACAGAAGGACCGGTTGGTTTAACCCAGTGGATCGAAAAGATTGAGTCTGTGTTTAAAATCAGTGGTTGTATTGAGAAGGACATGACCAAGTATGCATCGTGCACCCTACAAGATAGTGCACTCACGTGGTGGAAAAACTATGTGAAGGCCGTAGGAGGAGATGTAGCTTATGATACTCCTTGGGAAGAATTCAAAACAATGCTAATCAACGAATATTGTCCAAGGAACGAGGTTAGGAAGTTGGAAGCTGAATTACGAAGCCTGAAAGCTGTTGGTACTGAACTCACCACCTACAATCAGCGATTCATGGAATTAGCTTTGCTATGTCCCGAACTGGTACCAACCGAAGAACGGAAGATTGAACTGTACAAAGACGGTTTGCCTAAAAAGGTCAAGGCAAATGTTACAGCATCCAAACCCAAGACTATTCATGAAGCTATCACCATGGCGAACGAGTTGATGGACCAGATTATTCTGGATAAGAACACCGATGTCAAGACATCGGGAAATAAAAGAAAGTGGGAAGGTAATCATCAACAATCCAACAAGAAACAAGAAACCACGCAAGGTGCGGGTAGCGGTTCGAACTCAGGTTACAAGGGACGAAATCCTTTATGTAACAGATGCCACAAACATCACTCTAGTTATTGTAATGTGGTGTGTAACAATTGTAATCGAAAAGGTCATCTTGCTGAAGATTGTAGGGTTCCCGCTACAAATACAAACGGTACCAAGACTCCTGCCACCAATGCAAATAGAACTGCCTTGGCCACTGTTACTTGTTATGGGTGTGGGAAACAGGGTCATTATAAGAGTCAGTGCCCGAATCCAGAGAAGAATAACGGATTTGCACGTGGAAGAGCATTTGTTATTAATGCTAGGGAGGCGTATGAAGACCCGGAGCTTGTTACGGGTACGTTTACCATTAATAACTTATCCGCATCTATTATATTTGATACTGGTGCCGATAGAAGTTACGTGTGTAGAGACTTTCACGCTAAATTGAATTGTTCATCATTACCTCTAGATGCTAAGTACATGATTGAGTTAGCTAATGGTAAACTAATTAAAGCCGATAAAATTTGCCGTGATTGTAAAATAAATTTAGCCGGAGAAACATTTAAGATTGATTTGATACCCGTAGAATTAGGAAGTTTTGATGTAATAGTCGGCATGGACTGGATGTCCAAAATAGGAGCTGAAGTTGTGTGCGCCAAGAAGGCAATTCACATTCCTCGTAAGGATAGAACGCCATTAATGATTTATGGAGAGAAGGGTAACTCAAAGCTAAAACTCATTAGTTGTTTGAAAGCTCAAAAGTGCTTGAAGAAAGGGTGCTATGCTATCCTAGCACATGTTAATAAAGTCGAAACGAAGGAAAAAGTAAAGAGCATCAACGACGTGCCTGTGGCAAGAGATTTTCCTGAAGTATTTTCGGAAGAGTTGCTGGGATTACCTCCATTTAGATCTGTAGAATTTCAAATAGATCTAGTACCAGGAGCTGCACCAGTGGCTCGTGCTCCATATAGACTTGCACCATCTAAGATGAAAGAGTTACAAAGCCAGTTACAAGAATTACTGGACCGCGGTTTCATTCGACCGAGCACTTCACCGTGGGGAGCTCCGATTTTATTCGTCAAGAAGAAAGATGGATCTTTCCGAATGTGTATAGATTATCGTGAATTAAATAAGTTAACTATCAAGAATCGGTATCCACCACCGAGAATTGATGACTTATTTGATCAATTACAAGGATCATGTGTGTACTCGAAAATCGACTAAAGATCGGGCTATCATCAATTACGTGTCAAAGAAGAAGATATTCCGAAAACTACTTTTCGGACATGCTACGGTCATTATGAATTTTTGGTCATGCCGTTTGGGTTGACTAATGCGCCAGCTGTATTCATGGACCTCATGAATCGAGTTTGTAGTCCGTATTTAGATAAGTTTGTTATCGTTTTCATTGACGATATTCTTATCTATTCCAAGAGTGAGCAAGAGCATGAGCAGCATTTAAGGTTGGTATTAGAATTGTTAAGAAAAGAACAGTTATACGCCAAATTTTCTAAGTGTGCATTTTGGTTGAAAGAAGTGCAATTTCTTGGCCACGTTGTTAGTAGCAAAGGAATTCAGGTTGATCCAGCTAAAATTGAGGCCATTGAAAAATGGGAGACTCCTAAGACACCAACGCAGATACGCCAATTTTTGGGTTTAGCCGGTTATTATAGAAGGTTTATTCAAGATTTTTCCCGAATAGCTAAACCATTGACAGCGTTAACACAAAAAGGGAAGAAGTACGAATGGACCGTTGAGCAGGAGAGTGCATTTCAATTACTCAAGAAGAAGTTGACCACGGCACCTATTTTATCGTTACCTGAAGGGAACGATGATTTTGAGATATATTGTGACGCTTCGCGACAAGGTTTTGGTTGCGTCCTTATGCAACGAAAGAAAGTTATTGCATACGCATCTCGACAATTGAAGATTCACGAGCGGAATTATACGACGCATGATCTAGAATTGGAGGCAGTAGTGTTTGCATTGAAGATATGGAGACACTATTTATATGGAGTTAAATGCACTGTGTTTACTGATCATAAAAGCCTTCAACATATTTTCGATCAGAAACAGCTGAACATGAGGCAACGTAGGTGGGTCGAACTGATAAACGACTATGAATGTGAGATTCGTTATCATCCCGGGAAAGCAAATGTAGTAGCCGACGCTCTAAGCAGAAAGGAACGGGAACCAATTCGAGTACGAGCAATGAACATAAAAATTCGCATGAATCTCAACTCACAAATCAAAGAGGCTCAACGAGAAGCTCTTACTAAAGAAAACATAGGAAATGAAATAATGAAGAAGTATGAGAAGCAACTCGTTATGCGGGAAGACAGAATTCGATATTTTGCAAACCGTATTTGGGTACCGAAGTTGGGTGGATTAAGGAAGTTGATATTGAATGAGGCACATAAGACAAGATACTCGATACATCCTGGAGTTGGAAAGATGTATCAAGATCTTAAGACGCATTATTGGTGGCCTAATTTAAAGACAGATGTGGCAACATATGTTGGGGAATGTTTAACTTGTTCCAAAGTCAAAGCAGAACATCAGAAGCCGTCAGGGTTACTTCAACAACCAGAAATCCCAGAATGGAAATGGGATGGTATTACCATGGATTTCATCACAAAGTTACCTAAGACTGCCTGGGGTTATGACACCATTTGGGTAATAGTTGATCGTCTCACCAAATCTGCACATTTCTTGCCTATAAAGGAAACGGATAGAATGGAGAAACTATTACGATTATACATAAAGGAAATTGTTTCAATGCATGGAATACCTATTTCCATTATATCCGATCGTGATAGTAGATTTACATCAAAGTTTTGGCAATCACTACAGGAGGCCCTGGGAACCCGTTTGGATATGAGCACCGCATACCATCCGCAAACTGACGGGCAGAGTGAAAGAACAATTCAGACTCTTGAAGACATGCTCAGGGCATGTGTGATCGATTTTGGAAATGGATGGGATAAATATCTACCATTAGCAGAATTCTCGTATAATAATAGTTATCATGCGAGCATTAAAGCTGCACCATTCGAAGCACTGTATGGAAGGAAGTGTAGATCCCCTATCTGTTGGAATGAATTAGGAGATCGACAATTATCTGGTCCCGAGATCATCCATGAAACTACTGAGAAGATAGTGCAAATCAAGGAGAGATTGAAAAAAGCCCGTAGTCGCCAAAAGAGCTACGCCGATGTCCGAAGGAAACCATTAGAGTTTCAGATCGGTGACATGGTTATGCTAAAGGTGTCACCTTGGAAAGGTGTAATACGTTTTGGAAAAAGGGGTAAACTGAACCCAAGGTATGTAGGCCCGTTCAAGATCATCGAACGCATCGGACCGGTAGCTTATCGACTCGAGTTACCACAACATCTCGCTGGGGTACATAATTCATTTCACGTCTCAAACCTCAAGAAATGTCTTGCAAAGGAAGATCTCACCATTCCTCTTGAAGAAATCCAAGTCGACGAGAAACTACAATTCATAGAAGAACCAGTCGAAATCATGGACCGTGTGAAGACCCCAAGTGGGGGAGAGTTAATTATTCACGGTGATAAACGGAGAAGACTTGTGCCGATATGCACTTTTGCACGGGCACGTCGTTTTCTTGTTAGTGGTGGCATGGCTTTTCTTGCCCATGTCGTTGATACTCGAGATGAGCCACCATCCATTCGTGAAATTCCGGTGGTAAGTGAATTTGAAGAAAATTTTCTGGATGAGTTACCGGGTGTCCCGGCGGAAAGACAAGTTGAATTTCGCATTGAGTTGGTTCCGGGGGCTACCCCCATTGCTAAAACTCCTTATAATTTAGTACCAACGGATATGCAAGAGTTGTTAAATCAAACTCAAGAGTTGCTTGAAAAGGGTTTTATCCTACCGAGTGCTCCGCCTTGAGGTGCTCCAGTTTTATTCGTGAAGAAGAAGGATGGTAGTATGCGTATGTGCATCGATTATCGGGAGTTGAACAAAGTGACGATCAAGAATCGTTATCCTTTGCCTAGGATTGACGATTTGTTTGACCAACTCCAAGGTGCAACGTATTTCTCCAAAATCGACCTACGGTCCGGCTATCACCAAATGCGGGTGTAACGACCCGGATTTTCCGATCGTTTTATACTTATGAGATTAATATTTACATAAAATAAACCTTACCAACATGATAAGCAATCCAAACTGTTGAGACTTATGTTTTTGAAAAGAGTTTCACACAACGTTTGACCGTCCAATTTGACCGATGATATCACGAACTATATAACACACGATAATTATACGATTATGTATATGTACATATCTATACATATTTAACATGATTTAAGGATGGTTTAACATTTCATTGTGAACTAACAACAATGAGTTATAAGTATACTTTGAGACCACAAACTTAAGTTTTCAAAACGATAACTATATGTAACGTTCTTTGACATATATACTTACAATCTATAATGTGTTGGTGATCTATGTCACCAATATGATTTAAGTGTAATGGGATTAATTTGTAACCAAAATAATCTTGATAAATATCGAACAAGTTTGGGGAAGTGTGGAGTGCACACTTGTTTGAACTTATCTTGATTATGACGGGGGTTCGGGGGCAGCGCCCCTGATAAGCGGGGTCTAAGGGGTGGCAACCCCTGGCGGGGTCTAAGGGGCAGCCATTTAACCTCATGTGTGACTTTTGTGCAAGAAAACAAACTAAATCTCCTATATATCCATCCCATACTCATGCTATTTTGCATACACACACATACAATTTCATTTCCAATTTTCTTTCAAGCTAATTCACTCCCTAATCTCTCTTCATTTACCTACTCAAGAACGTATCAATATAGTCATCCGATTTCAAGGAGATTACTTCCAATCTTTTAATCCCACTCCACCACTCTTTTGATTCTAAGATTTTTCTTACCTTTTCCAGTAGCTTTGTCCAAGTAACTTGAGGTAGTAACCTTATTCATAACCTTATTTGATTCATATTTATATAGCTATCTTATTTTGTGTTATAAAATTTTAACAACAAGAACATAGTTTGAGTGATTTCAAACTTGTTCGCAAACTAAATAGATCCTTCTAATTTGATTTTTAAAAAAACACTTCAAGACCTGTAATATATCATATTATGACAAAATCGGATTAATCATATCTTGGCTAATTAACATAATATTTAATATATATTTACTTACGATTTTATTTTATATATTTCAGGACCACCCGTAAACAACACGAGAAGATTAATCATAAGACCTCATGATTGTACGCAACACGTCATTTGACAACACGGTACTTTATGTACGCAACACGTCATTTGAAAACATGGTACCATGGGTCAAGATTAATTCTGATCAACACGAATACGATGGGGTCTTTATTTATTTTATTTAAGCAACTAATTGTGGACCACTAACATCGGACTGCTAACTACGGACTAAGAAAATATTAAAAGTATATATATATATATATATATATATATATATATATATATATATATATATATATATATAACGATTACTTGAAAATAAAATATGTTGATATATTATATATATGGTTAGGTTCGTGATATCTATCGGAGACCAAGTCGAGTTAAATACCTTCAAGACAAAAGTGAGTATATAGTCCCACTTTTAAACTCTAAATATTTCGGGATGAGAATACATGCATTTTATGATTTATGTTATGGACACAAGTGATTAAAAATATATATTCTACGTTGAGTTGTACCACTGGCATACTTCCCTGTAACTTGGTAACTACTATTTACATGAGGTATTGTAAACGCGAATCCTGTTAATAGATCTATCGGGCCTGACAACCCCAACCGGACTGGACGACCAGTATTCAACGGTTGCACAGTACTTCATTTCGGTGACTACACTTGGTACGGTGTAGTAAGATTTCATAATTAAGGGAATATGCGACGTTGATTAAATGTTAAGTATGGTTATCAAGTGCTCAACAACTTAGAATATTTTTATTAAAACGTTTATATATGAAATCTTGTGGTCTATATTCATAACGCTGCCGGCTTTAAACCTATATCTCACCAACTTTATGTTGACGTTTTAAGCATGTTTATTCTCAGGTGATAACTAAAAGCTTCCGCTGCAACATGTTGAATTTAAGCAAGATCTTGAGTATGCATATTTGTGTCAAAAATAAAACTGAATATCGGAGGATTTGTAATGTAAAATATGTTGGAGGTCGTATTGTTATTATAACATGTAAAGTTTGTAAGTCTAAGATTATCGCTAAACGATAATCATTATTAAGTTGTTTAAACCTTGTATTTGTAATAAAAGCTATGGTTTGTATTGTAAAAACGAATGCAGTTTTTGAAAAATGTCGCATATATAGGTCAATACCTCGCGATGAAATCATATGTTATTGTATTCGTCCTTATGGTTAAGGTCGGGTTATGACAGCGGGTCCGTGAGGAAGATATCGAGAAAACAGCTTTTCGAACGCGTTATGGGCATTTTGAATTCGTGGTAATGCCTTTTGGTCTTACGAATGCACCAGCGGCATTCATGGATCTTATGAACCGAGTGTGCCAACCTATGTTGGACAAGTCGGTAATTGTGTTCATTGACGACATACTTGTCTATTCGAAGAGTATGAAAGAACATGAACTTCATTTGCGGTGTGTGTTAAAGACGTTGCAGAAGGAGAAGTTGTATGCTAAATTCTCCAAATGTGAATTTTGGCTAAGGGAAGTTCAATTCCTTGGCCATATCGTGAACGAAAATGGTATTCAAGTGGACCCGGGAAGATTGAGACGGTAAAGAGTTGGGGACGACCGACTACGCCTACGGAAATCCGAAGTTTTCTCGGATTGGCTGGTTATTATCGTCGGTTTATCCAAGACTTTTCTAAGATCGCTTCTCCATTGACGAAATTGACAAGAAAGAACGCAAGATTTGATTGGGAGAACGAGCAAGAAATTGCTTTCCAATTGTTAAAAGAGAAGTTATGTTAAGCCCCGGTGTTAGTGTTGCCGGAAGGTGTGGAAGACATGACGGTTTATTGTGATGCTTCTTTAAATGGGCTCGGGTGTGTTCTAATGCAAAGGGGTAAAGTCATCGCTTATGCCTCTCGACAATTAAAGGAACACGAAACGAGATATCCGACTCATGATCTTGAGTTGGCGGCGGTTGTTCATGCGTTGAAAATTTGGTGCCATTACTTGTATGGTGTCAAGTGTACGATTTATTCGGATCACAAGAGTTTGAAACATCTTTTTGATCAAAGATATTTGAATTATCGTCAACGTAGATGGATGGATGTGGTGAAAGATTATGATTGTGAAATACTTTATCATCCGGGCAAGGCGAATGTAGTCGCGGATGCGTTAAGTCGAAAGAGTCACCACCCGGCGTTACGATTAGGATTGTTACGTATGATTATTACTAACGATTTTCTTGAAAAACTTGGTGTGATTCAAATTGAAGCTTACGTTCACAACAAGCATGCGGAACGAATTGTGGGGCAATCGGAATTCATTACTATGGGTTCGCGTGGTTTGTTGTCTTTTCAAGGAAGAGTGTGGGTGCCTAAGATGGGGGATTATCGACGAGTGTGTAGTGACCCGAACTTTTCCATGTTTATATATATATATTAAATGAAATTGTTATTTACATAATTAAGTGTTTCCAACATGTTAAGCAATCAAACTTGTTAATACTTGATTAATTGAAATAGGTTTCATATAGACAATTGACCACCCAAGTTGACCGGTGATTCACGAACGTTAAAACTTGTAAAAACTATACGATGACATATATATGGTTATATATATAGTTAACATGATTTTATTATAAGTATGTATCTCATTAGGTATTTTAACAATGAGTTATATACATAAAAATGAGACTATTAATTTAAGAAACTCGAAAACGATATATATAACGATTATCGTTATAACAACGTCTTACTAGGTACATATGAATCATATTAAGATATTGATACACTTGGTTAATTATGTTAAATGATAAGTAAATATATTATTAAGTGTATTAACAATGAAATACATATGTAAAAATAAGACTACTAACTTAATGATTTCGAAACGAGACATATATGTAACGATTATCGTTGTAACGACATTTAACTGTATATATATCATACTAAGATATATTATATATCATAATATCATGATAATATAACAATTTAATATCTCATTTGTTATAATAAACAATGGGTTAACAACATTCAACAAGATCGTTAACCTAAAGGTTTCAAAACAACATTTACATGTAATGACTAACGATGACTTAACGACTCAGTTAAAATGTATATACATGTAGTGTTTTAATATGTATTCATACACTTTTGAAAGACTTCAAGACACTTATCAAAGTACTTCTACTTAACAAAAATGCTTACAATTACATCCTCGTTCAGTTTCATCAACAATTCTACTCGTATGCACCCGTATTCGTACTCGTACAATACACAACTTTTAGATGTATGTACTATTGGTATATACACTCTAATGATCAGCTCTTAGCAGCCCATGTGAGTCACCTAACACATATGGGAACCATCATTTGGCAACTAACATGAAATATCTCATAAAATTACAAAAATATGAGTAATCATTCATGACTTATTTACATGAAAACAAAATTACATATCCTATATATCTAATCCATACACCAACGACCAAAAACACCTACAAACACTTTCATTCTTCAATTTTCTTCATCTAATTGATCTCTCTCAAGTTCTATCTTCAAGTTCTAAGTGTTCTTCATATATTCCAAAAGTTCTAGTTTCATAAAATCAAGAATACTTCCAAGATTGCAAGTTTACTTCCAAGTTTTCTAAATCCATTCCAAGTAATCATCCAAGATCAAGAAACCTTTGTTACTTACAGTAGGTTATCTTTCTAATACAAGGTAATAATCATATTCAAACTTTAATTCAATTTCTATAACTATAACAATCTTATTTCAAGTGATGATCTTACTTGAACTTGTTTTCGTGTCATGATTCTGCTTCAAGAACTTCGAGCCATCCAAGGATCCGTTGAAGCTAGATCCATTTTTTTCTTTTCCAGTAGGTTTATCCAAGGAACTTAAGGTAGTAATTATGTTCATAACATCATTCGATTCATACATATAAAGCTATCTTATTCGAAGGTTTAAACTTGTAATCACTAGAACATAGTTTAGTTAATTCTAAACTTGTTCGCAAACAAAAGTTAATCCTTCTAACTTGACTTTTAAAATCAACTAAACACATGATCTATATCTATATGATATGCTAACTTAATGATTTAAAACCTGGAAACACGAAAAACACCGTAAAACCGGATTTACGCCGTCGTAATAACACCGCGGGCTGTTTTGGGTTAGTTAATTAAAAACTATGATAAACTTTGATTTAAAAGTTGTTATTCTGGGAAAATGATTTTTATTATGAACATGAAACTATATCCAAAAATTATGGTTAAACTCAAAGTGGAAGTATGTTTTTTAAAATGGTCATCTAGACGTCGTTCTTTCGACTGAAATGACTACCTTTACAAAAATGACTTGTAACTTATTTTTCCGACTATAAACCTATACTTTTTCTATTTAGATTCATAAAATAGAGTTCAATATGAAACCATAGCAATTTGATTCACTTAAAACGGATTTAAAATGAAGAAGTTATGGGTAAAACAAGATTGGATAATTTTTCTCATTTTAGCTACGTGAAAATTGGTAACAAATCTATTCCAACCATAACTTAATCAACTTGTATTGTATATTATATAATCTTGAGATACCATAGACACGTATACAATGTTTTGACCTATCATGTCGACACATCTATATATATTTCGGAACAACCATAGACCCTCTATATGTGAATGTTGGAGTTAGCTATACAGGGTTGAGGTTGATTCCAAAATATATATAATTTGAGTTGTGATCAATACTGAGATACGTATACACTGGGTCGTGGATTGATTCAAGATAATATTTATCGATTTATTTCTGTACATCTAACTGTGGACAACTAGTTGTAGGTTACTAACGAGGACAGCTGACTTAATAAACTTAAAACATCAAAATATATTAAAAGTGTTGTAAATATATTTTGAATATACTTTGATATATATGTATATATTGTTATAGGTTCGTGAATCAACCAGTGGCCAAGTCTTACTTCCCGACGAAGTAAAAATCTGTGAAAGTGAGTTATAGTCCCACTTTTAAAATCTAATATTTTTGGGATGAGAATACATGCAGGTTTTATAAATGATTTACAAAATAGACACAAGTACGTGAAACTACATTCTATGGTTGAATTATCGAAATCGAATATGCCCCTTTTTATTAAGTCTGGTAATCTAAGAATTAGGGAACAGACACCCTAATTGACGCGAATCCTAAAGATAGATCTATTGGGCCTAACAAACCCCATCCAAAGTACCGGATGCTTTAGTACTTCAAAATTTATATCATATCCGAAGGGTGTCCCGGAATGATGGGGATATTCTTATATATGCATCTTGTTAATGTCGGTTACCAGGTGTTTACCATATGAATGATTTTTATCTCTATGTATGGGATGTGTATTGAAATATGAAATCTTGTGGTCTATTATTATGATTTGATATATATAGGTTAAACCTATAACTCACCAACATTTTTGTTGACATTTTAAGCATGTTTATTCTCAGGTGATTATTAAGAGCTTCCGCTGTCGCATACTTAAATAAAGACGAGATTTGGAGTCCATGTTTGTATGATATTGTGTAAAAACTGCATTCAAGAAAGTTATTTTGTTGTAACATATTTGTATTGTAAACCATTATGTAATGGTCGTGTGTAAACAGGATATTTTAGATTATCATTATTTGATAATCTACGTAAAGCTTTTTAAACCTTTATTGATGAAATAAAGGTTATGGTTTGTTTTAAAATGAATGCAGTCTTTGAAAAACGTCTCATATAGAGGTCAAAACCTCGCAACGAAATCAATTAATATGGAACGTTTTTAATCAATAAGAACGGGACATTTCAGTTGGTATCCGAGCGTTGGTCTTAGAGAACCAGAAAATTTGCATTAGTGTGTCTTATCGAGTTTGTTAGGATGCATTAGTGAGTCTGGACTTCGACCGTGTTTTCTTTAAAAATGATTGCTTAACATTTTTGTTGGAAACTATATATTATTAACATGTATATATTATGTGATATATTAATCTCTTAACATGTTTGATATTGTGTGATAGATGTCTACCTCTAGCACAAATCCCATTGACTCACCTAATAATAATGAAGAGTCGAATATATATTGGACTGATTCACAAGTTCCCGAAGAAGAACCGGAAGAAGAATCAGAACCGGAAGAAGAATCAGAACCGGAAGAGGAGGAACCGGAGGAGGAAATAGAACCGGTGGGGGAAATAATAAAACGGTTAAGTAAAAGAAAATCCTCAACCAACCGACCAAGGTTAATTATGGTCAATGGTGTTTCCGCCAAGGAAGCAAAATATTGGGAGGATTACCAATTCTCCGATGAATCGGATTCCGACGAGAATTCCGATGATGTTATAGAAATTACCCCAACTAAATTTAAAAAGGCAAAAGAAAATAATAAGGGAAAGGGCATAAAAATAGAGAAATCTAATTCCAACCCCGATGAACTTTATATGTATCGTCAACCCCCGAAGCCCTTAAGTTGTAACAATGACCCGGGAACCTCTAAACCACCAGGTTTTTCTAAACCGTTGTGGAAAACGACAGCTCGTATTAGGGGAACATCATATATCTCTAGAAACTTGGCAAAATGAACCAAAACCGAAGAAGAAGAAACGAGCGAGTCGGAATAAGATAGTTGTATTCGTGTGGTGTAATATATGTAATATAGTGTGCTTATGCTTTATGATATATGTAAAAATTGCTAGTATTAATAAGTATTTTTTTTTATGAATCTAACTCTTGTCTATTTTACAGTATAAAAACACAAAATGGACAGACAACCCAATATTTTAAGAGACCTACCCGGAGACATGATTGATGAAATCTTGTCTAGAGCCGGTCAGAATTCTTCGGCACAACTATTTACGGCGAAATCAGTTTGTAAGACATTCGAAGAACGTTCCAAGAATGTCTTGGTTTATAAGAGACTTTCGTTTGAAAGATGGGGGATATCACATTGGGAAACCCATAAGTTACGATGTGTTTACTTTGACGCATATATTGCGGGGAACCCAAATGCTATTTTACGCAACGGGTTAAGAAATTATTTTGACTCAATGTATCCGAATATAGGACTTCATGATTTAGAAAAAGCAGCTAACATGCAACATAAAGAAGCATGCTATGCTTACGGGTTAGTAATGTTCGCTTCTCACCAAAGTGAGAAGAAGAACATCGGGCTACAACTATTAAACAAAACGTCCCCACAAGTGACGGAGTCGGTAATTGGGGTAAGAAATGAGGTTTTTAGGTTATTAAGAGACTATTGGTCATTACGTAACCCTCGTCCCTTTGACGATGTTACAACACGCTGTCTTATCAACGGCCATAACGGTTATGTTCCACAAGACCAAGGATGGGAAGTCGTCCTAGTAAAACCAGAATGCATGACTTGTTTCTGGACGTATGAATTACGTGTCTTTATTACCTTTGCTGAACGACTTGTGTACTAGCTAGAATTATCTTCACAACTATCTTGTATCAAAGTTATTGTGTGCTATATTTCATGCTTTATGTAAAATAAGCGGTATTGTAAGTTTGTAAAATATTGTATAAAAGTTTGAACGCAAAATATTATTATAATCAGTTTTTCATATAGAATTGTAGTAGTTGAATTGTATATTAGCTACTAAGTATGAACTTAACGGGTAGGTACTACCCGAATTTAAACTTATAAAACGCTAATATGAAGAAAAAGCTTTTATAAATGAGTTCATATTATGCTACGAAATACTATTAACTACTCTTAATATTCTGTATGATTAACTTGTTCCATTTGACTATTTTGAAGGAAATGGCACCGACTACTCGACACACCGTGAATATGAATGAAGAGGAATTCCGTACTTTTCTAGCTTCAAACATAGCCGCAGTATATGCTGCGCTACATACCAACAATAACCTTGGATCTAGCAGTACAGGAAATCGTGTAGGATGCACCTACAAAGAATTCACTGCCTGCAAACCTTTGGAATTTGATGGAATCGAAGGACGAATCGGATTGAAACGGTGGACCGAGAAGGTCGAATCGGTGTTTGCCATAAGTAAGTGTACTGAAGAGGACAAAGTGAAGTACGCTATGCATACCTTCACAGGTTCTGCGTTAACATGGTGTAATACCTATCTAGAGCAAGTGGGACAAGATAATGCGTACGCACTACCGTGGTCAGCATTCAAGCACTTGATGAACGAGAAATACCGTCCCAGAACTGAGGTCAATAAGCTCAAGACAGAACTTAGAGGGTTACGAACCCAAGGATTTGATATTACCACGTACGAAAGACGATTCACAGAATTGTGCCTATTGTGTCCGGGAGCATTCGAAGATGAGGAAGAGAAGATCGACGCGTTTGTGAAAGGATTACCGGAAAGAATCCAAGAAGATATAAGTTCACACGAGCCCGCCTCCATACAACAGGCATGTAGAATGGCTCACAAACTAGTAAACCAGATTGAAGAAAGAATTAAAGAACAGACTGCTGAAGAGGCCAATGTGAAGCAAGTCAAAAGAAAGTGGGAGGAAAACGGTGATAAGAATCACCAATACAACAACAACAACAATTACAACAATAATCGCAACAATTATCCCAACAATCGCAACATCAATCGCAACTACAACAAACGGCCCAACAACAACAACAACAACAACAACAACAACAACAGCAACTACAACAATCATCCCAACAACAATAACAACCGCAACAACAACAACAATCAGAAGCAGCTATGCCAAAGGTGTGAAAAGTATCACTCGGGGTTCTGCACCAAATTTTACAACAAGTGTAAAAGAAATGGTCATAGCGCGGCGAAGTGTGAGGTCTACGGACCAGGGGTTAACAGAACGAAAGGAACAAATGGTGTCGGAACGAGTAATGGCGGAGCAAGTAGTGTCGGAGCAAGTTATGCCAATGTAGTTTGTTATAAATGTGGAAAACCGGGCCACATTATTAGAAATTGCCCGAACCAGGAGAACACGAATGGACAAGGCCGCGAAAGAGTTTTCAATATTAATGCGGCAGAGGCACAGGAAGACCAGGAGCTTGTTACGGGTACGTTTCTTATTGACAATAAATCTGCTTACGTTTTATTTGATTCGGGTGCGGATAGAAGCTATATGAGTAGAGATTTTTGTGCTAAATTAAGTTGTCCATTGATGCCTTTGGATAGTAAATTTTTACTCGAATTAGCAAATGGTAAATTAATTTCAGCAGATAATATATGTCGGAATCGAGAAATTAAACTGGTTAGCGAAACATTTAAGATTGATTTGATACCAGTAGAGTTAGGGAGTTTTGATGTGATAATCGGTATGGACTGGTTGAAAGAAGTGAAAGCAGAGATCGTTTGTTACAAAAATGCAATTCGCATTATACGAGAAAAAGGAAAACCCTTAATGGTGTACGGAGAAAAGGGCAACACGAAGCTACATCTTATTAGTAATTTGAAGGCACAAAAACTAATAAGAAAAGGTTGCTATGCTGTTCTAGCACACGTCGAGAAAGTACAAACTGAAGAAAAGAGCATCAATGATGTTCCCATTGCAAAAGAATTTCCCGATGTATTTCCGAAAGAATTACCGGGATTACCCCCACATCGATCCGTTGAATTTCAAATAGATCTTGTACCAGGAGCTGCACCAATAGCTCGTGCTCCTTACAAACTCGCACCCAGCGAGATGAAAGAACTGCAAAGCCAATTATAAGAACTTTTAGTGCGTGGTTTCATTCGACCAAGCACATCACCGTGGGGAGCTCCTGTTTTGTTTGTCAAGAAGAAAGATGGTACATTCAGGTTGTGTATCGACTATCGAGAGTTGAACAAACTTACCATCAAGAACCGCTACCCACTACCGAGAATCGACGACTTATTTGATCAACTACAAGGCTCGTCTGTTTATTCAAAGATTGACTTACGTTCCGGGTATCATCAAATGCGGGTGAAAGAAGATGATATTCCAAGGACTGCTTTCAGAACACGTTACGGTCATTACGAGTTTATGGTCATGCCGTTTGGTTTAACTAATGCACCAGCTATGTTCATAGACCTTATGAACCGAGTGTGTGGATCATACCTTGACAAGTTTGTCATTGTTTTCATTGATGACATACTTATTTACTCAAAGAATGACCAAGAACACGGTGAACATTTGAGAAAGGTGTTAGAAGTATTGAAGAAGGAAGAACTGTACGCTAAGTTTTTAAAGTGTGCATTTTGGTTGGAAGAAGTTCAATTCCTCGGTCACATAGTGAACAAAGAAGGTATTAAGGTGGATCCGACAAAGATAGAAACTGTTGAAAAGTGGGAAACCCCGAAAACTCCGAAACACATAAGCCAGTTTTTAGGACTAGCTGGTTACTACAGAAGGTTCATCCAAGACTTTTCCAGAATAGCAAAACCCTTGACTGCATTAACGCATAAAGGGAAGAAATTTGAATGGAATGATGAACAAGAGAAAGCGTTTCAGTTATTGAAGAAAAAGCTAACTACGGCACCTATATTGTCATTGCCTGAAGGGAATGATGATTTTGTGATTTATTGTGACGCATCAAAGCAAGGTCTCGGTTGTGTATTAATGCATCGAACGAAGGTGATTGCTTATGCGTCTAGACAATTGAAGATTCACGAACAAAATTATACGACGCATGATTTGGAATTAGGCGCGGTTGTTTTTGCATTAAAGACTTGGAGGCACTACTTATATGGGGTCAAAAGTATTATATATACCGACCACAAAAGTCTTCAACACATATTTAATCAGAAACAACTGAATATGAGGCAGCGTAGGTGGATTGAATTATTGAATGATTACGACTTTGAGATTCGTTACCACCCGGGGAAGGCAAATGTGGTAGCCGATGCCTTGAGCAGGAAGGACAGAGAACCCATTCGAGTAAAATATATGAATATAATGATTCATAATAACCTTACTACTCAAATAAAGGAGGCGCAACAAGGAGTTTTAAAAGAGGGAAATTTAAAGGATGAAATACCCAAAGGATCGGAGAAGCATCTTAATATTCGGGAAGACGGAACCCGGTATAGGGCTGAAAGGATTTGGGTACCAAAATTTGGAGATATGAGAGAAATGGTACTTAGAGAAGCTCATAAAACCAGATACTCAATACATCCTGGAACGGGGAAGATGTACAAGGATCTCAAGAAACATTTTTGGTGGCCGGGTATAAAAGCCGATATTGCTAAATACGTAGGAGAATGTTTGACGTGTTCTAAGGTCAAAGATGAGCATCAGAAACCATCAGGTCTACTTCAACAACCCGAAATCCCGGAATGGAAATGGGAAAACATTACCATGGATTTCATCACTAAATTGCCAAGGACTGCAAGTGGTTTTGATACTATTTGGGTAATAGTTGATCGTCTCACCAAATCAGCACACTTCCTGCCAATAAGAGAAGATGACAAGATGGAGAAGTTAGCACGACTGTATTTGAAGGAAGTCGTCTCCAGACATGGAATACCAATCTCTATTATCTCTGATAGGGATGGCAGATTTATTTCAAGATTCTGGCAGACATTACAGCAAGCATTAGGAACTCGTCTAGACATGAGTACTGCCTATCATCCACAAACTAATGGGCAGAGCGAAAGGACGATACAAACGCTTGAAGACATGCTACGAGCATGTGTTATTGATTTCGGAAACAGTTGGGATCGACATCTACCGTTAGCAGAATTTTCCTACAACAACAGCTACCATTCAAGCATTGAGATGGCGCAGTTTGATGCACTTTATGGTAGAAAGTGCAGGTCTCCAATTTATTGGAGTGAAGTGGGGGATAGACAGATTACGGGTCCGGAGATTATACAAGAAACTACCGAGAAGATCATCCAAATTCAACAACGGTTGAAAACCGCCCAAAGTCGACAAAAGAGCTACGCTGACATTAAAAGAAAAGATATAGAATTCGAAATTGGAGAGATGGTCATGCTTAAGGTTTCACCTTGGAAAGGCGTTGTTCGATTTGGTAAACGGGGGAAACTAAATCCAAGGTACATTGGACCATTCAAGATTATAGATCGTGTCGGACCAGTAGCTTACCGACTGGAGCTACCTCAACAACTCGCGGCTGTACATAACACTTTCCACGTCTGAAATTTGAAGAAATGTTTTGCTAAAGAAGATCTCACTATTCCGTTGGACGAAATCCAAATCAATGAAAAACTTCAATTCATTGAAGAACCCGTCGAAATAATGGATCGTGAGGTTAAGAGACTTAAACAAAACAAGATACCAATTGTTAAGGTTCGATGGAATGCTCGTAGAGGACCCGAGTTCACCTGGGAGCGTGAAGATCAGATGAAGAAGAAATACCTGCATTTATTTCCAGAAGATACGTCAACACCTCCAACTGCTTAAAATTTCGGGACAACATTTATTTAACGGGTAGGTACTGTAGTGACCCGAACTTTTCCATGTTTATATATATATTAAATGAAATTGTTATTTACATGAATAAGTGTTTCCAACATGTTAAGCAATCAAACTTGTTAAGACTTGATTAATTGAAATAGGTTTCATATAGACAATTGACCACCCAAGTTGACCGGTGATTCACGAACGTTAAAACTTGTAAAAACTATACGATGACATATATATGGTTATATATATAGTTAACATGATTTTATTATAAGTATGTATATCATTAGGTATTTTAACAATGAGTTATATACATAAAAATGAGACTATTAATTAAAGAAACTCGAAAACGATATATATAACGATTATCGTTATAACAACGTCTTACTAGGTACATATGAATCATATTAAGATATTGATACACTTGGTTAATTATGTTAAATGATAAGTAAATATATTATTAAGTGTATTAACAATGAAATACATATGTAAAAATAAGACTACTAACTTAATGATTTCGAAACGAGACATATATGTAACGATTATCGTTGTAACGACATTTAACTGTATATATATCATACTAAGATATATTATATATCATAATATCATGATAATATAACAATTTAATATCTCATTTGTTATAATAAACAATGGGTTAACAACATTCAACAAGATCGTTAACCTAAAGGTTTCAAAACAACATTTACATGTAATGACTAACGATGACTTAACGACTCAGTTAAAATGTATATACATGTAGTGTTTTAATATGTATTCATACACTTTTGAAAGACTTCAAGACACTTATCAAAATACTTCTACTTAATAAAAATGCTTACAATTACATCCTCGTTCAGTTTCATCAACAATTCTACTCGTATTCACCCGTATTCGTACTCGTACAATACACAGCTTTTAGATGTATGTACTATTGGTATATACACTCCAATGATCAGCTCTTAGCAGCCCATGTGAGTCACCTAACACATGTGGGAACCATCATTTGGCAACTAGCATGAAATATCTCATAAAATTACAAAAATATGAGTAATCATTCATGACTTATTTACATGAAAATAAAATTACATATCCTTTATATCTAATCCATACACCAACGACCAAAAACACCGACAAACACTTTCATTCTTCAATTTTCTTCATCTAATTGATCTCTCTCAAGTTCTATCTTCAAGTTCTAAGTGTTCTTCATATATTCCAAAAGTTCTAGTTTCATAAAATCAAGAATACTTCCAAGATTGCAAGTTTACTTCCAAGTTTTCTAAATCCATTCCAAGTAATCATCCAAGATCAAGAAACCTTTGTTACTTACAGTAGGTTATCTTTCTAATACAAGGTAATAATCATATTCAAACTTTAATTCAATTTCTATAACTATAACAATCTTATTTCAAGTGATGATCTTACTTGAACTTGTTTTCGTGTCATGATTCTGCTTCAAGAACTTCGAGCCATCCAAGGATCCGTTGAAGCCAGATCCATTTTTCTCTTTTCCAGTAGGTTTATCCAAGGAACTTAAGGTAGTAATGATGTTCATAACATCATTCGATTCATACATATAAAGCTATCTTATTCGAAGGTTTAAACTTGTAATCACTAGAACATAGTTTAGTTAATTCTAAACTTGTTCGCAAACAAAAGTTAATCCTTCTAACTTGACTTTTAAAATCAACTAAACACATGTTCTATATCTATATGATATGCTAACTTAATGATTTAAAACCTGGAAACACGAAAAATACCGTAAAACCGGATTTACGCCGTCGTAGTAACACCGCGGGCTGTTTTGGGTTAGTTAATTAAAAACTATGATAAACTTTGATTTAAAAGTTATTATTCTATGAAAATGATTTTTATTATGAACATGAAACTATATCCAAAAATTATGGTTAAACTCAAAGTGGAAGTATGTTTTCTAAAATGGTCATCTAGACGTCGTTCTTTCGACTGAAATGACTACCTTTACAAAAATGACTTGTAACTTATTTTTCCGACTATAAACCTATACTTTTTCTATTTAGATTCATAAAATAGAGTTCAATATGAAACCATAGCAATTTGATTCACTCAAAACGGATTTAAAATGAAGAAGTTATGGGTAAAACAAGATTGGATAATTTTTCTCATTTTAGCTACGTGAAAATTGGTAACAAATCTATTCCAACCATAACTTAATAAACTTGTATTGTATATTATGTAATCTTGAGATACCATAGACACGTATACAATGTTTCGACCTATCATGTCGACACATCTATATATATTTCGGAACAACCATAGACACTCTATATGTGAATGTTGGAGTTAGCTATACAGGGTTGAGGTTGATTCCAAAATATATATAGTTTGAGTTGTGATCAATACTGAGATACGTATACACTGGGTCTTGGATTGATTCAAGATAATATTTATCGATTTATTTCTGTACATCTAACTGTGGACAACTAGTTGTAGGTTACTAACGAGGACAGCTGACTTAATAAACTTAAAACATCAAAATATATTAAAAGTGTTGTAAATATATTTTGAATATACTTTGATATATATGTATATATTGTTATAGGTTCGTGAATCAACCAGTGGCCAAGTCTTACTTTCCGACGAAGTAAAAATCTGTGAAAGTGAGTTATAGTCCCACTTTTAAAATCTAATATTTTTGGGATGAGAATACATGCAGGTTTTATAAATGATTTACAAAATAGACACAAGTACGTGAAACTACATTCTATGGTTGAATTATCGAAATCGAATATGCCCCTTTTTATTAAGTCTGGTAATCTAAGAATTAGGGAACAGACACCCTAATTGACGCGAATCCTAAAGATAGATCTATTGGGCCTAACAAACCCCATCCAAAGTACCGGATGCTTTAGTACTTCGAAATTTATATCATATCCGAAGGGTGTCCCGGAATGATGGGGATATTCTTATATATGCATCTTGTTAATGTCGGTTACCAGGTGTTCACCATATGAATGATTTTTATCTCTATGTATGGGATGTGTATTGAAATATGAAATCTTGTGGTCTATTATTATGATTTGATATATATAGGTTAAACCTATAACTCACCAACATTTTTGTTGACGTTTTAAGCATGTTTATTCTCAGGTGATTATTAAGAGCTTCCGCTGTCGCATACTTAAATAAGGATGAGATTTGGAGTCCATGCTTGTATGATATTGTGTAAAAACTGCATTCAAGAAACTTATTTTGTTGTAACATATATTTATTGTAAACCATTATGTAATGGTCGTGTGTAAACAGGATATTTTAGATGATCATTATTTGATAATCTATGTAAAGCTTTTTAAACCTTTATTGATGAAATAAAGGTTATGGTTTGTTTTAAAATGAATGCAGTCTTTGAAAAACGTCTCATATAGAGGTCAAAACCTCGCAACGAAATCAATTAATATGGAACGTTTTTAATCAATAAGAACGGGACATTTCAGAGTGCTACTTGATGAAGCACATAAGTCAAAGTATTCCATTCATTCAGGCGCGACGAAAATGTATCTTGATTTGAGAAAGGATTATTGGTGGCCGGGCATGAAACGTGATGTTGTTAAGTATGTTGAGCAATGTGTCACGTGTTTGCAAGTTAAAGCCGAACACCAAAAGCCGTATGGTAAGTTACAACCGTTAGAAATCCTAAAATGGAAATGGGAGCACATTACCATGGATTTCATTACAAAATTACCAAAGACGGCGAGAACCCAATTTGATTCGATTTGGGTGATAGTTGATCGGTTGACGAAATGTGCCTTGTTTCTTCCCATTCGGGAAGCGATATCATCGGAGACTTTGGCTAAATTGTTTATCAAAGAGGTAGTCGCTCGACATGGGGTTCCTATATCTATTATTTCGGATCGAGATACCCGTTTTACATCTCAGTTTTGGGAAAAGTTTCATGAAGATATGGGCACACAATTGAAATTGAGCACGGCGTATCATCCTCAAACAGACGGTCAAACCGAACGTACGAATCAAACTTTGGAGGATATGCTACGGGCGTGTATTATTGATTTTGGTGATAGTTGGGATGAGCACTTACCTTTGGTAGAATTCTCGTACAATAATAGTTATCATACTAGTATCGGGATGCCACCTTATGAGATGCTTTATGAGCGAAGATGTCGAACTCCGATTTGTTGGGGTGAGATTGGTCAAAAAGAAATCGGGAGTACCGATTTGGTCTTAGAAACGAATAGCAAGATTGATATGATTCGGGATCATTTGAAAAAGGCTCAAGATAGGCAAAAGTCGTATGCCGACAAGCGTAGACGAAAGATCGAATTTTAAGAAGGTGACATGGTGATGCTTAAGGTTTCGCCATGGAAAGGTGTTATTCGGTTTCGAAAACGGGGAAAGTTAGCTCCTCGGTTTATTGGTCCTTTTAAAATTTTTGCTCGTGTTGGTGAAGTCGCGTATCATTTGGAATTACCCGAAGAGCTTGCGGGGATCCATAATACATTTCATGTTTCCCATCTCCGTAAGTGTCTTGCGGATGATTCATCATGGGTGCCATTAGAAGAGATTGAGCTAAACAATAAGTTAGAGTATATTGAGGAGCCGATTGCCATACTCGATGAGAAGGTCAAAAGGTTGAGAAATAAAGAAGTGAGAACTTTTAAAGTTCAATGGCATCATAGTAAAGGTTCTGAATTTACTTGGGAGCCCGAAGATTTTGTGTTGGTCTATCTTCCCTCTTGTCATGCGGCTTGGATCGCGAGGGCGCGCTCCGATTCAAGTGGGGGAGAGTTGTAAGACCCTAATCTTCATTGTACAGCAGAGTAAATAGGGTACATGAAGTGTGGGTGACCTTGTATATTAAAACTGAGGTCAGAGGACGAACAGGGCAGGGTGCGCTCAGCGCACACTTAGGGGTGCGTCTGGCGCACTCCTCACTGTAGCCGGGTTGTGTTTGTTTTATTCAGATATTTTGATGGGCATTTTGGTAATTTCACTTGTGGACGAGTTGGAGGCTAGTAGGTCAGATCTTGGGGTATCATTCACCCCATTTTCAATAACCTTATCTTCTTCACTTTAATTTTGGAGAGAGAGTGTGATTTCTTGAGTGAGAAAGCTTAAATCCAAGAGGAAGAAGTTGTTCTCGGGCCAAGGTGCGAGTATTAAAGTCGTTCATCTACTCACTAGCTACGTTGTGGTTGTAGTGGTAAGCTCTAATCTTGTTTTCCTTACTTTGATTTTTGTGTAGGGTTAGGGTTTGGGTAATTGAAGAACATAAAACCTATATTTGTTTATTTTGGGTGTTCTTGGGTAAGATTGAGTCATGAAGACTCAATGGTAACTAATCTAGGGTTTTAAAGTGGTAATTGATGTTTATGAGTCCTAATTGGTTAGTTAATTACTAGCACACCTAGCTAATTGGTAAATGGGTGTTAGTTGGGTTAGTGGATGACCCGAAATGGGTGTGTTGACTTTAAATGAGTCAAAGGGGTTAATGATTGACCTAGTTGGGGATTATGGATATGAATTACCCTAATTATGTTATAGTTAGTGTTGTTGGACCTTAATCACTAGCTTTTAAGTGATTTATGGTGGTCTTGACCCTTAAGTGTAGTTTTGGTGAAAATGGGCATTTAATGCATTAAGTCATTAAATGCACCTAAGTGAATTGTTGGTATTTAGTCCAACTAGCTATTGTGTTGATTGAAGTACTTATTATATTAGGTACTTTGTGTTGAAGCTTGCGGAAGTATAAAACCGTCACCGAATCATTAAGGTGAGTGGAATAATTATATGTGTAGGTATATAATGTATTTATTTGTTGTAGCGTGAGATGTGAAGTGTCGAGGTGCTAAGACACCACATTTCACGTGACGAGTGAAGCATCGAGGTGTTAAGATGCCACTCGAGGTGAAGCATCGAGGTGTTAAGATGCCACCTAGGAGTGAAGTGTCGAGGTGTTAAGACGCCACTCCATAATAAAGGGTGAAGTGTCGAGGTGTTAAGACGCCACCCGAGGGTGAAGTATCGAGGTGTTAAGATGCCACCCGGGGGTTAGTGATACGAGGTGCTAAGTACACTAATGGATGTTGTGAACTCCGATGGCCTTTCGCGGGCGCCATTCCCTTATACGATTGGTTAACCATGGCTATTGTGTTGTAACCGAAAGCATATTATATTGTTCGAGTTATATATATTTATGCGATTGTTATGCTAGCTTGTGGTATTGGAGGTTGGTAGCCTCGTATTGATGATGAGCTAATTGTGTTGCTAGCATGTATTCGGTATGTGTATTGAGTGTTTGCAAGTAGGTATATTATATATGTATGTGTATAATTATTGCATTCACTAAGCTTTGCTTACCCTCTCGTTGTTTGTCTTTTTATAGGCTTCGGTGTTGACAAGGGTAAGGGCATTTGTTTGGATTAGAGATCCCGCTTGTTGCTTAGGGGACGCTTTTGGGATGTTATAGCTTTTGGAGTTTGACCGATATTTGGGTAGTTTAACCCCCAAACACCATGCTCATAGTGTCGTTTGGAAATTAAACTAATGTGGTCGAAACTCGTGTTTTGTATGAAACTCGTAAAACGGCCGATGTGGGCCCCGTTTTGTAAAACTCATTTTATTATTGAATCGTGTGAGTTTTAACTATTATGACATGTTGTGGAAAGCGTTTCGTCTAAATATGTCGGGAAGTGGGAGATCTTTATTTGAAAAATTGCAAAACAGGACAGAACTGAAAACAGACCTGTGCGCGCCGCGCACCCTGAGGTGGTGCGCGTGGCGCACTTCACTGTTATAAAAAAAAAAAAAATTGTTTCACGTATTTGGTTGGTTATTGGTTTGGGTTGTTACACGAATCCTAAAGGTAGCTACCGGGTTTAACACCCCCACCCAGAATGTTCACTAGACGGAAGGGCTAGTGGGCGTGGTGTTTAGTACTTCGAGGTTTATATGATTATTATACAGATGAGATGTTCTGTTTTGGGGATATTATTATGCGCATTATATGTTAAGGTCGGTTACCAAGCCAAGCTATGAAAGAAATGAAAAGTGAATGTTATGTATCGAGAGAATGATTTTATACACAGGTTATGTGTATGTTATTTTGTGCACGAGATATGTGTACGGTTACTAAGATTTATGAAAGATGATTTCGTACACGAGAAAGGTGACTGTATTTAAAAGATATCGCATGTACATTACAGGTGGGTATAGGATTCGGGCCCATTTGTACCATGCAGCATTTAAATCTTGTGGTCTATCAAAATGATGAATTTTATTATTTTATGATAAACTAATGAACTCACCAACCTTTTGGTTGACACTTTAAAGCATGTTTATTCTCAAGTATTAAAGAAATCTTCCGCTGTGCATTAGCTAATCTTAAGAATATTAGTTGGAGTCATTCATGGCATATTTTGAAAGACGTTGCATTCGAGTCGTTGAGTTCATCAAGATTATTATTAAGTCAAATCTGTTACTGTAGACTTTGCCTGACAGCTTCCGTAGATTCCTCCGTAACTTATGGGATTTTAGTATTATATATGCATATGTAAATTATGTATTGCAGAGTACTAATCTACATCATATAACCTATTTCTTATCGAAAATTGTAATGACCCGAAAATTTGCGACTAAATTTAAACTTAATCTTTAAAGGATTAATGATTTCGACACGATAAACAAAGTCTGTAAAACTGAATCTCAAAATTTTTGAACTATTCAAGTACCCTTCGATTTTCTCAACGATTCGCGAACAATTATATGTAAATAGATACATATATATACTATAACTTGAAAACGTAACAAAGTTTTAATTGCATAATACCGTACATTAAACTTATTGGTTTATATATCTAATTAAATATATATGATTTCAAGTTATTTAGTAAACGATAGTAACATTCGAATATTGATTTGATTGATATTTAGATAAGTTAACTAAAACGTTTAAGATGAACCAGTAAAACACTAATTTGATAAAGTATTTTCAAATTGCTACAGTACCCAAAATGCTACAGTGTTTTCGAAAATCACTATTTGCTACAGTAAAATTTACTTTGCTACAGTGAATTGCTACAGTAAAAATTGACCAAAATGTAAAACACTATTTTAAAAATGTATTTTAACAAATAGTGAGACGATGATTTATAGAAGTAAATGACCAAAATACTCGAAAGTTTAAGATATACTTTGAGTGGTATAGTTTAGTAATAATTTAAGGTTATATTTTAACAAAGGTACGAGTCACGAAATGTAAAATGCAAGTTTTCTCAGCGTACTAAAGGACATTCGAGTAACCGGAACCGGGACATAAGTCAAGTAACAACGTACGACTTATCGGAACAAAAGTTACAAGTCAACTATGCATGTGAATTTAATATAATATATAATTAATTATTTAAATTATATATATTATATATTTATTTATTCATGTCGACAAACAAAAAAACAAAAGAAATGTGAGCTGTAAATGGAGGCCATGCGATCGCATGACCATATAGAAGAAACCCCATGCGATCGCATGGGGATAGATTTCAGCTCTGATTGCTATAAATTGCTCGTTTTGCTCGATGATAATCACACACAAACACACACACAGATATTTATTTTTACTCCGTATTTATTTATTTTATTATTATTATTATTATTATTATTATTATTATTATTATTATTATTATTATTATTATTATTATTATTATTATTATTATTAATAAGATTATTATTAATCTTATTATTTTTATTATTAGTATTATTATTTTTGCGATACAAAAATAAAAATGTACCTAAAATATTACGACGGAGTGCTGTCCAAGTAACTTTCAAAATGGTTTCCAAGCGAGCTAGAGCTAAGGAAAATATGGGTTATTACCAAGGAGGTTATGGGTAATGTTCGGGGGTATTTTTGTGAAGCAAACCTCGTGTTTATCATCTCCGATGCATCTACGTGCTTTCCTACAATATTGTATATCAATATTTAACTGTGAGTTTCATATGATCCCTTTTACTCAATATATTTTTGGGCTGAGAATACATGCGACTGTTTATAAATACTGAAAATACCAGATTTATATGCGTGAGTTTCATAAGATCCCTTTTACTCTCTACATTTTTGGGCTGAGAATACATGCAAATGCTTTATTAACCGATATACAATATTTATATGTGTGAGTTTCATTTGCTCCCTTTTTAATTGCTTTTGCAATATATATTTTTGGGCTGAGAATACATGCAATTTATTTTAAACGCAATGGATACAAGTACATACTAAATTCTACACCGAGTTTGAACCGAAAATCCCTTAGCTTTGGTAACTAGTAACTGCCGGTTATAAGAACTGGTGGGCGCGAGTAGTAGTATATGGATCCATAGGGCTTGATATCCCCGTCCGAGCTAGAGCGCTAGCCTTTTAACGGACGTATGCTATTTGAGAAGCGTACACGTTGGTTTGCGTGTATTATTAAGATGATTATACAAAGGGTACAAATTATATAAGCATTAAAGTTTAGTTACCAGGGTGCTCAATTTTGTAGAACCGATTGATAAACGTTTCGGATGAAACAACTGAAATCTTGTGATCCGCCTTTTATGTAAAACCTATTGATAAACGTTTTGAATAAAACAACTGAACTTTTGTAATCCACATTGATATACGGATTATGTGTAATATTAAAACTATAAACTCACCAACCTTTGTGTTGACACTTGAAGCATGTTTATTCTCAGGATTCTAGAAGTCTTCCGCTGTTTGCTTATACGTGATACAAGATATGTGCTTGGAGTCATACATGCTATATACAAGAAACTTGCATTCACCAAACCATTACCATGTATCTTATTTTGACTGTATTGTCAACAGATGTATTATTGTAAACCATTTAAATGGTGATTGTCTATACGTAGAAATCATCAGATGTTAAAAACCTGGAATTTATATATTCATTTATGAAATACCTTTTCAAACGAATACAATGTTACAAAATGTATCACATAGAGGTCAAATACCTCGCAATGATATCAATGAATGACGTGTTCGTCCACATGGATTTGGAGCGATCGTCACAAAAATCCTTCATCTGATCATACGAGATGAATCCCTCAACCAGTTCTAGTCCCTCAGATTTTGATAGCTCTTCCGATAGTTATTCCGATAGCTATTCCGACATGGATGTTCACCTAAGCTCCGAAAGCAGCGTCACCAGAATGAATCAACCAATCATCCATCCCCAATTCATCTGATGAGTTCGTAGTGGACTTAATCAATGGAGACACGAAGAAGGCGATCCTTTTCACCAACCGAATTTACCTCTTGACGATGAACCTGAAGCACTTATCAGCGAACCCGTCCGAATCACCATATTTACCCTCATTTCCAGGATATCTCGCAATGATTATATGATATCCAAAATCCCCAACCTTATTCATCCGCTTGTTCCAACCGAAAATCATCCCGGTGTAATAGAAGAAGTCAACGAGCTTCGCACTTGAGTAATCAATCTAGAAAATATGGTGCAAAATGTACCAGCTTCAGCAACATCACCGGCACCAACAGTACCACCAACATCAATACCAGTATCACCAACAACCCAAGTTTCAACATCACACGCCTCAACATCTCATTATGTACCTCGAGTATAATCAACGTTCTACATATCGTTCTACATCATTTATCTTCGTTCTACCTGGCGATTATGTAATCTCTAATGTTTTAGAGATTATGTATTCTAGTTCTAACGATAAATCAGATGAGTTTAATATCATATTGACTCATTAAATCCATGATTACATCTGAAGAAAATATATATGTATATATATTTTTTCATAAAGACTGTAATTAAAAATTCTTTCGTACAAACTGTTAATGGTGAAAATATTTTAACGGGTAGGTAATACCCGAGGAATATTTAGATTTCACATTAATAAGTACACTGTACATTCTTTCAAATCTAATTCAACAGTCATTTACTATCCTAATACAACCACCGATATACGTATCCGTTCACCATAGAATAACCCTTTTCATTCAATTTCATATTTGGATTTTGATCTATCAGAATCCAACAACTGGCATAATGAAGAAAACATTGGGCAAAAATAAAATTTGTTAGAAACAAACAAATTAACCAAGAGAAAATTTTGTTAAGAATCCACGCTAACAAAATCCTAGCTAACTGTTCCTAGCTAACTGTTAATTCCTTATTACATTTTATTATCACAATTTATTTATTGCAATTTATATTCTCGCAATTTTATTTATCGTCATTTAATTTCTGTTATTTATTTTACGCACTTTAAATATCGAGACACGTATACAAGGTTTTGACATATCATATCGACGCATCTATATATATTATTTGGAATAACCATAGACACTCTATATGCAGTAATGCGAGAGTTAGCTATACAGGGTTGAGGTTGATTCTACAATAATATATATAGTTTGAGTTGTGATCGAGTCTGAGACATGTACACGGGTCACGATACGTATTAATTAATTCAAATATTATATATTAAACTATATATGAATTATTGGACTATTAACTGTGGACTAATAATATTGAACAATTAAAATGAATTAAAATATTGATTATAACATATGAAACTAAACATTTCTTCAAGTTTGCCACTTGATTTCATCTTAAACCTCAATTGTATCTTGACGATTACAATCTGTGTTCAAACCTTTCACGAATCTTGGAAACACCTCAATCGATAGGATGATCCAACTACACGTATCTGTGTCAGATCCTTTAGCATTGTTATTAATGAAAATAACTTTGCAATCCCTTTCCAAATTAGCCAATTTTGTCACAGCTCCAACAAGTCAACTTTGACTTTTCACTCGGATTAGCTTATTATAACCCTGATATATAAGTTGTATTTCGTCCTCGATACCGGGAAACCGTTTATATCTCACCACATTAGTAGTAAATTTACCAACAACTCTGTTGATCTTTGACTTTTCGAAAAATCACTATATTCAGTGAAACCCTATCATTTACTCATTTACATCTTATAACGAGAATTACTATACCAACTACCGGGAATTAGCAAATTAGTATTTTGAAATCTCGCAGCATGTCTACATCAACAGTTATAAGTATACATATAATCCTTATCTCTTAGAGTTATGATCTTCCACTCTGAAATTTTGAAAAGCACCCAGTCTACAAATCGATACTCCAAATTCTAAAAAGCTGAATACAACAGCAAAAACTGTACAAGATGAATACAGCAGCAAAAATTGTACACGACCTTAACCGTCGAAGGTATAAAGATAAAGAATAGTATGTTGACAAAGCTCAGAAAATTTGGAACTGGAAACCGGATTGAACAAACCATGAAGGAGACTCTGAACAAATTACAAGGACTAAACTTGTACATAAAGAACCCAGATGATTCTGTTTCTGATGAAATCTTTAGCGAATACCTTACTCCTTAACCACTCTAAATCGTCATTAATGAATTTCTTCATCACAATTTGATTCTGAAATCCTAAGATATCATCGTACCTTTCTTTATTAATATCCTCAATATTTCTGAAGATATCTTCAGAAATATTCTCGTCTGATATTAATTATCTCTCCGCACTATCTGTATTGAATCATAAATGAAACTGTTTTGGTTTCTAAAAATTCTGAAAAACTCGAATCTGAATTATGGATGTTTTGAAGTAGTGTTGGAAATTGATGCATGAGTTAGTATAATATAATGACACTTGATCAACGTAATTATATTACAGTAAGTCATGCTAAGTTTCTAATAGAACGTGATGATTCACAGATCATAACGTCATCATGTGCCATGTTACACGACTCTTACATTCTATCTAAACTAAAGACATATCAAGAACATAATTTCTTGATAGTTCTATCTATTCCCTTGAATTTTGGAAATTTAACCAATCAAGATCATGCTATTACAATTTCTCTCTTAGAACATTAGTCACGTTCATTCGAAACTCCATACCTACAAATTCTGAATCATTATTCATTTGACTTAAAGTCAGGAAGAGAAAACAAAAGTATGGAACTCCAAAATATAAAGAAAACGAAGGGGTGGATTTATAGTGAAATATCCGACAAGACAATCGAGACAGATCATCGCATTTAACCAAAAAGGATCCTAATTTCCTGATTTACCGAAGAATCAAATCTTTTAGATTTCGAAGATTTTCTTTAAATCCCTTAAATTCCGGAAACCTACCGTGACTGCATCAAAAGTTAAAGCTCTATCTCAATCTTATGTGACAGCTTCACTCGAACGCTCCACATAATCGAATCATTTTACCTATATTACTCAATAATTATAAAACTCTATTTATCAACTCATATTTAGCCTTGACCATTCCACTCAAATTTCGGGACGAAATTTCTTTAACGGGTAGGTATTGTGATGACCCAGAAATTTCCGATCAAATTTAAACTTAATCTTTATATGTTTCCGACACGATAAGGAAAGTCTGTAATGTTGAGTCACAAAATTTTGAAACTATATTCATGTAATCAAATACCCTTTGACTGTGCTCGACGATTCACGAACAATTGTTGTAAATGAGAAGGTATATATATAAATATAAATTTCTATAATAATTTATTACAAAATTTAATCATTAGAGTTAAATATGTAAATATATATACATATATATAAATATAAGTGTACATATAATATTAGTAAAGTATACTTTAATAAATTTGAATTAACAATGTAAAATAACAAAATAAATAAGTTATCATTAAGATAAATATATAAATAGATATATGATATTATTATAAATCTAGATAGATATACATATATAAAAGATTTCTAATAACAATTATTATTTATAAAATAAATAAATATTAAATATTCAGTAGATGCAGTCATATAATATATGATATAATAAATGTAATTACAAGTTGTAATATATATATATATATATATATATATATATATATATATATATATATATATATATATATATATATATATATATATATATAAATTATAAGATAAAATATAATTACTATATTAAAATGGTTATTATTAAAATAAATATTAATATCAATATTATATATATATATATATATATATATATATATATATATATATATATATATATATATATATATATATATATATATATATATATATATATAAATTGATACGATTAAATTGATATACTATATTGGTTACTAAAAAAAAAATAACCATTCCTATTTAAAATTATTATCATTTTTATTTTTATCCTTAATTTTATTATTATTAGTATTATTCCGATATTATTATTAATATTATTATTAATCCTATCATTGTTATTATTAGTAATATTTTGATTATTAATAGTAATATTATTATTCTTAATATTATTAATACTAGTATTTCTTTTATTAGTAAGTGTATTATTATTAATAATGAAATTATACTTATTCATTATTACTATCAGATACATATATATACAAACAAAGGAATCACGTAATCAATACAGATCATTTCCAGCTGTTGTAAAATTTTGTTCTTTATTGATGTGTGCGAGGTGTACTAGGAAATAGTATTATTTTTACAACGAAATACTATTAATTACGATACAATTTTACACAAGATATTTATTTATTTATAGAATGGATATACCTAAACCTTGCTACAACACTTATAGGCAGTGTACCTAATCGTACAATAGTGTAGTTTTTAGTAAGTCCGGTTCGTTCCACAGGGAGACTTAGCTAAGTTTAACGCTATATTTTTTTAACTTATAATTGTAAAAATACAAAAATATATATAAGTAGTATTATTATTATAAAAGGGGGTTTTTACCGTTTAATGACCGGTTTGTCGATTTTAAAACTTTAGTCGCAGTTAAAACCTAATGTAAAATATTAAAAATAAATATAACTTAATTTAAAGCGTAAAGTAAATAACGATAATGAAATTGCGATAAATAAAAGTGCGATAAAATAAAATTGCGATAATTAAAGAGTACGATAATTAAAAGTGCAATTAAATATAATGACAATAAATAAAAGTGCGATAATTAAAAGTGCAATTAAATATGAAATAAAGGAATTATGCTTATTTAAACTTCCATAATCATGATGTTTGACGTGTTGATTTTTAGTTTATTCCCATGTGTTAACTGTTCTTTGTCCTGGATTATTCAATATGTCCATACGGATTTTTCCATAATAGTTGATAATGCTAAAAATGAACATATATTTCATAGCATTATCCCTCAAGAAAGACAAGCTTTTAGTTGCAATTGTTCTATTTACAAGTGATATTCGTTTAAATAATAAGAGGTGAAAACAAAAGACAGATTCGACGAATTGAAGACGCAAACGATCAAAAAGCTCAAAAGTACAAAGTACAATCAAAGTGATTCCAATTATTGATGAGAAACATCTCAAAATTACAAAAGTACAAGACGCAAAATGCAAAGTACAAGATATTAAATTGTACGCAAGGACGTTCAAAAAACCGGAACCGGGACCAAAGTCAACTCTCAATGCTCGACGCAACGGACTAAAAATTATGAGTCGACTATGCACATGAATATAATATAATATATAATTAATTCTTAAAATTAATATATATATTATATTATATATAAAACGTCGACAAGCAAAGAAACAAAAATATGTGAGCTGTTACCTACCACCATGCGATCGCATGGCCTGGAGGCACAAAAGTCATACAATCGCATGGCCCTGAAATCCAGGCCTGGTCCTATAAATTCACGTGTTTTGGCTCAGTTTTTATATTATATATCAACCTATCTCTCTATCTATCATACGATATATATATATATATATATATATATATATATATATATATATATATATATATATATATATATATATATATATATATATATATATATATATATATATTATATTTTAATTTTAATTTTAATTTTAAATTCTAATAATAAGGGTATGTTAGCGAATGTTGTAAGGGTGTAAGTCGAAATTCTGTCCGTGTAACGCTACGCTATTTTTAATCACTGTAAGTTATGATTAATGTTATTTTTAATTTAATGTCTCGTAGCTAAATTATTATTATGCTTATTTAATACCAAAGTAATCATGATGTTGGGCTAAAATATTTAAAATTGGGTAATTGGGCTTTGTACCATAATTGGGGTTTGAACAAAAGAACGACACTTGTGGAAATTAGACTATGGGCTATTAATGGGCTTTATATTTGTTTAACTAAATAATAGTTTGTTAATTTTAATATAAAGATTTACAATTGGACATACCTATAAATAACCATATACACTCGATCGGACACGATGGGCGGGATATTTATATGTACGAATAATCGTTCATTTAACCGGATACGGGAATGGATTAATAGTCTATGGAATTATTAAAACAAGGGTGAAATTATGTACAAGGACACTTGGCATAATTGATAACAAAGTATTAAAACCTTGGGTTACACGCAGTCGATAACCTGGTGTAATTATTAAACAAAGTATTAAAACCTTGTTACAGTTTAAGTCCCCAATTAGTTAGAATATTTGACTTCGGGTATAAGGATAATTTGACGAGGACACTCGCACTTTATATTTATGACTGATGGACTGTTATGGACAAAAACCACACGAACATATTGAATAATCCAGGACAAAGGACAATTAACCCATGGGAATAAACTAAAATCAACACGTCAAACATCATGATTACTGAAGTTTAAATAAGCATAATTCCTTTATTTTCATATTTAATTGCAATTCTAATTATCGTACTTTTATTTATTGTCATTGTATTTAATTGCACTTTTAATTAACGCACTTTTTAATTATTGTAATTTTATTTCATCACACTTTTATTTATCGCAATTTCATTATCGTTATTTATTTTACGCTTTAAATTAAGTCTTTTATTTATTTAATATTTTACATTAGGTTTTAACTGCGACTAAAGTTTTAAAATCGACAAACCGGTCATTAAACGGTAAAAACCCTCTTTTTATAATAATAATATTACTTATATATATATTTATATTTTTATAAATTAAAACTAATATAGCGTTAAGCTTGTTTAAAATTTTCCCTGTGGAACGAACCGGACTTACTAAAAACTACACTACTGTACGATTAGGTACACTGCCTATAAGTGTTGTAGCAAGGTTGAGGTATATCCATTCTATAAATAAATAAATAACTTGTGTAAAATTGCATCGTATTTAATAGTTATTTCATTGTAAAAATAATACTATTTCCTAGTACACCTCGCACACATCAAGTATTTTTGGCGCCGCTGCGGGGGACAATTCTGCTTAAACGCCGGAAGCGCAACGCTATAAAAAAAAGATTTTTATTAATTTTTAGTTTACTTTTATAAAAATACGTTTTAAATATTCAAAAATATAAAAGAAAAAATAAAAATATGAATATTTTTAAGAGTTTGTTAAATATATAAGTTCTATAAAGTTTCTTTATCTTTATTTTGTAAAAATATAAGTTTTATTTAATTTATATAAATATATTATATATATATTTAAAACAAAAAAACAGAAAAAAAATAAAAATAAAAACTCTCGAAGCCCAGTACTGTAGTAGCCCAAGGCCTGGCCCGAAATCTTATCTCATGCGATCGCATGAGCCCGAAGGCAAATTCTCATGCGATCGCATGAGGATACCTGATACGCCAACTGTTGACCTAGTTCAGCATTAATTACGGAGTATATTTTAATTATAATTAATTAAACCCTAATTAGGTTTAGTTTTTAATATTATTTAGTTTTAGTTTTTATTTAATTTGTAATTTAAGTTTATTTAGTTTTTATAAATTATAAAATTAATAGTTTTATAAAATAAATAATATAAAAATAATATTTTTATAAAAATTGTACTTTTTACAACTTTAAGATTATTTTTATATTTTTGTATCTTTTTATTTGTTTTAGCGTAATATTTGTATTTTTCGCTCGTATTTAATTTTAAGTCATAGTTTTTGCCATAGTTATTTTTACTTCTAGATTTTTAGGCTTTGCCGTAAAATCCCTTAAGTGCTTTTTCTTTAGACTAAGATTTAGGTGCTTTAGAATTTTGCGACGCCTTTTTAAGTTTTAGTACCTTTTTAAGTTATTGCCATTTGGGATATAGTTTTTTCTTTTAAGCTTTAATATTTTTAGACGCAACTTTTAATTCTTAGTTTTTAGTTCATTTTTAAGTTTCGACGCGCTACTTTCTTATTTTTATTTTGCGACACCTATTATTTTTCGACCTTTATAACTAATAGGATATTCAGTGAATGCACCGAGCAAAACGTTCACCACCTGTAAATCGATCAAGACATCTAGCAAATATTGTCGCCGTTGATTTTTCTTTAGAATCGTCATCCAGTCGACCAAGTACTCCAAATCAAATTTCCGATAATCCATTTTTTGAACCCGACCTCATAATTGAGAATCCGGAGAATATTCAGGGACAATTCATAGATCCTGAACCATTAATCTTTCCTCCGGAACCACCAATCATTCAAACAGAGATTGTTGAGGAACGAACCATTAAATCAGAATCCTCTAGTGATTCAGATTCAACAAATTCAAATATGGAGAATCTGGAACCTCTAAGTATGGAAGACCGAATGAGAGCTAAACGCACTGGCCAAGGTCACGCAATTACTCAACCAGACATTAATGCGCCAGATTATGAAATCAAAGGACAAATCCTACACATGGTAACTAATCAATGCCAATTTAGTGGTGCACCGAAGGAAGATCCAAACGAACATCTTCGTACATTTAATAGGATCTGCACTCTATTTAAAATTCGAGAAGTTGAGGATGAACAGATATATCTCATGTTATTTCCCTGGACTTTAAAGGGAGAAGCCAAAGATTGGTTAGAATCGTTACCTGAAGGGGCGATTGATACATGAGACGTTTTAGTTGAAAATTTCCTTAAACAATTCTTTCCGGCATCTAAAGCCGTGAGACTTCAAGGAGAAATTGTTACATTCACACAGAAGTCAAATGAAACTTTATATGAGGCATGGACAAGATTTGGAAAGTTATTAAGAGGATGTCCGCAACATGGTTTAGACACCTGTCAAATAGTACAAATATTCTACCAAGGATGCGACATCACAACAAGAAAAGACATCGATATAGCAGCTGGTGGTTCCATTATGAAGAAAACGGCAACTGATGCTTATAAAATTATTGATAACACTGCTTCCCACTCACATGAGTGGCACCAAGAAAAAGATATCGTTAGATCATCTAAAGCAGCTAGAGCCGATTCTAGCCATGACTTAGATTCCATTTCCGCAAAGATAGATGCTGTCGAGAGACGAATGGAAAAGTTGACTAAAGATATCTGTAATACCCGCATTTTGGGCCTAGATGAAATGACCATTGTACCCTTAGGGTATGGTGTAATTAGTGATTTTAATAATTATATGTTTATAATTATTTGGTTATTTAGTTGAGACCAGTTTGTGACAAGGGTCACAGAACAGGTTCGTTTGTTGAATTTGGACTCCGTTAGGGCCTCCTAACGATGTACAAAAGATATTAGATAACTGGTAAATACCCGTGTGTTATGAGGTATGAGTTTATAACCCATTTATATGTATGTTCTGGACACTTCTTGATCATTTTCCTAATTGAAAAAAATATACACACCGTACCTAAACTCTTTCACCTTGAAACCCTAACTTGATCCAAGCCTGAAATTGGTTTGTGGAGCTTTAGGAACTGATTTATATCATCTTTGTAATCATCAAACCAGGTTAGCATGCTTGAATCATTGCTTGAATCTTGTGTAAATTGGGTTTTTGTGTTCTTGAGCAAAAGTGTGATTTTTAGCTTGAATCTTCATGAATTGTGTTAGTTATGCTTAATTGATGTTAGAAATAGGTTGTATATATGTTTAGTAACTTTCTTGTACTTAAAATTTGGTCAAAAACACTTAGAAATCGAGTTTTTGGGGAAGAAATCACAAAATCAGCGAAATTGGTTCGAAACCCAGTTTGCTACAGTACCCGAGTTGCTACAGTACCCCCAAGTTGCTACAGTACCGAGTTGCTACAGTATCACTATTTGCTACAGTGTCACTATTGCTACAGTGTCACTATTTGCTACAGTACCACTATTTGCTACAGTACCCCGAGTTGCTACAGTACCCGAGCTGCTACAGTACGAGTTGCTACAGTGACACTATTTTCTACAGTACCTTTTATGAAATTGAAACGGGCGTAACTTTCAAAACGTAACTCCGTTTTTGATGAATAAACTATCGTTAGAATCGTAATAAAGAATACTTTTCAATGGTGAACTTTTAAGAAACTAGATCAAACTGTTTTTGGGTTGGAAAAGGAGTTTTAGTGTGTATGTCGTGTTTTGCACGCACCTGTATGCCATTATTGAATGGAGTCATGATGTAGACTCATAAAATTATGAATATATGGTGTTATGACCTATTTTATAGTATGATTTGATTATACTATTGATTGAGATATGTATATTGACTTCGTTGTGTTGTTCTCAGGTGATAAGAACAAGGAAGAAGCTCAGAAGTAAGATAACTGAGCTGTAGCTGGTAATCGGTGAGTGGGATTATCTCCGGGTGTAGTATACAGTAGCAAGTTGTGCTACTATGTTATACTGTTATAGTTGCTATGCTTAGTAGATATGTTGTAATAATGATCATCGTAGAGTTGCCATGCTAGTCGTAGGAACAGTTGTTCGTAGTGGTAGTTGCTTAACAGTTGTGTGCACAAGTTGTAGTTGCCTGTTGGAACCTATTGTTGTTAGGTTCAGCTCAGAGAGGTTAACCTTGTTGTGGTTGGGTCCAGTTGGCTACTGTTTGTTGAGTATAGTGCTGAATGACGCATCACCTGCGTGTGGATTTACTATACTGGGGATTCAGTAGTAAGGACTTTCGGTAGACGCTAGACTAATCAGCTAGTGGTCGTGTGCTCATACAAGCCGCCGAGTCTCTATTTGGAGCATAGTTGCTAGTTGATTGTTGCCAGTTGATAGTTGCTAGTTATTAGTTGTCAGTTGCCTGTTATGGATTGTTGTAGTTGCTGTAGTTGTACAAGTTGGTACTGTATGCTAGATCTGTTAGATGATTCCATTCACTTAGCCTCGTGCTAACCCCCCTCACCTCCTCCCTTGCAGGTTTTCGATCTTAGTGCTGGTAGGGACGGGAGTTGGGTTGACGATATGTTTGACAAGACGAACTCTGATGTCTTAACTTTTATAAATATGTAACTAGTTGTTTAACGTAACACCGGTTGTTTGTAATAAGTAACTAGCTAATGATTTGTGATAATCATGTTCGTAATTAACTAAGGGTATTTATGTGAATTAAGACTTCCGCTGTGATTTAAAAAAAAAAAAAGAGCAGGGTGTTTCAACTTGGTATCAGAGCATAGGTTTGGCCGCATGTACATTGTGTTGAATGTCATGTTCCCAAACCTTGTGTTGTGTCAAACATATATGAGGGAACGGGTTAAGTGAATGTAGGGATTACATGTGTTAGTTGATAGGTACTAACCTGTTTTCCACTAAGAGTTTGTGTGAGATGTTGTGGTAGTGCAGATATGATAGATAATACAGGAAACGCAACTGGTCCGTCAGCCCCCGGAACATTCAGAGCCCCAGATGAAGACGGATATGTGTCAGAAGAGGATCCGCAGGAACAAATTTTAGATTTGCAAAGTAAGTTAAAGGAAGCACGTGATCGAATAAGGGAATTAGAACAATGCCAGGTAACCGTGAATCCAAGTGGTAGTGTACCGAATCAGACGATTAGTGGGTATCCGGTGCAGTCAAATAATTATCAGCAAATTGGAAGTGCTTTCCAACAACAGCAATGGTTACCACCTCAATATCAGTTTCCTCAACAGTATCAGATGCCACCTCAGTTTAATCAACAGTTCCCAAATCAGATGTGGGGTCCGTATCAGACGCCGATGTTTCAACAACCAAAGAAATGTACCTTCAAACAGTTTCTGAATTGTAATCCACCAGAGTACTCAGGAAGTTTTAACCCAACGGTAACACTTAACTGGTTAAGAGAGATAGAAAAGGTTTTTGAGGCCAGTCAGTGCGAACCAGAATTACAGGTTATTTATGCTAGTCGAATGTTGAAAAATAGGGCAATGGTTTGGTGGGATACGGTTATTTCTAGTATACCGAAAGAGCAAGTGAACATGATTACTTGGGAACAATTTTATAGTAAAGTTTGTGAGCAGTATTGTTCGTCTTATGACCTCAATCGAATTAAGACGGAATTTCTGGCAATGAAAATGACACCTCAGATGACGATAGATGAGGTGATTGAGCAGTATATGGATAAATTAAGGTTTGTGCAACAGTGGGTTCCAGATGAGCAGTCCAGAATTCAGCACTTTGTTAATATAATTTTACCAGAGTACAGAACAATGGTTAGGATGGCGACGACGTTATCGCAAGCGTTTGTTATGGCAAAGATGGTAGAGGATGACGTCAGAGCAGTAAGGAATAGAATAGTAGGTTATGAGATGCCACAACAAGATCAGGTGATGAGTCATTCAGACTCTAGGTCAAAGAAGTCTGTTAAGTTGAAACAGAAGAGTGGGTCAGAACATAGTGGGTCAGCATCAAGTCAGAATTCTTGGTGCTATAGTTGCAGATCATCTCATAGTGGTCCTTGTTCAGATTCAACCAAAAGATGTTTGAGATGTGGTATTGTGGGGCACGAGATTCGAATGTGTTCATTCCAAGAGGATGTATGTTGGAAATGTCATCAAGTGGGGCATAGGTCAGCTCAGTGTCCGTATGTAAGAGGATCAGGTTCTGGGGCGGGGCCAGGAGCGCAGTCAGGATCAGTAGGTGGATCTTCTGGTTCTCCAGTTGGGCAGAAAAGAAAGAATCCGCCTACGGCAACAGCAAGAGCTTATCAAATGGTTGCAGATGCAGATGTTGATTATGATGTGAATGCAGGTATGATTCAAAATCCTCGTACTGTTTAGTTGTATATATGTATGATTGTGTATATATACATATATGTGTGTTTTAGATTGATAAATCTTGTTGGTAGTGTAAGATTTATTTTGTTGTGCTATGTTGTTGTATGCTTAGTTGCGACCCTTGTGTGCCTGGTTGGGTAAGGGAGACCTTTAGGTTAATTTTGAGATTGAAAACAGTGACTTTGATAGAGATGTGTTGGGTACACTGATGTAGTGGACTTTTTGTCGACATGAGATTATATGATAGTAACACTGTTGTAACAGATATGATAGAAAGAGGACTGTGCTGATTGGATAATTCCTTTGCTTAAACAGATGTATGATACTGCTAGTTGAGCGTATTTTTGACATTGATGAACATATGTTGCGATTTCCTATGCTTGTTGGATGTGTAGTAATGTTGGTAGATTATATTTGAGTATTTGATGGACAATGTTTTGAGTAACTATGATTGGACAGATGTTGTGATTGATTAGTCATAAAGTAGTTAAATTAATTACCGATGCTTATTGAGAAAATTGATTGGACATAAGTTAGTGAATGAGACAAGTAGAATTTTTCCGTTACGAGCAACTCAGAATGAAGGTATGATTTAGGATAATATGCTTGTGTCTGGCCAACAGAAGTATATTGTGATAAATCATACGGAATTTCTGGGAAGCTGAAGGAAAATTAGGCGGCCTGTGCTATATTGGATTGTGATGTGACTGGATATGAGACGAATAACCTGTGAAGTTCTGATGACTTACGAGACAATTTCGTGGACCTAGGTATAGATTTTAGCATGATGACTAATTCTATTGCCTAAGCTTTAGATAATTAGGAAAAGTGGACTGTATAAAGAGTTGAATTGGATGGCAGATCGTGAAATTTATGATACGGAATGGCGAAGAAACACGAATTTGACTCTGATTATTTGACTTGATCGTGTAATTTGTGGCCTTAAGTGGATTAATGGACGTTGATCGACGGAGATTGTGACAAGTTATTTGGTATCGGGAGTGTATTGACGTCAGGAATCTCATTTCCCTATGCAATTGTGGTCGATATTGTCGGTATCGGGGATAAGATCGATAAAGTTAACCGTGTGTTTTGACGGTGCGAGTAACAATTTTTGGGTTTATTGACCATAGTTGACCCGATTCCGAGGACGGAATCTCTTTTAAGGAGGGTAGATTTGTAATACCCGCATTTTGGGCCTAGATGAAATGACCATTGTACCCTTAGGGTATGGTGTAATTAGTGATTTTAATAATTATATGTTTATAATTATTTGGTTATTTAGTTGAGACCAGTTTGTGACAAGGGTCACAGAACAGGTTCGTTTGTTGAATTTGGACTCCGTTAGGGCCTCCTAACGATGTACAAAAGATATTAGATAACTGGTAAATACCCGTGTGTTATGAGGTATGAGTTTATAACCCATTTATATGTATGTTCTGGACACTTCTCGATCATTTTCCTAATTGAAAAAAATATACACACCGTACCTAAACTCTTTCACCTTGAAACCCTAACTTGATCCAAGCCTGAAATTGGTTTGTGGAGCTTTAGGAACTGATTTATATCATCTTTGTAATCATCAAACCAGGTTAGCATGCTTGAATCATTGCTTGAATCTTGTGTAAATTGGGTTTTTGTGTTCTTGAGCAAAAGTGTGATTTTTAGCTTGAATCTTCATGAATTGTGTTAGTTATGCTTAATTGATGTTAGAAATAGGTTGTATATATGTTTAGTAACTTTCTTGTACTTAAAATTTGGTCAAAAACACTTAGAAATCGAGTTTTTGGGGAAGAAATCACAAAATCAGCGAAATTGGTTCGAAACCCAGTTTGCTACAGTACCCGAGTTGCTACAGTACCCCCAAGTTGCTACAGTACCGAGTTGCTACAGTATCACTATTTGCTACAGTGTCACTATTGCTACAGTGTCACTATTTGCTACAGTACCACTATTTGCTACAGTGCCGAGTTGCTACAGTACCCGAGCTGCTACAGTACGAGTTGCTACAGTGACACTATTTTCTACAGTACCTTTTATGAAATTGAAACGGGCGTAACTTTCAAAACGTAACTCCGTTTTTGATGAATAAACTATCGTTAGAATCGTAATAAAGAATACTTTTCAATGGTGAACTTTTAAGAAACTAGATCAAACTGTTTTTGGGTTGGAAAAGGAGTTTTAGTGTGTATGTCGTGTTTTGCACGCACCTGTATGCCATTATTGAATGGAGTCATGATGTAGACTCATAAAATTATGAATATATGGTGTTATGACCTATTTTATAGTATGATTTGATTATACTATTGATTGAGATATGTATATTGACTTCGTTGTGTTGTTCTCAGGTGATAAGAACAAGGAAGAAGCTCAGAAGTAAGATAACTGAGCTGTAGCTGGTAATCGGTGAGTGGGATTATCTCCGGGTGTAGTATACAGTAGCAAGTTGTGCTACTATGTTATACTGTTATAGTTGCTATGCTTAGTAGATATGTTGTAATAATGATCATCGTAGAGTTGCCATGCTAGTCGTAGGAACAGTTGTTCGTAGTGGTAGTTGCTTAACAGTTGTGTGCACAAGTTGTAGTTGCCTGTTGGAACCTATTGTTGTTAGGTTCAGCTCAGAGAGGTCAACCTTGTTGTGGTTGGGTCCAGTTGGCTACTGTTTGTTGAGTATAGTGCTGAATGATGCATCACCTGCGTGTGGATTTACTATACTGGGGATTCAGTAGTAAGGACTTTCGGTAGACGCTAGACTGATCAGCTAGTGGTCGTGTGCTCGTACAAGCCGCCGAGTCTCTAGTTGGAGCATAGTTGCTAGTTGATTGTTGCCAGTTGATAGTTGCTAGTTATTAGTTGTCAGTTGCCTGTTATGGATTGTTGTAGTTGCTGTAGTTGTACAAGTTGGTACTGTATGCTAGATCTGTTAGATGATTCCATTCACTTAGCCTCGTGCTAACCCCCCTCACCTCCTCCCTTGCAGGTTTTCGATCTTAGTGCTGGTAGGGACGGGAGTTGGGTTGACGATATGTTTGACAAGACGAACTCTGATGTCTTAACTTTTATAAATATGTAACTAGTTGTTTAACGTAACACCGGTTGTTTGTAATAAGTAACTAGCTAATGATTTGTGATAATCATGTTCGTAATTAACTAAGGGTATTTATGTGAATTAAGACTTCCGCTGTGATTTAAAAAAAAAAAAAAAGAGCAGGGTGTTTCAATATCCACTCAATACGAATTAGTTGTGAGCAGTGTGGAGGACCACATTTGACAAAATATTGTCTCAGTATTGAACTAACAATGGAACAAAGAGAGAATGTTTCATACATAAACCAAAGGCCTGGAAATAATTATCAGAATAATTATCAACCGCCAAGACCGATCTATAATCAAAATCAGAATTATAACCGAAATGTTCCATACAACAACCAACAAGGTCCTAGCAATCAACAAGTATCCAACAATACTTACAATCAGCAAAGACCTAATTTTCAAAACAAACCACCACAAACCGATGATAAAAAGCCAAATTTAGAAGATATGAAGTCGAAGCTAGTTGATTCTCAAACACAATTTTTCACATCTCGGAAACAAACCAATGAACAAAATGCTCAAGCATTTAGAAATCAACAAGCTTCTATTCAAAATTTGGAACAAGAAGTAAGTAACCTAGCAAGGTTGATAGGTGAAAGAAAACCGGGAAGTTTACCTAGTAATACAAATGCTAACCCCCGGAATGAAACAGCTAAAGCCATTACCACAAAAAGTGGTATTACACTTAAACCACCTGAAATACCTGTAATTTCTGATGAAGCTATTCCTACTCCACAAGAACCACAACCTGAGCAAGATAAGGAAAAAGAACCGGTAGTTGAAAAGGTTAATGAAGATAACACAGTTAAGGCAAAACCTTATGTTAAACCATACCAACCACCACTTCCTTACCCGAGTAAAATGAGAAAAGAGAGACTTGAAGCCGAGCAATCCAAATTCTTGGATATGTTTAAATAGATAAATGTAAATCTTCCTTTCATTGATGTGATTTCAGGAATGTCTAGATATGCTAAATTTTTGAAAGATCTAATCACAAATAGAAAGAAAATGGAAGAACTCTCGGCTGTTACTATGAATGCTAATTGTTCTGCAGTGCTGTTGAATAAGATACTAGAAAAATTATCAGATCCAGGAAGTTTCACAATTCCATGTTTTCTGGGTAGTCTTAGTTCAATAGAAGCATTGGCAGACTTAGGTGCTAGTATAAATCTAATGCCGTATTCACTATACACTAAACTAGACCTTGGAGAATTGAAATTAACAAGAATAAGCATACAACTAGCTGATAGATCAATAAAATATCCTAGAGGGATAATGGAAAACATGCTAGTTAAGGTTGGTACTTTAGTATTTCCAGTAGATTTTGTTGTTCTGGACATGGAAGAAGATTCTCAAGTTCCTCTCATATTAGGAAGACCATTCTTAAACACGGCTAAAGCAATGATAGACGTGTTCGGTAAGAAACTGACCCTAAGTATAAAAGACGAGAGTGTTACCTTTTCAGTTGATAGAGCAATGCAATAACCGCAATCTGCAGATGATACATGTTATTATATTCAAACTATAGAATCACATGCAGAATTGTTAGAAGAATTTCCAGAATTACAAGGAACAGGAGAATGTTCTTTAGGAGAAAGTACTGAACCAATTGATGAAATTGAAATGATAGCTACACTTATGGCTAATGGAACCAACAACAGAAGAAATTCAAATGCTAAAAGAAGAAGACAGATATCGATACAAATCATCGATAGAAGAACCACTGACATTAGAGTTAAAACCACTTCCAAACCATTTGGAATATGCTTATTTACATGGTGAGTCTGAATTACCTATAATAATATCGTCTTCTCTTACTGAAAATGAAAAATCTCAACTCATTTCTGTATTGAAAGCTCATAAACCAGCTATTGCATCGAAGATTCATGATATTAAAGGAATAAGTCCTTCGTATTGCACACATAAAATCCTTATGGAAGAAGGTCATAAAAGGTATGTGCAACGCCAACGAAGACTAAATCCTAATATGCAAGATGTTGTTAAGAAAGAAATAATTAAACTGCTTGATGCAGGTTTAATTTATCCAATTTCTGATAGTCCATGGGTAAGCCCAGTTCAATGCATGCCTAAGAAGGGTGGCATGACTGTCATCACAAATGAGAAAAATGAGCTTATTCCTACTAGGACTATAACAGGATGACGTGTTTGTATTGATTATAGAAAATTAAATGACGCCACCAGAAAAGATCACTTTTCCTTACCTTTTATTGATCAAATGTTGGAAAGATTAGCCGGAAATAGTTACTATTGTTTTCTTGATGGTTTTTCCGGATATTTTCAAATTCCAATAGCACTCGAGGACCAAGAGAAAACCACATTCACGTGTCCTTATGGTACTTTTGCTTACAAACGCATGCCATTTGGACTTTGAAACGCCCCTGCAACCTTTCAAAGGTGCATGATGGCGATCTTTCATGACATGATAGAGGAATGCATGGAAGTTTTCATGGATGACTTTTCAGTCTTCGGTGATACTTTTGAATCATGTCTAGTTAATCTTGAACGAATGCTTATTAGATGCGAACAATAAAATCTAGTTCTTAATTGGGAGAAATGCCATTTCATGGTTAAAGAAGGCATCGTTCTTGGACATAAAATTTTGAAGGAAGGAATTGAAGTAGATAGAGCTAAAGTAGATGTAATTGCTAAACTTCCACATCCCACCAATGTTAGAGGAGTTAGGAGTTTTCTAGGGCATGCCGGTTTTTACCGACGTTTCATAAAAGATTTTTCTAAAATTGCCACTCCTATGAATAAACTCCTAGAAAAGGATGCTCCATTCATCTTTTCAGATGAATGTATCAAATCTTTTAATATTCTTAAAGAAAAACTTACTAATGCGCCGATCATGATAACTCCAAATTGGAATCTACCGTTTGAACTTATGTGCGATGCAAGTGATTTTGCAATGGGATCCGTTTTAGGACAAAGGATTGAAAAAAGATTTCAACCTATTTATTATGCTAGTAAGACGTTACAAGGATCACAAACAAATTACAAAACTACTGAAAAAGAACTCCTTGCTATTGTCTTTGCTTTTGACAAATTTCGATCATATCTCGTTCTAGCTAAAACGGTGGTCTATACCGACCATTCTGCTCTTAGATACCTATTTTCAAAACAAGATGCCAAACCACGATTAATCTGTTGGATCTTACTCTTACAAGAGTTCGATGTTGAAATTCGAGACAAAAAGGGAGCAGAAAATCTCGCCGCTGATCATCTTTCTCGTCTTGAAAATCCCGAATTAGAAGTTCTAAATGAATCGGCCATACAAGACAATTTTCCTGATGAATATCTATTGAAGATAGATTATAATGAAATTCCATGGTTTGCAGACTATGCAAACTACTTAGTATGTGGATTCCTTGAAAAAGGATTGTCGTACCAAAAACGAAAGAAATTCTTTAGTGATATAAAACACTATTTATGAGAATATCCACATTTGTTTAAAAGTTGTCCCGATGGAATAATACGCTGATGTATATTCGGAGACGAAGCTAGTCAAATCTTAAACCATTGTCACACAAGACCAACAGGAGGGCATTATGGGCCACAACTTACAGCAAGAAAAGTTTATGATGCTGGATTCTATTGGCCTACAATTTTCAAAGACGAACACCTTCTTTGCAAATCCTGTGATGCTTGTCAAAGGGCCAAAAAAATAAGTCAACGTGATGAAATGCCACAAAATGTCATTCAAGTATGTGAAGTATTTGACATTTGGGGTATTGACTTTATGGGTCCATTTCCAAAATCTCATAATAATCTCTACATTCTCGTTGCCATTGATTATGTATCTAAATGGGCGGAAGCACAAGCTCTCCCAACTAACGATGCACGAGTTGTAGTCAACTTTTTAAAACTTCTTTTTGCAAGGTTCGGAACACCGAAAGCTTTAATAAGTGATCGGGGTACTCATTTTTGTAATAAACAACTTGAGAAAGTTCTTAAAAGATATGGAGTAACTCATAAAATCTCCACCGCATATCATCCACAAACAAGTGGACAAGTTGAAAATACTAACCGAGCTTTAAAACGTATTCTAGAGAAAATCGTAGGATCAAATCCGAAGGAATGGTCCATTAAATTGGAGGATGCACTCTGGGCTTTTAGAACAGCCTACAAAACTCCAATTGGAACCACACCTTTTAAACTTGTTTACGGAAAAGTATGTCATCTTCCAGTAGAAATTGAACACAAAGCATTTTTGTAACGACCCGTCAAAATCGCTATTGACGCGGCACGTTAATCATTGATTCCACAGTGAGGTTTTGACCTCTATATGATACGTTTTGATAAAATATTGCATTCATTAAAATAAGTGACTTTCTAAACATAGAAAGTTATAAACATGTGGGCGAGTGCTTAGGTATAAGCAAAACCCCGAAATACATAAGTCTTTAATTTACAGGTTGACATCACAGTCCAATTATTTATTACACAACGCAGTTTTATTTTGAATGAAATAAACTTTGTACAAAGCATGAGAGACTCCATGCAGGCAACAAGCACATCACAGCGGAAGCATTCTAAGGACCTGAGAATAAAACATGCTAAAAAGTCAACACGAATGTTGGTGAGTTATAGGTTTAATTGCTCGAGTCATAAACATATATAAAGATAGACCACAAGATTTCATCAAAAGTTTATCAATAGATTCTACGTAACAGAGCACCCTGGTAACTAAACTTAACGCTATAGTGATAATTACCCCATTCGTTTTAATACACGCAAACCAACGTGTCTTAAACTCAAATAACATACGTCCGTTAAAAGGCTAGTGCTCTAGCTCGGACGGGGATGTCAAGCCCTATGGATCCATATACAATTATTCGCGCCCACCAGTCCATATCCTATGTACTGGCAGCTACTAGTTACCAAAGCTAAGGGATTTCCGGTTTAACTCAGTGTAGAATTTAGTATGTACTTGTGTCTTATCGCGTTTAAAATAAATTGCATGTATTCTCAGCCCAAAAATATTTAAAGTATTTAAAAAGGGATCTATAACTCACAGTTCAATATTGAGACTCAATATTGTTGGTAAATTGCGTAGACGTAATGATGGTAGACGACTGTATGGTTGGCCTTGGATTCAAGAACAATACCCCGAACAATACCCAATATTTCCTTAGCTTAAAGCGGTTTGAAACCCGAATTAAAACACCCTCGAATATACTTTATTATTATTAAACTTAAATTATAATTATAATTATAAATTAAAACTTATTACAGATATATTTATGAAAAATATCGTCGAGCAAAACTGACCTTTTAGAGTACTTTTCGATTTACTGTAGCTCATGCGATCGCATGAGTTTTCAGTGTTTTTGCCATGCGATCGCATGGCCGCCTTTTCTGTTTTTGTTTGCTAGTTCGTCGACATCAAATAGTGTTTACTGTAGCAAATAGTGTTTTACTGTAGCAAATAGTGTTTTACTGTAGCAAATAGTGTTTTACTGTAGCAAATAGTGTTTACTGTAGCAAATAGTGTTTCACTGTAGCACTGTAGCAAAATACGGTTTCACTGTAGCAAATAGTGTTTTACTGTAGCAAATTGTGTTTTACTGTAGCAAAGTAATTTTTACTGTAGCAAATAGGGTTTTACTGTAGGAAAGTCGTTTTTACTTGTACATATATATATACTTACATATAATTGTTCATGAATCGTCGAGAGTAATCAAAGGTAATTGTATATATGAAACAGTTCTAAAATTTTGAGACTCAATCTAACAGACTTTGTTTAGCGTGTTAAAATAATAAATCGTATAGAGAATTGGCTTAAATAAGTCAAAAATTTTCGGGTCATCACAGTACCTCCCCCTTAAAGAAAATTTCGTCCCGAAATTTTGAGTAGTACCTGTTTCATGAGCGATATCAGTGAACAAATGTGGATACTTTTGCTTCATCTGATCTTCACGTTCCCAAGTAAACTCGGGTCCTCGTCTTGCGTTCCAACGAACCCTAACTATCGGTATTTTGCTTTGTTTTAATTGTTTGACCTCACGGTCCATGATTTCAACAGGTTCTTCGATAAAATGGAGTTTATCATTGATTCGTATTTCGTCAAGAGGAATTACGACATCCTCTTCAGCTAAACATTTCTTCAAATTTGACACGTGAAATGTGTTGTGAACACTACTAAGTTCTTGCGGTAGCTTTAATCGATAAGCAACTGTTCCAATTCTTTCGGTGATTTCAAAGGGTCCTACGTACCTAGGACTTAGCTTTCCTCGTTTACCGAATCGTACAACGCCTTTCCAGGGTGACACTTTCAACATGACTTTGTCGCCCACTTGAAATTCTAGCGGTTTTCTTCTTACATCAGCATAACTCTTTTGGCGACTCATGGCCGTTTTCAATCGCTGTTGTATTTGAATGATCTTTTCGGTGGTTTCTTGAATAATTTCTGGTCCAGTAAGTTGTCTTTCTCCTACTTCACTCCAACATATAGGAGATCTGCACTTTCTACCGTAAAGTGCTTCAAATGGCGCTGCGTTGATGCTCGTATGATAGCTGTTATTGTATGAAAATTCTGCCAACGGTAAGTGTCCATCCCAACTGGTTCCAAATTCAATTACGCATGCCCGTAACATGTCTTCCAATGTTTGTATTGTTCTTTCACTTTGACCATCTGTCTGTGGGTGATAAGCGGTGCTCATATCTAATCGAGTTCCCAATGCTTTTTGTAATGACTGCCAGAAATGTGATGTGAATCGGGTGTCGCGATCAGATATGATAGAGATGGGTACACCATGCCTGGAAACTACTTCCTTCAAATATAGGCGTGCTAATTTCTCCATACTGTCTGTCTCCTTTATTGGTAGAAAGTGAGCTGATTTAGTTAGACGATCAACTATCACCCAAATAGTATCATGACTACTTGCAGTCCTTGGCAATTTCGTAATGAAATCCATAGTTATTCTTTCCCATTTCCACTGCGGAATTTCTGGTTGTTGCAGTAATCCTGACGGCTTTTGGTGCTCAGCTTTGACCTTTGCACACGTCAAACATTTGCTTACATAAGTAGCAATTTCTGTCTTCATATTAGGCCACCAATAAAACTTCTTGAGATCGTGGTACATTTTTCCGTTTCCTGGGTGAATTGAGTACCTCGTTTTGTGTGCTTCATCTAGTACTAGTTGCCTTAGATTACCATGTTTTGGTACCCATATCCTATCAGCAAAATACAGGGTTCCATCGGCTTTTACTTCAAGCTGTTTTTCTAACCCTCTGCTCATTTCGCCTTTTTCATTTTCTTCTTTTAAAGTCTCTAACTGTGCTGCTTGAATTTGCTTTGTGAGATCAGTACGAATTGTAATATTCAAAGCTCGGACCCTAAGAGGTTTTACTCTTTCTTTTCGACTTAGGGCATCAGCTACAACATTAGCCTTTCCAGGATGGTAACGGATTTCACAATCGTAATCGTTTAACAACTCTACCCAGCGACGTTGCCTCATATTGAGTTGTTTTTGATCAAAAATATGCTGAAGACTCTTATGGTCGGTGTACACTGTACACTTGGTGCCATATAGATAGTGTCTCCATATTTTGAGTGCAAAAACTACTGCTCCAAGTTCCAAATCGTGCGTCGTATAGTTCTTTTCATGAATTTTTAGTTTTCGTGAGGCGTATGCGATGACTTTTGTGCGCTGCATTAATACACATCCTAAACCTTGGCGTGAAGCATCACAATAGATCACGAAATCATCATTTCCTTCCGGTAATGACAAAATGGGTGCAGACGTTAACTTCTTCTTTAATAACTGGAATGAGGATTCCTGTTCTATGGACCAATCATACTTCTTTCCTTTTTGAGTCAATGCAGTTAAGGGTTTGGCGATTCTAGAGAAATCTTGAATGAATCTTCGGTAGTAACCAGCAAGACCTAAGAATTGGCGGATTTGTGTTGGAGTCTTCGGTGTTTCCCATTTACTAATGGCTTCGATCTTGGCGGGGTCAACTTTAATTCCATGTTTACTGACAACATGGCCCAAAAATTGTACTTCTTGTAACCAGAAATCACACTTCGAAAATTTTGCGTACAATTCTTCTTTCTTGAGTATCTCTAGTACCAGTCTTAAGTGTTGCTCATGTTCTTCCTTGTTCTTCGAGTAAATCAATATGTCGTCGATAAAAACAATGACAAATTTGTCTAAATACGGTCTACAGATGCGATTCATTAGATCCATGAATACTGCTGGAGCATTAGTCAATCCAAAAGGCATGACTAAAAATTCATAGTGACCGTAACGGGTTCTGAACGCTGTTTTAGGAACATCTTCTTCCTTCACTCTCAGCTGATGATATCCGGAGCGTAGATCAATCTTAGAATAAACACTTGATCCTTGCAATTGATCAAACAAATCATCAATCCTCGGTAATGGGTACCGATTCTTGATCGTTAATTTATTTAATTCTCGGTAATCTATGCACATTCTCATAGATCCATCCTTCTTCTTGACGAACAGAATAGGAGCACCCCAAGGTGAAAAACTAGGATGAATAAATCCACGGTCCGATAATTCTTGCAACTGGTCTTGTAATTCTTGCATTTCTGAAGGTGCAAGTCTATATGGGGATCGGGCTACAGGTGCAGCTCCTGGTATGAGATCAATCTGGAATTCTACACATCTGTGTGGAGGTAGCCCCGGTAATTCTTCTGGAAATACTCCGGGATATTCTCTTACAACCGGCATGTCATCAATGCTTCTTTCTTCAGTATCGATCTTCTTTACGTGTGCCAGAATAGCATAACAACCTTTTCTTATAAGTTTCTGGGCCTTCATACAGCTGATAAAGTTCAGTTTTGAGTTGTTCTTCTCCCCATAAATCATTAATGACGTTTCATCCTTACGAGGGATGCGGATTGCTTTCTCAGCGCAAACAACTTCCGCTCTTGTTTTGGACATCCAGTCCATGCCAACGATTACATCAAAACTTCCTAATTCTACGGGTATCAAATCAATTTTGAAGGTTTCACCAGCGAGATTCATTTCGCAACCATGGCAAATTTTATCGGCTTTTATCAGTTTACCATTAGCTAATTCAATAGTATATTTATCGTCTAGAGGTAATGATGCACATTTTAGTTTAAAACTAAAGTCTTTACACATATAACTTCTATCAGCACCCGTATCAAACATAATAGAAGCTAGTTGATTATTAATGGTAAACGTACCCGTGACAAGATTAGGATCCTCACGTGCTTTACTGGCACTAACATTAAATGCCCTCCCACGCGCGGGTTCTTTGTTCTTCTCCTTATCAGGGCATTGATTTATAAAGTGACCAGACTTCCCGCATCCAAAACATTTATTGACATCGGTCAGTTTTGTCTTTACTTCAGAAACGGTGGCATAACAATCTTTCGCCACATGTCCTTTCTTGTTGCACTTATCACAGACCACTTGACAATAACCTGCATGATGTGTGTAACATCTTTTGCAGAACGGATGGGGTCCCTTATAGTTTGGACTTGCAGTTGCCCCATCTTGTTTACCTTTAAAAGTTTCTTGTTTCTTCAGGTGAGTACTTTTGCCCTTATAGTCTTCCCATTTCCTCTTTCCTTCAGTTCTCTTGACTTCGGTAATTGGTGCCTTAATCGAACTCTCTGTGATCTGGTCCATGAGTTGGTGTGCCATTGTCATGGCTTCCTGCATCGTATTAGGTTTGGACGATGTAACATTTCCTTTGATATTGATCGATAAACCGTCAATATACATTTCTATCTTTCGTTTCTTGTTTGGCACCAATTCGGGACACAACAAGGCTAGTTCCATGAAACGCTTTTCATAGTTATTGAGATTTGCGCCGATAACCTTTAGATTACGTAACTCAGATTCCATTTTTCTGATCTCGTTTCGAGGACAGTACTCCTCGATTAGCATCTTTTTCAGTTCTTCCCAAGAGATATCATATGCCGTATCTATTCCTTCTGCTTTAGCATAATTGTTCCACCAAGTAAGTGCACCGTCTTGCAACGTACACGAAGCATACTTTGACTTGTCTCCGTTCGCACAATTACTGATTTTGAAAACGGACTCCATCTTTTCAAACCATCGGGTTAGACCGACTGGTCCCTCGGTTCCACTAAACGTCTGTGGTTTGCATCCTTGAAAAGTTTTGTATGAGCATCCGTTTCGTGAGTTTGTGTTTACGGCTGCTGCTTTGGCTGCTGCTTCGGCTGTTGCTTTTGCTGCCTCGGCTGCAGCAATTCTTTCATTCACACGTTTCTCGACTAGTTGCTCAAACTCAGCATCCGACATTTGAGACATGTTTCTTCAATAAACACAACAGATATAATTTAATCATATAGAATATTATAGGTAAAATGAGTTGTCAATAGTTAATCGTAGCATATTAATAATATGAACCGATTATTATAAAAGCCTTTTCTTCTTATTAGCATTTTATAATTATTTCTAGGGTATTACCTACCCGTTAAGTTCATACATAATAGCTAGTACAAGGAATTAACTACTAAAATCCTAATAATATTCCGCTATAAAAAATTATAGCGAGTTACTACATTATTATGTAATAATAATAATAATAAGAAGTAGTAATAATACAAATAATCATTCCATGCATTTATTATTAATAAACCAAAATAATACAATACCATACAATACTGATATTTTACATATGCTTATTTTACATAACAAGATAGAGTAGCACACATAAGCAATAAAATAGCGCATGGAAGATTTATGGTTGCGAGGTCGTTCATTCAGAACTATCAGAAACTTCTTCCCATTTGGTTCTCTCTGCCAATTGTTTGTGTGCACATGGTCAGACAGACATTCTGGCAGTGTATTTTATTTTTAGTTGGGGTTTTGAGGTACCCGTTACCTCAGTGGGTTTAATACAATAAGGGTGGTTACGGATCGAATGGTCCTGTTCTTTTTTAATAATTAAGGACATTTTATTATTGTGGTTGTTTTTATTATCTATAGCAAGTTGGAATTTCTCCTTAGTGATCTCTTTTATTTCATTAGCGAAATCCTCCTCCTTACTGATCTCGTCTGATGACGAACTGTCTGAGTCATGTGTAGGAGAATATGATGACGAACTGCAAGAATATGTACCGGTGGTCATGAACCGAAATCTGCCAGGCGTAATCGGCACAACCCGCCCGTCGGCGGTATATCTGGACCAATGTCCATATTTGTTTAGAAATGGACGATCCTCTTTTACTCCAGGGATCATGGGTCCATGCCAACGATACTGTGGCTCCGGAAAACTAAAGCTGGGTGGAGCTGGAACCTCCTCTGGGTTTACCGGGAGTTGAGATTCCCCGGCTAACACAATTTCTTCTTTAATAGGTATTGGAACGCCCTTTTCAGTTGTGGATAGAATAGATTCAGTGTCCGATTCCGAGTCGTACAAAATGATAGGATTAGAAGAAGTCATCTATCACATAATTGAAACAACAATTACGTTAGCATATAAATATATCACATATAATGTTTTTGACCAAATAATAAGCAAAAATCAGGAAAAACAGATATGGTCATAGTCCAGACTCACTAATGCATCCTAACAATTACCAGTTAAACACAATAATGTAATTTCTGGTTCCCTATGACCTCAAGCTCGGATACCAACGGTAACGACCCGTCAAAATCGCTATTGACGCGGCACGTTAATCATTGATTCCACAGTGAGGTTTTGACCTCTATATGATACATTTTGATAAAATATTGCATTCATTAAAATAAGTGACTTTCTAAACATAGAAAGTTATAAACATGTGGGCGAGTGCTTAGGTATAAGCAAAACCCCGAAATACATAAGTCTTTAATTTACAGGTTGACATCACAGTCCAATTATTTATTACACAACGCAGTTTTATTTTAAATGCAATAAACTTTGTACAAAGCATGAGAGACTCCATGCAGGCAACAAGCACATCACAGCGGAAGCATTCTAAGGACCTGAGAATAAAACATGCTAAAAAGTCAACACGAATGTTGGTGAGTTATAGGTTTAATTGCTCGAGTCATAAACATATATAAAGATAGACCACAAGATTTCATCAAAAGTTTATCAATAGATTCTACGTAACAGAGCACCCTGGTAACTAAACTTAACGCTATAGTGATAATTACCCCATTCGTTTTAATACACGCAAACCAACGTGTCTTAAACTCAAATAACATACGTCCGTTAAAAGGCTAGTGCTCTAGCTCGGACGGGGATGTCAAGCCCTATGGATCCATATACAATTATTCGCGCCCACCAGTCCATATCCTATGTACTGGCAGCTACTAGTTACCAAAGCTAAGGGATTTCCGGTTTAACTCAGTGTAGAATTTAGTATGTACTTGTGTCTTATCGCGTTTAAAATAAATTGCATGTATTCTCAGCCCAAAAATATTTAAAGTATTTAAAAAGGGATCTATAACTCACAGTTCAATATTGAGACTCAATATTGTTGGCAAATTGCGTAGACGTAATGATGGTAGATGACTGTATGGTTGGCCTTGGATTCAAGAACAATACCCCGAACAATACCCAATATTTCCTTAGCTTAAAGCGGTTTGAAACCCGAATTAAAACACCCTCGAATATACTTTATTATTATTAAACTTAAATTATAATTATAATTATAATTATAAATTAAAACTTATTACAGATATATTTATGAAAAATATCGTCGAGCAAAACTGACCTTTTAGAGTACTTTTCGATTTACTGTAGCTCATGCGATCGCATGAGTTTTCAGTGTTTTTGCCATGCGATCGCATGGCCGCCTTTTCTGTTTTTGTTTGCTAGTTCGTCGACATCAAATAGTGTGTTACTGTAGCAAATAGTGTTTACTGTAGCAAATAGTGTTTTACTGTAGCAAATAGTGTTTTACTGTAGCAAAATAGTGTTTACTGTAGCAAATAGTGTTTCACTGTAGCAAATCACTGTAGCAAAATACGGTTTCACTGTAGCAAATAGTGTTTTACTGTAGCAAATTGTGTTTTACTGTAGCAAAGTAATTTTTACTGTAGCAAATAGGGTTTTACTGTAGGAAAGTCGTTTTTACTTGTACATATATATATACTTACATATAATTGTTCATGAATCGTCGAGAGTAATCAAAGGTAATTGTATATATGAAACAGTTCTAAAATTTTGAAACTCAATCTAACAGACTTTGTTTAGCGTGTTAAAATAATAAATCGTATAGAGAATTGGCTTAAATAAGTCAAAAATTTTCGGGTCATCACAATTTTGGGCTTTGAAGACATGTAATCTTGATTTACATGAAGCTGGACGACTACGGTTAAGTCAACTAAACGAATTAGAAGAATTAAGACATGAAGCATATGAAAATTCGTTAATCTATAAGGAAAGAATGAAGAAATGGCATGATAAAAGAATCAGAAGTTCAAAAGAATTTAAAGAAAGAGACAAAGTTCTTCTTTTCAATTCACGATTCAAGCTATTTCCTGGAAAATTGAGATCAAGATGGTCTGGACCATTCATAATCAAAAGAGTTTTCCCATACGGAACAATAGAATTAATAAATTCAAATGGGATTGAATTTAAGGTTAATGGTCACAGAGTTAAACATTACATAGATAGTCCGATGGAAGTCGACAACGAAGTAGATCACAATTTCAACACCACAGCTAACTAAGTGTGGGGAGAATCAAGTCTTTAAAGGATAATATGAATTTTGTTAGAGTTAGATGTTCTGTTTTCGTGTAGTTCTCAAAAATGGAACCCGAATGGTCTTTCCCTAGCAGACCCTAAAGAACTAGTCTTCTCCCCCCATTCTGAATTTTTATTTTTTTTAGGTTTTACGAGATGAAGACATCCTGTGAACTAAACCATGGTCTAATGCTACACGCTTTGATCACTAAACGTAAAAATGACACCCTTCCAAGTGAAATAGTATCATTAATCAGAGGTAAATTGGACGGAGTAAGAAAAGAATCCAGAAACGAAAATAATAAGTTACAATTTGGTAAAGGAAAATCAAAATCCGCAGCGAAAAGAAGAGCACGACACCTTGAAAGATGTCACAAATGCGGAAAATGGTCACACGAAGGAAAATGTTCGACGAATCAGACATATTCCAATACCGAATTCGTTACTTTATGCAGAGATGGACCGTTCATATGTTTAGAAGAAAAAACGTTGAATGCTCGAGGTTACGCCTATGTAGCTATGGAAAATCAATTAGTCCAACTATCTTATGAGTGGGCTAGAGCATATCACTAAGAATTATATTTCACAGGTAAGTATGTACAGTTTTTATTTTTATTTTTATTATTTTTAACCTTTTGATAATAAACGCTAAATCGTTCGCTATAAAGTATTAAATAGGTATTCGATAAAATTAGGTCTTGCGACCGAAATTATTGATATCATACAAAAATTTATTACATCACTGCGAAATTTTCCGTTTATTCTTAAGGTGTAAATATCTTTAATCAATCAACCCAAAATATTTCAAAAATTCGTCATGAGTTAAACTAGGTTATGAAGCCGAAATTACTTTACCGAAAAGAGGGCGTATATTTTTGATAATATTTGATTGATTAAAGTGGGATAAAAGACCAAAAAGATTTTTAATTTTTAATTTTTACTTTATTTTTAAAATTAATATTAAATTATTATTGTAAACTTTTTAAAATCAATATATTTAAGTTTGTAAATATTTAAAAAATTAATATTTTTAATATAAGTTTGTATGTATAAAACCAAAAATATAATATAAGTTTAGTGTGAATTTTTAAATTTTATTAATATGAATTTTTAAAGTTATGCATTTTTAAATTTAAGTTTGGTGTGAATTTAAAAACAAAAATTTACTTTATTTCACTAAGTTAAAATTTGATATTTAAAATTCGTCGTGAGTTGAAGACTAGGTCGTTGAACCGAAATTGCTTTACCCGAGGGAGGGACGAAAACTTTTATTATCATTATTTTTAATCTTATTGAACTAAAGTATGCCTAAAACATTTAAAAAAACCCAAAAATCTTTACTTTTAAAACCGCGCTTTGAATTGACAAATTTTAAAATTTTGTCGAGGGACGGACTAGGACAACGATCCGAAACGCCCTCATCCTAAAAAAACAAATTTTTAAAATTTTATTAATTTTATGTTTTATTAAAGTATAAGATTTAAAAAAAAAAAAAGAGGAAAAACACTGTACCCGGACCCCCATGCGATCGCATGGGTTTTACACTTCAACTCCATGCGATCGCATGGAGCTGGAAAATTGGTCAGGATCAAAAGGCAGTCTGTTCTGCCTCACTCCACAAACACACACATATACACACAAAAATACTCTCAAATCCTCACCAAATTTCACCAAAATTCACCGTAATTCGTCAAATTTTTCGCTCTAATCATGAAATTGTTCATAAGTTTATCAAAAAAGGTAAAAATTACACCCCTAAACTCTTAAATTCTCTAGTTTTTGTGATAATTACCAATATTTTACCTAATGCAATTTTGTTAATTTCTAGTGTAATTAGTGTTAAATTGATAGTATTTTATGCATGTATAACCTAGATTGATGCTATTTAACATGATTTGAAGCCAAAAACTTCAAAAAATTTAGAAATCTAGGGTTTGTGTTCTTGAGCAATTTGGGGCTTTTTGATATAAACAGGTTATGGCCAATTTTTGTCATAAATTATTGCTAAATTGAGTAGTGTAACTTGTTTAGGTAGCTAAATGATCCAAACTTTAATCCTAAACATTATTTTTGAAGATTAAAGTGGACTTTTTAGTTGCAAAATTCATGAACTTGATTAATTTGATATAATTGCCAATTGAGACTTGTTTAATTGCTAGTAATAACTATTTTGACATGTTATTTGAGTTAAATGCTTATGAACTTTGTATACATTTTCATATGTGCTTATTTGAAAAAGTGTAAAATTGTAAAAAAAAATTGTGAAAATGTGTATAAGTTTAATTTTGATTGAACATGTTATTGTGATTGTATTAAGTTGTTATTTTGCTAACACTAATGCATATTTGGATGCACAAATTTTGTATTTAATGTGTTTTGCAGAGAGCCGATACTGGAGGTTCATCATCATCATCATCATCTAGACGACCCGCTCCAGCTCCAGAACCAGAACCAGAAATGCAATATGAACCCAAACAAGAACCACAACATGAACAACAACATCAGCCTGAACAACATGTACCTTATTATGATCTGCTACAGTTTGTTACTGAATTCTTAGTATTTCCGATGCATCCACCTGTAGAATACCCAACGATTCTTGAACACACGTTGCATCCTAATCTGAGATTCGATAGACGATGGATAGATTACCCGGCATATTAAAGTAATAAATTCAAATTAATAACGAAAGATGTAGAGGTGCCTAGGGTAATTGATTGGGATCCTTTGGAAAGGGTCCAACTTGCTGACCGTGTTAGGGAGCATCTGATTCAAAGGTATGGTAGTTCTTCTTTTACCGATTGGGAACGTCTATTCACCATTCGTAGACCTGTATATAAGGAATGGTGTGTTGAGCTGATGAGTACTATAGCATTAAATGTAGATGTAGATAGATTAGATGATAGAAGTTTTCTTAGGTTTATACTAGGCGGTAGAATGTACAGGATGTCCATGCTAGACAGGGCTAGGGCATTACAGATATATATGCCCGCTGAATTACTACTACCCGATTGTATGAGTTTGATTTATCGTGGTGAAAGGGTAGATAGGAATTTTGATGCTAACGCCGTTTGGAGGCGTATGTCCGATTATAATGATTTTGGGCGGGGAGGAACACATACCTACTTACATATTAACAAAGCCGAGCTTCGCATAATTCATAGATTTTTGGCTAGCTCGATTACACAGAGAGGTCACAATAAGGAAAAATTGACCTTACATGATTTATTTTACCTAAAGTGTATTCGAGACCCAAGAGGCTTTGTTAATATCCCTTACTGTGTTAGTTTTTATTTATCTAAGATGGTTGAAGGAATACAGGAAGGGGGGATTATTGGAGGAGGTATTTTTGTTACTCTCATTGGAGAGTATTTAGGTGTAGATAAGGACCAAGGGGGTCCACTTATGCAATGTAGGGAACAGGTTGAGATTTTAGGATTGAAGGTTTATGCGGGTGCTAAGGTATTGAAGAGTAGACGCAACCAGACAATACCCTATGTAGGTAGTCAACCTCAGGTAGAGAGAGGCTCAGATGAGGAGAAGGAGGAAGCGGATGACATTAGGGATGTCATTCGGGAGGCTATGACTGATGTCTACCAGTGTGTAAATGAGGTAGACATGACAAACGCGGAGAGATTTTGTCGGATGGAGCAGTGGCAAGCCCGGAATGATTACGAGCATTCCAGGCAACGACAGCATGATATATGGGACTATCATCAGCGTCAGATTATGAGCCGGCAGTCACCTCAGGAGCCCTACATCCCAACCCGACCAGCTTACTATCCTCCACACCAGCCCGAGATGAGACCGCCTTATACTCTCTACGACCCTAACCAGGCATACCAGTACACCTATCACCAAACATGGAACCCGGACGATGACATGAACTGGAACCCCTATCCATGATTGATATAGTTCCTGTTGGTAATTTATATGATTTTTAATTTTTATTATTTCTGTTTATTTATGTTTAAACACATTATATTATGATACTTTTATTGTAATGTTTAATATTTTTATTATGTTGTACTAATGTTTCATTTTTGATTAAAAAGTGGGATTTTAAGTCCCATTTCAAATTGCCATGCATGTTTATATTTGTATGTATGTATATTTTCAATTGTACAAAACAGGGTAAAACAGCGCATTTTCAAAGACTGGCATTAAGTTCAGCAAAAGCTAGTACTTTTGACGACAAAACGAAAAACAAATGTGATGTAACAACAAGACGGAATGAACAAATGATGTGCACCATTTATCATTCAACAAACGAACGCCAATATGTTTGGAAACTTTGATAAAATTTAATCATTTTTCTACGCTAATCACCCTCAATAATTTAAATTGTTACTGATTTCTTGCAAATGAGGGCATTGCAAGATCTTAAGTGTGGGAAGGGGTTAAATTCTTTCGGAATTTTAAAAAATTTTTGATTTGAATACTTGGTTACCATTAAAAATACTAGTAACGCAGTAGTTGTATTAGAATCTAGTGCTCTCTGATAATAAAGAACAGCCCTAGTCTTATATACTGACTACCCAATTCTAGTAAAATTTTTCAAAATTTTCAATTAAATGAACTCAAAATCATGTTTATACATATTTATGAACAATAAAACTAGGTGTTAACACCGAAATTATTGTTAACTCGGAAAGGACATAAATTGAGAAACAAACCAAAATGTTAGAATTCATTTAAAATGGAATAGAGGACAATAAAAAGGAAAATAAAAGCCAAGTGTGGGAAAATTTACCAAGTTATTTAAAACATATATCACATATTTTTGTACAAATAACTGAAGATACTTTTGCTTTGGACTAATCTAAACAGTTTTACCAAATTTACTGTAATATATTTGAAAGAAAGATGGATCTACACGATGAATCAATTCCATCATTAAAAGGAAGTAAACTCTTCCGAAAAAGAAACGCGCTTCTTGATTTAGGTCATGAAGTTGTCGTCCAGACCAGCTGTAGGTTGACGAAAAATCTAGAAAAGTCATCACTAAAATCAGCAGGAAATCCTCGGACCTCAGCATCAAACAGGGTCGCCAAGTGGTCAGACTTATCCTAACCATGAGAGGATCTGTCTCGTACAATGGGGAGGACGCCGTGCAAATTAGCTGGATAAGACTAATGAATCAGATCCCCAGAAAGGATAATCTCCTTAAAGATCAAAAATTAGCTTTTAAGCCTGATATTACTCAATCCTAGAGATTGACCTTAAAGATTGAGAATTACAAACTCATGGAATTCGATGATATCTAAACTCGAGCTTGAACGAGAAAATAGTTTGATCAAAATTACAAACCGATTTGTTTTCTGAAAACCCATTTTTAATGCGTTCATTACCATTGAACGTAAAATCCTAGGAATTCACCTAGAATTCATTAGGTTACCTGAACTAAATCGGGTCTCAACCGTAAGAACGGTGGTTGCATAGCATGGTCAAAGACAGGACCTTGTGCCAGACCGGAAAATTATAAGGGTGAGCTTTACTATTGCTCCTAACAAGGATAGTAATTGCATCCGACACGTTATAGACTATAATTAAAAGCATGTCAGGGGACATTGCCTTAACAGTTGCTTGTTCAACGCTTTCCTTTATAACCGGACGGTAGTTTATCGAAAGGTAATATACGGAGCAAGTATACTGGACGTGTTGCTTTCCTAATACAAGGTTAGCAAGTGGGTGACACAAAATCGCAAGTTTTGAGCTAAAATTTTCAAATCTGAAACCCACCAAACCCACAGAAATAATTTGCAAACACCGGTGAAGGGTTATTCCGGAAAACTTATCTAGGGTAAAAGCTAGATTTAATTTTCAAAAGATCAAATGTTTTCATAAAGATCCAATTTCCTTAATGGATCTAAATTTTCATAGTCATGTGGGACTGTAAACCACAACGTTACTACCATTGTTTATACCGCCGTATAGAAATCACTGATGTACAAAGTATGAAGAATAAAGAAGTGATTCTAGTATATGTCAAGACTATATTGCTTGAGGACAAGTAACGCTCAAGTGTGGGAATATTTGATAATGCTAAAAACGAACATATATTTCATAGCATTATCCCTCAAGAAAGACAAGCTTTTAGTTGCAATTGTTCTATTTACAAGTGATATTCGTTTAAATAATAAGAGGTGAAGACAAAAGACAGATTCGACGAATTGAAGACGCAAACGACCAAAAAGCTCAAAAGTACAAAGTACAATAAAAGTGGTTCCAATTATTGATGAGAAACGTCTCAAAATTATAAAAATACAAGACGCAAAATGCAAAGTACAAGATAATAAATTGTACGCAAGGACGTTCAAAAAACCGGAACCGGGACCAAAGTCAACTCTCGACGCTCAACGCAACGGACTAAAAATTATGAGTCAACTATGCTCATGAATATAATATAATATATAATTAATTCTTAAAATTAATATATATATTATATTATATATAAAACGTCGACAAGCAAAGAAATAAAAATATGTGAGCTGTTACCTACCACCATGCGATCGCATGGCCTGGAGGCACAAAAGCCATGCGATCGCATGGCCCTGAAATCCAGGCCTGGTCCTATAAATTCACGTGTTTTGGCTCAATTTTTATATCATATATCAACCTATCTCTCTACCTATCATACGATATATATATATATATATATATATATATATATATATATATATATATATATATATATATATATATATATATATATATATATATATATATATATATATATATATATATATATATATATATATATATATATATATATTATATTTTAATTTTAATTTTAATTTCAAATTCTAATAATAAGGGTATGTTAGCGAATGTTGTAAGGGTGTAAGTCAAAATTCTGTCCGTGTAACGCTGCGCTATTTTTAATCACTGTAAGTTATGATTAATGTTATTTTTAATTTAATGTCTCGTAGCTAAGTTATTATTATGCTTATTTAATACCGAAGTAATCATGATGTTGGGCTAAAATATTTAAAATTGGGTAATTGGGCTTTGTACCATAGTTGGGGTTTGAACAAAAGAACGACACTTGTGGAAATTAGACTATGGGCTATTAATGGGCTTTATATTTGTTTAACTAAATGATAGTTTGTTAATTTTAATATAAAGATTTACAATTCGACGTACCTATAAATAACCATATATACTCGATCGGACACGATGGGCAGGATATTTATATGTACGAATAATCGTTCATTTAACCGGACACGGGAATGGATTAATAGTCTATGGAATTATTAAAACAGGGGTGAAATTATGTACAAGGACACTTGGCATAATTGATAACAAAGTATTAAAACCTTGGGTTACACGCAGTCGATAACCTGGTGTAATTATTAAACAAAGTATTAAAACCTTGTTACAGTTTAAGTCCCCAATTATTTGGAATATGTGACTTCGGGTATAAGGATAATTTGACGAGGACACTCGCACTTTATATTTATGACTGATGGACTGTTATGGACAAAAACTAGACGGACATATTGAATAATCCAGGACAAAGGACAATTAACCCATGGGAATAAACTAAAATCAACACTTCAAACATCATGATTACGGAAGTTTAAATAAGCATAATTCCTTTATTTTCATATTTAATTGCACTTCTAATTATCGCACTTTTATTTATTGTCATTGTATTTAATTGCACTTTTAATTAACGCACTTTTTAATTATCGTAATTTTATTTCATCACACTTTTATTTATTGCAATTTCATTATCGTTATTTATTTTACGCTTTAAATTAAGTCTTTTATTTATTTAATATTTTACATTAGGTTTTAACTGTGACTAAAGTTTTAAAATCGACAAACCGGTCATTAAACGGTAAAAACCCCATTTTTATAATAATAATATTACTTATATATATATATATATATTTGTATTTTTATAAATTAAAACTAATATAGCGTTAAGCTTGTTTAAAATTTTCCCTGTGGAACGAACCGGACTTACTAAAAACTACACTACTGTACGATTAGGTACACTGCCTATAAGTGTTGTAGCAAGGTTTAGGTATATCCATTCTATAAATAAATAAATAACTTGTGTAAAATTGTATCGTATTTTATAGTTATTTCGTTGTAAAAATAATACTATTTCCTAGTACACCTCGCACACATCAATAGTCCATCAGTCATAGTCTTCGTCAAATTATTCTTATTCCTGAAGTCAAATATTCCAACTAATTGGGGATTCGAATTGTAACAAGATCTTAATACTTTGTTTAATGAATACACTATGTTATCGACTGCGTGTAAACCAAGGTTTTACTACTTTGTTAACAATTACACCAATTACCCTTGAATGTAATCCACCCCTATTTCAACAAGTCTATTAACTATTAATCCAGTTCCGCGTCTGGTAAAATGAACAATTATTGGTATTTATAGATATCCCGCCCACCGTACCCAGTCAAACGTATGTGGTTATATATAAATACGTCAAATTATAAGTCTATATATTAAATTAATGAGGTATCGTTTAGTTAATATAAAGCCCATTAATAGCCCATAGTCTAATTTCCACAAGTGTCGTTCTTTTATCCAAACCCCAATTAGGGTCCAAAGCCCAATTACCCAATTTTAATATTTAGCCCAACATCACGATTACTTCGGTATTAAATAAGCATAATAATAACTAAGCTACGAGACATTAATTTAAAAATAACATTAACCATAACTTACAGTAATTAAAAATAGCGTAGCGTTACACCCTTACAACATTCGCTAACATACCCTTATTATTAGAATTTAAAATTAAAATTAAAATTAAAATTAAAATATAATATATATATATATATATATATATATATATATATATATATATATCTTTACGTATGAATGAGAAGAGAAAAGGATGGATATATGATCAACCAAAACTGCGAATTTATAGGCATGTGGGCTGGATTTCAGGGCCATGCGATCGCATGGCTTTTGTGCCTCCAGGCCATGCGATCGCATGGTGGTAGGTATCAGCTCACACTTCTTTGTTTTCTTGTTTGCCGACGTTTATAATATATAATATAATATATAAATAATTTATATAATTATTTAAATATTATATTATATTCTCGTGCATAATTGACTCATAATTTTTAGTCCGTTACGTCGAGCGTTGAGAGTTGACTTTGGTCCAGGTTCTGGTTTTTAGAACGTCCTTGCGTATAATTTAATATCTTGTACTTTGCGTTTCGCGTCTTGTACTCTTGTAATTTTGAGACGTTTCTTATCAATAATTGGAACCTCTTTGATTGTACTGTGTACTTTTGAGCTTTTTGGTCGTTTGCCTCTTCAATTCGTCGAATCTGTCTTTTGTCTTCACCTTTTATTATTTAAACGAATATCACTTGTAAATAGAACAATTGCAACTAAAAGCTTGTCTTTCTTGAGGGATAATGCTATGAAATATATGTTCGTTTTTAGCATTATCAAATATTCCCACACTTGAGTGTTGCTTGTCCTCAAGCAATATAGTCTTGAAATAAAAATATTAGAATCACTTCTTTATTCTTCACACTTTGTACATCAGTGATTTCTATACGGCGGTATAAACAATGGTAGTAATGATGTTGTTTACAGTCCCACATGACTATGAAAAGTTAGATCCATTAAGGAAATTGGATCTTTATGAAAACATTTGATCTTTTGAAAATACAATCTAGTTTTTACCCTAGATAAGTTTTCAGGAATAACCCTTCACCGGTGTTTGCAAATTATTTTTGTGGGTTTGGTGGGTTTCAGATTTGAAAATTTTAGCTCAAAACTTGCGGTTTTGTGTCACCCACTTGCTAACCTTGTATTGGGAAAGCAACACATCCAGTATACTTGCTCCGTATATTACTTTTCGGTAAACTACCGTCCGATTGTAAAGGAAAGCGTTGAACAAGCAACTATTAAGGCAATGTCCCCTGACATGCTTTTAATTATGGTCTATAACGTGTCGGATGCAATTACTATCCTTGGTAGGAGTAATAATAAAGCTCACCCTTATAATTTTTCGGTCTGGCACAAGGTCCTGTCTTTGACCATACTATGCAACCACCATTCTTACGGTTGACACCCGATTTGGTTCAGGTGACCTAATGAATTCCAGGTGAATTCCTAGGATTTTACGTTCAATGGTAATGAACGCATTAAAAATGGGTTTTTCAGAAAACAAATCGGTTTGTAATTTTGATCAAAATATTTTCTCGTTTAAGCTCGAGTTTAGATATCATCGAATTCCATGAGTTTGTAATTCTCAATCTTTAAAAGTCAATCTCAAGGATTGAGTAATATCAGTCTTAAAAGCTGATTTTTAATCTTTAAGGAGATTATCCTTTTCTGGGGATCTGATTCATTAGTCTTATCAAGCTAATTTGCACGGCGTCCTCCCCATTTTACGAGACAGATCCTCTCATGGTTAGGATAAGTCTGACCACTTGGCGACCCTATTTGATGCTGAGGTCCGTGTATTTCCTACTAATTTTAGTGATGACTTTTCTAGATTTTTCGTCAACCTACATCTGGTTTGGATGATAACTTCATGACCTAAATCAAGAAGCGCGTGTCTTTTTCGGAAGACTTTACTTCCTTTTAATGATGGAATTGATTCATCATGTAGATCTATCTATTCTTTCAAATATATTATAGTAAATCGGGTGAAACTGATTAGTTTAGTTTAAAGCAAAAGCATCTTCAGTTATTTGTTACAGAAATATGTGATATATGTTCAAAATAACTTGGTAAATTTTTCCCACACTTGGCTTTTTATTTTCTTTTATTTGCCTTTTTATTGTCCTCTATTCCATTTTAAATGAATTCTAACATTTTGGTTTGTTTCTCAATTTATGTCATTTCCAAGGTAACAATAATTTCGGTGTTAACACCTAGTTTTATCGTTCATAAATATGTATAAACATGATTTTGAGTTCATTTAATTGAAAATTTTGGAAAATTTTACTAGAATTGGGTAGTCAGTATATAAGACTAGGGCTGTTCTTTATTATCAGAGAGCACTAGATTCTAATACAACTACTGCGTTACTAGTATTTCTAATGGTAACCAAGTGTTTAAATTTAAAATTTTAAAAATCCGAAAGAATTTATCCCCTTCCCACACTTAGGATCTTGCAATGCCCTCATTTGCAAGAAATCAGTAACAATTTAAATTATTGAGGGTAATTAGCGTAGAAAAATGATTAAATTTTACCAAGGTTTCCAAACATATTGGCGTTTGTTTGCTGAATGATAAATGGTGCACATCATTTGTTCATTCCGTCTTGTTGTTACATCACATTTATTTTTCATTTTGTCGTCAAAAGTATTAGCTTTTTCTGAACTTAATGCCAGTCTTTGAAAATGCGCAGTTTTACCCTGTTGTGTATAATTGACAATATACATACATATAAATATAAACAAGCATGTTAATTTGAAATGGGACTTAAAATCCCACTTTTAAATCAAATATGAAATATTAGTACAACATAATAAAAATATTAAACAATACATTAATGTATCATAATATCATATGTTTAAACATAAATAAATAAAAATAATAAAAAGATAAAAATCATAGAAATCACCAACTGGAACTATGTCAATCTGGATAGGGGTTCCAGTTCATGTCGTCGTCTGGGTTCCATGGTTGGTGATAGGTGTACTGGTAGGCCTGGTTAGGATCGTAGAGAGTATATGGTGGTCTCATCTCGGGCTGGTGTTGAGGATAGTAAGCGGGTCGGGTCTGAACGAAGTGATCCTGAGGTGACAGCCGGCTCATAATCTGACGCTGATGATAGTCCCATCTATCATGCTGTCGTTGCCTGGAATGCTCGTAATCATTCCGGGCTTGCCACTGCTCCATCCGACGAAATCTCTCCGCGTTTGTCATATCTACCTCATCTATATGCTGGTAGACATCAGTCATAGCCTCCCGAATGACATCCCTAATGTCATCCACTTCCTCCATTTCCTCGTCTGATCCTCTCTCTACCTGTGGATGACTACCTTCATAGGGTATTGCCTGGTTGCGTCTACTCTTCAATACCTTAGCACCCACATAAACCTTCAATCCTAAAGGCTCGACCTGTTCCCTATATTCCAAAAGTGGACCCCCTTGGTCCTTATCTACACCTAAGTACTCTCCAATGAGAGTAACAAAAATACCTCCTCCAATTATCCCCCCTTCCTGTATTCCTTCACCATTTTAGATAAATAAAAACCAACACAGTAAGGGATATTAACAAAGCCTCTTGGGTCTCGAATACACATTAGGTAAAATAAATCATGTAAGGTCAATTTTTCCTTGTTGTGACCTCTCTGTGTAATCGAGTTAGCCAAAAATCTATGAATTATACGAAGCTCGGCTTTGTTAATATGTAAGTAGGAGTGTTTTCCTCCCAGTGTAAAAACATTATAGTTTGACATACGCCTCCAGACGGCGTTCTCATCAAAATTCCTATCTACCCTTTCACCACGATAAATCAAATTCATACAATCGGGTAGTAGCAATTCACTAGGAGTGTAAATCTGTAATGCCCTGGCCATGTCCAGCATGGACATCCTGTACATCCTACGGCCAAGTATAAACCTAAGAAAACTTCTATCATCTAACCTATCTACATCTACATTTAACGCTATAGCACTAATCAGCTCAACACACCATTCCTTATATACAGGCCTACGAATGGTGAATAGACGTTTCCAATTGGGAAAAGAAGAACTGCCATACCTTTGGATCAGATGGAGTCTAACTCGGTTAGCTAGTTGGACTCTTTCCAAAGGATCCCAATCGATTACTCTTGGCACCTCTACATTTTTTGGTAGCAGTTTGAATTTGTTACTTTGATATGATGGGTAATCTCTCCAGGTTCTATCGAATCTCAGATTAGGATGCAACGTGTGTTCAGGAATTGTTGGGTATTCTACTGGTGGATGCATCGGAAATACTGTGAAGGCATCAACAAATTGTAGCGGATCATAATAAGGTACGTGTTGATCAGGCTGTTGTTGTGGTTCCTGTTGTTGTTCCGGTTCAGGTTCATATTGCATTTCAGGTTCAGGTTCTGGAGCAGGTCGTCTAGATGATGATGATGAATCTCCAGTATCAGTATTAGTAAATCTCTGCAAAACACATTAAACACAAAATTTGTGCATCCAAATATGCATTAGTGTTAGCAAAATAACAAATTAACATAATTACAATAACATGTTAAATCAAAATTAAACTTATACACATTTTCACAATTTTAACAATTCTACATTTTTTCAAATAAGCATATATGAAAATGTATACAAAGTTCATAAGCATTTTACTCAAATAACATGTCAAAATAGTCATTACTAGTAATTAAACAAGTCTCAAATGGCAATTATATCAAATTTATCAAGTTCATGAATTTTGGACTTAAAAAGTCTAATTTAATCTCCAAAAATCATGTTTAGGATCAAAGTTTGGATCATTTAACTACCTAAACATGTTACACTACTTAATTTAGCAATAATTCATGATAAAAATTGGCCATAACCTGTTTATATCAAAAGGCCCCAAATTGCTCAAGAACACAAACCCTAGATTTCTAAAAATTTTGAAGTTTTTGCCTTTAAATCATGTTAAATAGCATCAATCTAGGTTATACATGCATAAAATACTAACAATTTAACTCTAATTACACTAGAAATTAACAAAATCAAATTAGGTAAATTATAGCTCAAGAACACTAAAAATCAAAATTAAAGAGGTTTAGGAGTGAAATTGTTACCCTTTTTGATAAACTCCTTATCAAATTCATGTTTAGAGCGGATTGTAGCAAGAAATTTGGTGAATTTTGGTGAAAAAATGATGAAATTTGAGAGGGTTTTGGGAGAGTTTTCGTGTATTGTGTGTGTGTTGTGGTGAAGAGCAGAGCTCTATGGACTTTTGTTCCTGAGCTGAAATCCAGCCTCATGCGATCGCTTGAGGTTGCAGTGCAAACCCCATGCGATCGCATGGGGTTCGGGTACAGTGATTTTCACTTTTTTTCTTTATATAAAAATCTTATAACTTTTAAAAAATATGATTAACTTAAATTTTAAAAATTTGTTTCTTTTTAGGATGAGGGCGTTTCGGATCGTTGTCCTAGTCCGTCCCTCGACAAAATTTTAAAATTTGTCAATTCAAAGCCCGGTTTTAAAAGTAAAGTTTTTTGGGTTTTTTAAAATGTTTTTGGCATACTTTAGTTCAATAAGATTAAAAATAATGATAATAAAAGTTCTCGTCCCTCCCTCAGGTAAAGCAATTTCGGTTCAACGACCTAGTCTTCAACTCACGACGAATTTTAAATATCAAATTTTAACTTAGTGAAATAAAGTAAATTTTTTTTTTTAAATTCACACCAAACTTAAATTTAAAAATGCATAACTTTAAAAATTCATATTAATAAAATTTAAAAATTCACACTAAACTTATATTATATTTTTGGTTTTATACATACAAACTTATATTAAACATATTAATTTTTCAAATATTTACAAATTTAAATATATTGATTTTAAAAAGTTTATAATAATAATTTAATATTTAAATATTAATTTTAAAAACATGGTAAAAATAAAATTAAAAATCTTTTTGGTCTTTTATCCCACTTTAATCAATCAAATATTATCAAAAATATACGCCCCTCTTTTCGGTAAAGTAATTTCGGCTATATTACCTAGTTTAACTCCTGACGAATTTCTGAAATATTTTGGGTTGATTGATTAAAGATATTTATACCTTAAGAATAAACGGTAAATTTCGCAGTGATGTAATAAACTTTTGTATGATATCAATAATTTCGGTCGCAAAACCTAATTTTATTGAATACCAATTTAATACTTTATAGCGAACAATTTAGCGTTTAATATCAAAAGGTTAAAAGCAATAAAATAAAAATAAAAACTGTACATACTTACCTGTGAAATAGAATTCTTAGTGACCTGCTTTAGCCCACTCATAAGATAGTCGGACTAATTGGTTTTCCATAGCTACATAGGCGTAACCTCGAGCATTCAACGTTTTTTCTTCGAAACATATGAATGGTCCATCTCTGCATAAAGTAACGAATTCGGTATTGGAATATGTCTGATTTGTCGAACATTTTCCTTCGTGTGACCATTTTCCGCATTTGTGACATCTTTCAAGGTGTCGTGCTCTTCTTTTCGCTGCGGATTTTGATTTTCCTTTACCAAACTGTAACTTATTATTTTCGTTCCTGGATTCTTTTCTTACTCCGTCCAATTTACCTCTGATTAATGATACCAATTCACTTGGAAGGGTGTCATTATTACGTTTAGTGATCAAAGCGTGTAGCATTAGACCATGGTTTAATTCACATGAAGTCTTCATCTCGTAAAACCTAAAAAAAATAAAAATTCAGAATGGGGGAGAAGACTAGTTCTTTAGGGTCTGCTAGGGAAAGACCATTCGGATTCCATTTTCGAAAACTACACGAAAACAAAAAATCTAATTCTAACATAAATACATATTACCCTAAAAAGATTCGAACCTCCCCACACTTAGTTGAAATTATGATTAACGTTATTTTCAATTGGATCATCAATAACTTGTATATCTTTGACTTTTACTTCAATCCATTTGTTGATTTCCTCCGTAACTTTCACAAGTTCAACTAACATCGCCTTTTCTTTTGGCGATAAATTGGATATTAATCGGTTACATAACTTAAAGTTTCCCTTAATCCTAGCATCGTGAATCCGTTTATAAAGTTTCTTCGTTGAACTGTTAAAAATGGGTTCATCTAATTTCTTATCATCAACGGGGTACTTTGTGATTGGATCATCATTAAGTGTTTCTTCATCTTCCCCACACTTATTCGTTTTTATTGGTTTAACAGTTTTGGTTGGTGGAGATCTAAACTTTCGGTTCACAAAGGTGATTGATTTATCACCATCCCTAAGTGTCATTCTACCTTCTCTTACATCAATGAATGCCTCGGTGGTTGCTAAAAATGGGCGACCTAAAATTAGAGGAATATCAATGTTTTCCTCCATATTAATCACTATGAAGTTTGCAACAAAGGTTAAACTTCCCACGTTAACAAGTAAATTATTTGCTATTCCAACCGGGTGTTTAATGGTTAGGTCAAATGATTGAACACCTATTTTGGTTGGTTTTAATTTACCCATACCTAATCTTTTGTATAAGGAAAGAGGCATAATATTTGCACTTGTTTCTAAATCTGCGAGTCCATTATATACAGCACCATCATTAAGCAAGCAAGAAATGATAAATTCACCCGGGTCTCCTGCTTTAGTAAGTCGAGTTGGTTTGTAAACCTTTTTCGGGTGTTCTTTTCTTGGTTCTTTCACTTCTATTTGAACTTCTTGTTCACATTTTTCTTCGTTTCTTGGAATGGGAGGTTTGTATAAGAATTCTTTTTCATCACTCAAATTTGAATCCTCCCTATTTTCCAATTTTGATTTTTCATATGTTGTTGATAACATATTTATGTTTTCATTTTGAAGGTTTTCTTAGGTGGTGAAATTATGATTGACTTCATTGTCAACTTCCATCGGACCATGTATGTAATGTTTAACTCTGTGACCATTAACTTTAAATTCAATCCCATTTGAATTTATTAACTCTATTGTTCCGTATGGGAAAACTCTTTTGACTATGAATGGTCCAGACCATCTTGATTTCAATTTTCCAGGAAATAGCTTGAATCGTGAATTGAAAAGAAGAACTCTGTCTCATTCTTTAAATTCTTTTGAACTTCTGATTCTTTTATCATGCCATTTCTTCGTTCTTTCTTTATAGATTAACGAATTTTCGTATGCTTCATGTCTCAATTTTTCTAATTCATTTAGTTGACTTAATCGTAGACGTCCGGCTTCATGTAAATCAAGATTACATGTCTTCAAAGCCCAAACTGCTTTGTGTTCAATTTCTACTGGAAGATGACATGCTTTTCCGTAAACGAGTTTAAAAGGTGTGGTTCCAATTGGAGTTTTGTAGGCTGTTCTAAAAGCCCAGAGTGCATCCTCCAATTTCATGGACCATTCCTTCGGATTTGATCCTACGGTTTTCTCTAGAATACGTTTTAAAGCTCGGTTGGTATTTTCAACTTGTCCACTTGTCTGTGGATGATAAGCAGTGGAGATTTTATGAGTTACTCCATATCTTTTGAGAACTTTCTCAAGTTGATTGTTACAAAAATGAGTACCCCGATCACTTATTAAAGCTTTCGGTGTTCCAAACCTAGCAAAAAGACATTTTAAAAAGTTGACTACAACTCGTGCATCGTTAGTTGGGAGAGCTTGTGCTTTCGCCCATTTAGATACATAATCAATGGCAACGAGAATGTAGAGATTATTATGAGATTTTGGAAATGGACCCATTAAGTCAATACCCCAAATGTCAAACACTTCACATACTTGAATGACATTTTGTGGCATTTCTTCACGTTGACTTATTTTTTCGGCCCTTTGACAAGCATAACAGGATTTGCAAAGAAGGTGTGCGTCTTTGAAAATTGTAGGCCAATAGAATCCAGCATCATAAACTTTTCTTGCTGTGAGTTGAGGCCCATAATGCCCTCCTGTTGGTCCTATGTGACAATGGTTTAAGATTTGACTAGCTTCATCTCCGAATACACATCGGCGTATTATTCCATCAGGACAACTTTTAAACAAATGTGGATCTTCCCAGAAATAGTATTTTATATCACTAAAGAATTTCTTTCGTTTTTGGTACGACAATCCTTTTTCAAGGAATCCACATACTAAGTAGTTTGCATAGTCTGTAAACCATGGAATTTCATTATAATCTATCTTCAATAGATATTCATCAGGAAAGTTGTCTTGTATGGCCGATTCATTTAGAACTTCTAATTCAGGATTTTCAAGATGAGAAGGATGATCAGCGGCGAGATTTTCTGCTCCCTTTTTATCTCGGATTTCAATATCAAACTTTTGTAAGAGTAAGATCCAACGGATTAATCGTGGCTTGGCATCTTGTTTTGAAAATAGGTATCTAAGAGCAGAATGGTCAGTATAGACCACCGTTTTAGCTAGAACGAGATATGAACGATATTTGTCAAAAGCAAAGACAATAGCAAGGAGTTCTTTTTCAGTAGTTGTGTAATTCGTTTGTGCTCCTTTTAACGTCTTACTAGCATAATAAATAGGTTGAAATCGTTTTTCAATCCTTTGTCCTAAAACGGCTCCCATTGCAAAATCACTTGCATCGCACATTAGTTCAAATGGTAGATTCCAATTTGGAGTTATCATGATCGGCGCGTTAGTGAGTTTCTCTTTAAGAATATTAAAAGATTTGATACATTCATCTGAAAAGATGAATGGAGCATCCTTTTCTAAGAGTTTATTCATAGGAGTGGCAATTTTAGAAAAATCTTTTATGAAACATCGGTAAAAACCGGCATGCCCTAGAAAACTCCTAACTCCTCTAACATTTGTGGGATGTGAAAGTTTAGCAATTACATCTACTTTAGCTCTATCCACTTCAATTCCTTCCTTTGAAATTTTATGACCAAGAACGATGCCTTCTTTAACCATGAAATGGCATTTTTCCCAATTAAGAACTAGATTTGATTGTTCGCATCTAATAAGCATTCGTTCAAGATTAACTAGACATGATTCAAAAGTATCACCGAAGACTGAAAAGTCATCCATGAAAACTTCCATACATTCTTCTATCATGTCGTGAAAAATCGCCATCATGCACCTTTGCAAGGTTGCAGGGGCGTTGCAAACTCCAAATGGCATGCGTTTGTAAGCAAAAGTACCATAAGGGCACGTGAATGTGGTTTTCTCTTGGTCCTCGGGTGCTATTGGTATTTGAAAATATCCGGAAAAACCATCAAGAAAATAATAGTAACTATTTTCGGCTAATCTTTCCAACATTTGATCAATGAAAGGTAAGGGAAAGTGATCTTTTCTGGTGGCGTCATTTAATTTTCTATAATCAATACAAACACGCCATCCTGTTACAGTCCTAGTAGGAATAAGCTCATTTTTCTCATTTGTGATGACAGTCATGCCACCCTTCTTAGGTACGCATTGAACTGGGCTTACCCATGGACTATCAGAAATTGGATAAATTAAACCTGCATCTAGCAGTTTAATAATTTCTTTCTTAACAACATCTTGCATATTAGGATTTAGTCTTCGTTGACGTTGCACATACGTTTTATGACCTTCTTCCATAAGGATTTTATGTGTGCAATACGAAGGACTTATTCCTTTAATATCATGAATTTTCCATGCAATAGCTGGTTTATGAGCTTTTAACACAGAAATTAGTTGAGATTTTTCATTTTCAGTAAGAGAAGACGATATTATTACAGGTAATTCAGACTCACCATGTAAATAAGCATATTTCAAATGGTTTGGAAGTGGCTTTAACTCTAATGTCGGTGGTTCTTCTATCGATGATTTGTATCGATATCTGTCTTCCTCTTTTAGCATTTGAATTTCTTCTGTTGTTGGTTCATATCCATTAGCCATAAGTGTAGCTAACATTTCAACTTCATCAATTGATTCAGTTCCTTCTCCTAAAGAACATTCTCCTGTTCCTTGTAATTCTAGAAATTCTTCTAACAATTCTGCATGTGATTCTATAGTTTGAATATAATAACATGTATCATCTGCAGATTGTGGTTGTTGCATTGCTCTATCAATTAAAAAGGTAACACTCTCGTCCTCTATACTTAGGGTCAGTTTCTTACCAAACACGTCTATTATTGCTTTAGTCGTGTTTAAGAATGGTCTTCCTAAAATGAGAGGAACTCGAGAATCTTCTTCCATGTCCAGAATAACAAAATCTACTGGAAATACTAAAGTACCAACTTTAACTAGCATGTTCTCCATTATCCCTCTAGGATATTTTACTGATCGATCGGCTAGTTGTATACTTATTCTTGTTGGTTTCAATTCTCCAAGGTCTAGTTTAGCGTATAGTGAATACGGCATTAGATTTATACTAGCACCTAATTCTGCCAATGCTTCTATTGAACTAAGACTACCCAGAAAACATGGAATTGTGAAACTTCCTGGATCTGATAATTTTTCTGGTATCTTATTCAACAGCACTGCAGAACAATTAGCATTCATAGTAACAGCTGAAAGTTCTTCCATTTTCTTTCTATTTGTGATTAGATCTTTAAGAAATTTAGCATATCTAGGCATTCCTGAAATCACATCAATGAAAGGAAGATTTACATTTATCTGTTTAAACATATCCAAGAATTTGGATTGCTCGGCTTCAAGTCTCTCTTTTCTCATTTTACTCGGGTAAGGAAGTGGTGGTTGGTATGGTTTAACATAAGGTTTAGCCTTAACTGTGTTATCTTCATTAACCTTTTCAACTACCAGTTCTTTTTCCTTATCTTGTTCAGACTGTGGTTCTTGTGGAGTAGGAATAGCTTCATTAGAAATTTCAGGTATTTCAGGTGGTTTAAGTGTAATACCACTTCTTGTGGTAATGGCTTTAGCTGTTTCATTCCGGGGGTTAGCATTTGTATCACTAGGTAGACTTCCCGATTTTCTTTCACCTATCAACCTTGCTAGGTTGCTCACTTCTTGTTCCAGATTTTGAATAGAAGCTTGTTGATTTCAAAATGCATGAGCATTTTGTTCATTGGTTTGTTTCTGAGATGTGAAAAATTGAGTTTGAGATTCAACTAGCTTCGACATCAAGTCTTCTAAATTTGGCTTTTTATCATCGGTTTGTGATGGTTTGTTTTGAAAAATAGGTCTTTGCTGATTGTAAGTATTATTAGATACTTGTTGATTACTAGGACCTTGTTGGTTGTTGTATGAAACATTTCGGTTATAATTCTGGTTTTGATTGTAGATCGATCTCTGCGATTGATAATTATTCTGATAATTATTTCCAGGCCTTTGGTTTATGTATGAAACATTCTCTCTTTGTTCCATTGTTAGTTCAATACTGAGACAATCTTTTGTCAAATGTGGTCCTCCACACTGCTCACAACTAATTCGTATTGAGTGGATATCTTTAGTCATCTTTTCCATTCGTCTCTCGATAGCATCTATCTTTGCAGATATGGAATCTAAGTCATGGCTAGAATCGGCTCTAGCTGCTTTAGATGATCTAACGATATCTTTTTCTTGGTGCCACTCATGTGAGTAGGAAGCAGTGTTATTAATAATTTTATAAGCGTCAGTTGCTGTTTTCTTCATAATGGAACCACCAGCTGCTATATCGATATCTTTTCGTGTAGTGATGTCGCATCCTTGGTAGAATATTTGTACTATTTGACAAGTGTCTAAACCATGTTGCGGACATCCTCTTAATAACTTTTCAAATCTTGTCCATGCCTCATATAAAGTTTCATTTGGCTTTTGTGTGAACGTAAAAATTTATCCTTGAAGTCTTACGGCCTTAGATGCCGGAAAGAATTGTTTAGGAAATTTTTCAACTAAAACGTCCCATGTATCAATCGTCCCTTCAGGTAACGATTCCAACCAATCTTTGGCTTCTCCCTTTAAAGTCCAGGGAAATAACATGAGATATATCTGTTCATCCTCCACTTCTCGGATTTTAAATAGTGTACAGATCCTATTAAAGGTACGAAGATGTTCATTTGGATCTTCCTTCGGTGCACCACTAAATTGGCATTGATTAGTTACCATGTGTAGAATTTATCCTTTGATTTCATAATCTGGTGCATTAATGTCAGGTTGAGTAATTGCGTGACCTTGGCCAGTGCGTTTAGCTCTCATTCGGTCTTCCATACTTAGAGGTTCCAGATTCTCCACAATTGAATTTGTTGAATCTGAATCACTATAGGATTCTGATTTAATGGTTGGTTCCTCGACAATCTCCGTTTGAATGATTGGTGGTTCCGGAGGAAAGATTAGTGGTTCAGGATCTATGAATTGTCTCTGGATATTCTCCGAATTCTCAATTGTGAGGTCGGGTTCAAAAAATGGATTATCGGAAATTTGAATTGGAGTACTTGTTCGACTGGATGACGATTCTAAAGAAAAATCAACGGCGACAATATTTTCTAGATGTCTTGATCGAGTTACAGGTGGTGAACGTACAAAAGGTGGTGAACGTTTTGCTCGGTGCATTCACTGAATATCCTATTAGTTATAAAAATAACAAAAATTATATAAGTTATCAAATTAATAGACTTTTCTGATTTTGCCCACGTTTCGAATAGCCAAAAGATGCAGCAGAGGGGCATGATTCGTTTGGTCTCAATATAATTGAGTACTGTTTGGCTCCAATAACCCGGTCCACGTATAAATCCAACTATTACTACGAACCAGAAAATGGATGTCTATCAATTTAACCACTTAAAATAGTTTTTTGTTTTGAAATTTTAGAGAAGAAATAGAAAAAAAAAATCTATGTCCTATAAACTAGAGCGTCGAGAAATAAGAAAGAAAAAGATTGCGTCAAAAAACGTCGAAAATAATAGGCGTTGAAAAAATAAAAATAAGAAAGTAGCGCGTCGATACTTAAAAAGGAACTAAAAACTAAGAATTAAAAGTTGCGTCTAAAAATATTAAAGCTTAAAAGAAAAACTATGTCCCAAATGGCAATAACTTAGAAAGGTACTAAAATATAAAAACGGCGTCGCAAAATTCTAAAGCACCTAAATCTTAGTCTAAAGAAAAAGCACTTAAGGGATTTTACGGCAAAGCCTAAAAATCTAGAAATAAAAATAACTATGGCAAATACTATGACCTAAAACTAAATACGAGCGAAAAAATACAAATATTACGCTAAAATAAATAAAGAGAAACGAAATATAAATAAAACTTAAAGTTGTAAAAAGTACAATTTTATAAAAATATTATTTTTATATTATTTATTTTATAAAAGTATTAATTTTATAATTTATTAAAGCTAAATAAACTAAATATATAAATTAAATAATAACTAAAACTAATTAATTAAATATACAAAACCTAATTAGGGTTATTAATTAATAATAATAATTAATATAATCTAACCCTAAACTAGTCGTACTAGGTTTCAGACCTGTCCAGTCAACTCATGCGATCGCATGAGTTTTCTGTTATGGAGCCATGCGATTGCATGGGCCTTGGATCCGGGCCAAATGCTGGGCTGCTACAGTACCGGGCCGTGAGTGTTTTAATTATTATTATTATTATTATTTTAAAAAAATTATATATAATAAATATATAACTTAAATACAAATTAAATTTAAAAACTAAAAAAAATACTTTTTAACTTGATATATATTTAACAACTCTTAAAAATAATTATATAAATTTTTTTTTATATTTTCTTTTTATATTTTTGTATTTTTATTTAAAACGTATATTTTTTTATATAAAGAACTTAATAATAAAAAAAACTTTTTTTTTATATATATTTAGCGTTGCGCTTTCGGCTTTTAAGCAAGAGTTTCCCCGGCAGCGGCGCCAAAAATACTTGATGTGTGCGAGGTGTACTAGGAAATAGTATTATTTTTACAACGAAATACTATTAAATACGATACAATTTTACACAAGATATTTATTTATTTATAGAATGGATATACCTAAACCTTGCTACAACACTTATAGGCGCTGTACCTAATCGTACAGTAGTGTAGTTTTTAGTAAGTCCGGTTCGTTCCACAGGGAGACTTAGCCAAGTTTAACGCTATATTTTTTTAACTTATAATTGTAAAAATACAAAAATATATATAAGTAGTATTATTATTATAAAAGAGGGTTTTTACCGTTTAATGACCGGTTTGTCGATTTTAAAACTTTGGTCGTAGTTAAAACCTAATGTAAAATATTAAAAATAAATATGACTTAATTTAAAGCGTAAAGTAAATAACGATAATGAAATTGCGATAAATAAAAGTGCGATAAAATAAAATTGCGATAATTAAAGAGTACGATAATTAAAAGTGCAATTAAATATAATGACAATAAATAAAAGTGCGATAATTAAAAGTGCAATTAAATTTGAAATAAAAGAATTATGCTTATTTAAACTTCCATAATCATGATGTTTGACGTATTGATTTTTAGTTTATTCCCATGGGTTAACTGTTCTTTGTCCTGGATTATTCAATATGTCCATACGGATTTGTCCATAATAGTCCATCAATCATAATCATAAAATACGGAAGTCTTCGTCAAATTATTCTTATTCCCGAAGTCAAATATTCCAACTAATTGGGGATTCGAATTGTAACAAGATCTTAATACTTTGTTTAATGAATACACCAGGTTATCGACTGCGTGTAAACCAAGGTTTTACTACTTTGTTAACAATTACACCAATTACCCTTGAATGTAATCCACCCCTGTTTTAACAAGTCTATTAACTATTAATCCAGTTCCGTGTCCGGTAAAATGAACAATTATTGGTATTTATAGATATCCCGCCCACCGTACCCAGTCAAACGTATGTGGTTATATATAAAAACGTCAAATTATAAGTCTATATATTAAATTAACGAGGTATCGTTTAGTTAATATAAAGCCCATTAATAGCCCATAGTCTAATTTCCACAAGTGTCGTTCTTTTATCCAAACCCCAATTATGGTCCAAAGCCCAATTACCCAATTTTAATATTTAGCCCAACATCACGATTACTTCGGTATTAAATAAGCATAATAATAACTTAGCTACGAGACATTAATTTAAAAATAACATTAACCATAACTTACAGTGATTAAAAATAGCGTAGCGTTACACGGACAGAATTTCGACTTACACCCTTACGACATTCGCTAACATACCCTTATTATTAGAATTTAAAATTAAAATTAAAATTAAAATTAAAATAAAAATATTATATATATATATATATATATATATATATATATATATATATATATATATATATATATATATATATCTTTACGTATGAATGAGAAGAGAAAAGGATGGATATATGATCAACCAAAACTGCGAATTTATAGGCATGTGGGCTGGATTTCAGGGCCATGCAATCGCATGGCTTTTGTGCCTCCAGGCCATGCGATCGCATGGTGGTAGGTATCAGCTCACACTTCTTTGTTTTCTTGTTTGCCGACGTTTATAATATATAATATAATATATAAATCATTTATATAATTATTTGAATATTATATTATATTCTTGTGCATAGTTGACTCATAATTTTTAGTCCGTTACGTCGAGCGTTGAGAGTTGACTTTGGTCCCGGTTCTGGTTTTTCGAACGTCCTTGCGTATAATTTAATATCTTGTACTTTGCGTTTCGCGTCTTGTACTCTTGTAATTTTGAGACGTTTCTTATCAATAATTGGAACCTCTTTGATTGTACTTTGTACTTTTGAGCTTTTAGGTCGTTTGCGTCTTCAATTCGTCGAATCTGTCTTTTGTCTTCACCTTTTATTATTTAAACGAATATCACTTGTAAATAGAACAATTGCAACTAAAAGCTTGTCTTTCTTGAGGGATAATGCCATGAAATATATGTTCGTTTTTAGCATTATCATTTATCCAAAAGTGGTTACACATCGATATCAATTGTACGAAATATAACCTTCTCTTAATTTTTTGTTATCCTCTATCTCAGATCGAATATTTGCCTGTCCATCAATATTAGCTATAAAACAAATAAAATCAAATCATAATGCTGTATTGATCGTTAATAATTACATTATGTATTAATTACTGCAATTTGAAATTAGAAACCAAGAAAAATTGAGGATAGCAGACATGATACCTCTGTTTCATCTCATTTTTCCAAAAACTTTGAATTCGTATATCATTTCAAAATCTATAAATGTGAAGATGTTAGAAACCTTCCACTAAAACTATATGGAAAGTGGTAAGGTTCAATTTCTTTTATCGAGTTTCAATTTTGATAGTCAAATCTTAATTTCAAAAAGTCAACAAGAGTATTCATCATGAAATTCAATTTCAATCTGAGGTTTTGAGTGAAATTATTGATTCAGTTAGTTTCCAGGAAGGAATTGCAAACCTTTTCATGTTAGAAGTTTTATATAAAACGCACTGGAAATCAAAATTTGAGTTTGGGTTTTTGAAAGTTCATCGTGATTGTTACAGCAGGTTCTTCTGATTTTTATTTATTTATTTTATTAATTGAATAAACCAATATTTGTTGCAGATATAATACGACTTAAATTCAAACTTTATTTTAAACAAAAATTGAGTATTTGATTGAGTGTGGGAGTTTTCGAGTCGAATAATCAATCTGGGAAGAAGAGATAGAAACAGGCGGGGTACGGGTTTAATAAAATGGGTGTCTGTTTAATTCAGAAAAACAGATACGGACTAGTGGTGTTGGGTGTTTTGGGTTAAGCGGGTGGTCGTGGATTCGAGTCCCAGTATGGACAGCTATTTTTTTGGGACTCCTTCTTTATGAGGTAGTTTTATATTTTAAGAATCATTACTATTTTTATTATCATTATTGATTGTATTGTATTATTATTACAAGTATTATTATTCGATATTATTATTATCATTATTATTAACCTAACTATTATAAAGGGAATAAGTATTATTATTACTATTATTATTATTATTATTATTATTATTATTATTATTATTATTATTATTATTATTATTATTATTATTATTATTATTATTATTATTATTATTATTATTATTATTATTATTATTATTATCATTATTATTATTGTTATTGTTATTAGGATTATTATTATTATTGCTATAAGTATTATTAATATGTTAATTATTGTTAATTGTATCATTTACAAGATATAGATATTGTTACTAATATATGTATTAATATTATTATGATTAGGGTTATTATTATTATTATGGAATATAATACAAGTTATTATTTTTCTCATTAATAATAGTACTAGTATCACTTTTGTAACTTTTAGTAGTATTATTATTATTATTATTATTAAACAAAGGTATCATTATTAACAATATCATTACTATTATTAAAATTATCATTTTTAATAAAGTTATTATTAGTATTATTATTATTCTTAGTAAAACATTAATATCAAAACCATCATTTTTAAACAAATAAATATTTTGAATATAAAACATACTTAATACATATACTACAATTATATTAATAATCCATATAATTATATATATAAAGCATATTAACCTTATAAAAACTTATATACAACAAATTACGTATTTTTCAGATATAGACATATGTATATAACTATATAAATAATAATTATTTTCAAATATATATATATATATATATATATATATATATATATATATATATAAACAAAATATATAAAATATAAGGATAAAAGATATGAAATTGTTCGATTACAAGTATATATATATTAATGAATACACAAATGATATAGGTTCGTGAATCCGAGGCCAACTCTACACTTGTTAAATGTCGTCATATGTATTTTTACTACAAAATACAATAGGTGACTTCATTTGCTCCCTTTTACTCTTTAAGTTTTTGGGCTGAGAATGCATGCAAATGCTTTATTAATTGTTTTACAATATTTATATGCGTGAGTTCATTTGATTCCCTTTTACTCTTTACATTTTTGGGACTGAGAATACATGCGCTACTTTTACAACTGCTTTATTAAATGCTTTTGAAATACATTTTGAACTGCGAATACATGAAATGCTTTTATAAATGTTTGAGGAGATAGACACAAGAAAAACATTCCTCGAATGAATTATGTAGACATGATAATTGCCACCATTAAATTATGTGGACGTGATAATTGCCACAATTGATATGAATATTTTCCCCTAATTATTATTGCTTGGCAACCTAAGAATTAGGGAACATCACTAATTTTGAGAATTAGTGCACGCCTAATTGACGCGAATCCTAAAGGTAGCTACCGGGTTTAACACCCCCACCCAGAATGTTCACTAGATGGAAGGGCTAGTGGGCGTGGTGTTTAGTACTTCGAGGTTTATATGATTATTATACAGATGAGATGTTCTGTTTTGGGGATATTTTTATGCACATTATATGTTAAGGTCGGTTACCAAGCCAAGCTATGAAAGAAATGAAAAGTGAATGTTATGTATCGAGAGAATGATTTTATACACAGGTTATGTGTATGTTATTTTGTGCACGAGATATGTGTACGGTTACTAAGATTTATGAAAGAAGATTTCGTACACGAGAAAGGTGTACTGTATTTAAAAGATATCGCATGTACATTACAGGTGGGTATAGGATTCGGGCCCATTTGTACCATGCAGCATTTAAATCTTGTGGTCTATCGAAATGATGAATTTTATTATTTTATGATAAACTAATGAACTCACCAACCTTTTGGTTGACACTTTAAAGCATGTTTATTCTCAGGTATTAAAGAAATCTTCCGCTGTGCATTAGCTCATCTTAAGGATATTAGTTGGAGTCATTCATGGCATATTTTGAAAGACGTTGCATTCGAGTCGTTGAGTTCATCAAGATTATTATTAAGTCAATTATAGTTGGATATATTATGAAATGGTATGCATGCCGTCGACTTTCGATGAAATGAAAGTATGTCTTTTAGAAATGAATGCATTGTTTGTAAAATGTATCATATAGAGGTCAAGTACCTCGCGATGTAACCAAATGTAATGTATTCGTCCAGGTGGATTAGGACGGGTCATGAAATTATACATATCAGACAACACTTAACAATATTAATATATAATAACTTAAAAGTTAAACATGTGAAAGTTCATTGATTGTTGTGCACTAAAATTTATACTGTTTTTGATTGTAATTGATTTTAAAGGTTGTTACATGTCTCGATCATTCTTTTGTCCTAATTTCAGTCTAAGGATTTCAGTATGCAAAAAAAAAAATTAATCTAGATAAGGTAATCAAATAAAGTTAACCATAAGGCCTAATGATCTCTACCAATATTTGGGAAATGAAATTTACTAAATTAAACAAATAAACAAAGAAAATTAAAAATGTATTTAGCGTATAATATTTAATATAGTAATTTATGAATCGATGTTGTTGAATGAATATAGAAAATTAGATCAAGAGAAGATGGTTGCCATAACAGAAGTTGAAATGGAAGGGAAAAATTCCCTAAATATATTTTTAATAAATCTAACATTTATAGAACTCATTTTCGTATCACCGTTTATTTTAAAATTACATAAGTTTGAATTTTTACTTGCTTAATATCAATCGGTACATCAAACGAGTATTACAATCATTTAATATTTATTTTTAATATACATTATTTATATATATAGATATATTTTAAATAAAAATTATTATAATATCCTATTTTTATTTTATTAATTTTTAATAACAATAACATATAATTACTTCAAATTATATTTCGAATTATTATTTATATATACATACACACATATCTATTTACAATTAATTGTTCGTGAATCGTCGAGAGGAGTCGAAGGTCAATTGAATATATGAACATCGTTCCAAAATTTTCTAGACTCAACATTACATACTTTTCTTATCGTATCGAAATCATATAAAGATTAAGTTTAAATTTAGTAGGAAATTTCGGGTCGTCACAGTACCTACCCGTTAAAGAAATTTCGTCCCGAAATTTGATCAAGGTCGTCATGGCTGACAATAAAAATGTTTTCATGACTCATACGAGTTGGAATATAGAGTTTTATCATGATTGACTAATATAGATAAAACTATTTGATTTTTGTGAAGAGTACGAGTGAAGCTATCACAAAAGAGTGAAATGAATAAATGCAGGTTCGTCTTAACTGGTGACATAGTCATGGTTGATTTCCGAAATTCAAGGGATTTAGAGAAAATCTTCGTAATAAGATTTGATTCTTCGGTAATTAAGGAAATTAGGATCTTCTTTGATTAAATGCGATAATCTGTCTCGATTGCTCTGTCGGGTATTTCATTATAAATCCACCCTCTTCGTTTTCTTTATTTTCACAGCTCATACTTTCTATTATTTCTTTCTCAATTCATACTTTTGTTTTCCCTTCTCGACTTTAAGTAGCAAGTAATGATCCAGAATTTGTAGGTATGGAGTTTCGAATGAACATAGCTAATGTTCTAAGAGAGAAATTATAATAGCACGATGTTGATTGGTTAAATTACTAAAATTCAAGAGAAAAGATAGAACTATCAGAAAGATATGTTCTCGATATGTTTATAGATTAGATAGAATGTAAGAGTCGTGTAACATGGCACATGATGACGTTATAGTTTGTGAATCATCATGTTCCATTAGAAACTCAGCATGAATTACTGTAATATAATCACGTTGATCAAGTGTCATTATATTATACTAACGCATGCATCAGTTTCCAACACTACTTCAAAAATATTCATATTTTAAATTTGATGGTTCACAGAATATAGAAACTAAAATAGTTTCCTTTTATGATATAATACAGATAGCGTGGAGAGATAATTAATATTGGACGAGAATATTTATGAAGATATCTTCAGAAATATTGAGGATATTAATAAAGATAGATACGATGATATCTTAGAATTTCTAATATCGATGGATGATGAAGAAAATTTGTCCGCAAGAGTTTAGAGTCAGAAGCAAAGTATTCGTTAATGACTTCAACAGGTACTGAATCATTTGGATTCTTTGAGGGCAGGTTTAGTCTTTGTGATTTGTCCACAGCCTCCTTCCTGGTTTGCTTAATCCATTTTCCAGTTCCAACTTTTCTGAGCTTTGCAATCACACTTATTCTTTATTTTTATACCTTCGCCTGTTATGGTCATGTACAGTTTTTGCTGCTGTATTCAGCTTTTTCAGAATTTGAAGTATCGATTTGTAGACTGGGTGCTTTTCAGAATTTCAGAATGGAAGATCATAATTCTAAGAGATAAGGATTATATGTATACTTATACCTGTTGATGTAGACATGCTGCGAGATTTCAAAATACTGATTGTTAATTCCAGGTAATTGGTATAGTAATTCTCGTTATAAGATGTAAATGAGTAAATGATAGGGTTTCACTGAATGTAATGATTTTTCGAAAAGTCCAAGATCAAATGAAGTTGCTGGTAAGTTTACTGCTAATGTGGTGGAATATAAACGGTTTCTCGGTAACAATGATGAAAGGCAACTTATATATCAAGGTTCTAATAGAGCTTATTCGAATGAAAAGTCAAAATTTATTTGTTGAAGCTGTGACAAAACTGTCTAATTTGAAAAGGAATTGCAAAGTTATTTTTGGTAATAACAACGCCAAAGGGGTTAGCACTGATACGTGTTAAACGTTTACTCAGGTTCCAAGAGTTTTTCAGGTGCATAACTATATGCATCAATCTTTTCTTCCGCAGATGAAGTGCGGTTGGTTCATCATCTCGATTGAGGTGTTTTCATGAATCATGAAAGGTTTGAACGCAGATTTGTAGTCGTCAAGATACAAATGAGGTTTAAGATGAAATCAAGTGGCAAACTTGAAGAATTATTTAGTTTCATATGTTATAATCAATATTTTAATTCATTTTAATTGTCCAATGTTATTAATCCACAGTTGATAGTCCACAGTTAGCAGTTCAAAAATTCATATATAGTTTAATATATTATATTCGAATTAATTAATACGTGTAGTGACCCGTGTACATGTCTCAGACTCGATCACAACTCAAAGTATATATATTATTGTAGAATCAACCTCAACCCTGTAAAGCGAACTCGAGCATTACAGCATATAGAGTGTCTATGGTTATTCCAAATAATATATAGAAGCGTCGATATGATATGTCAAAACCTTGTATACGTGTCCCGATATTTAAAGTGCGTAAATTAAATAACAGAAATTAAATGACGGTAAATAAAATTGAGATAAATAAATGTAATCAGTTAACTAGGAACAGTTAGCTAGGATTTCATTAGCGTGGATTCTTAACAAAATTTCTCATAGTTAATTTGTTTGTTTCTAACAAATTTTATTTTTGTCCAATGTTTTCTTCATTATGCCACTTGTTGGATTCTGGTAAGTCAAAATCCAAATATGAAATTGAATGAAAATGGTTATTTTGTGGTGAACGGATACGTATATCGGTGGATGTAAATAAGATAGTAAATGACTGTTGAATCAGATTCGAAGAATGTACAGTGTAATTTATTAATGTGAAATCTAAATATTTCTCGGGTATTACCTACCAGTTAAAATATTTTTACCATTAACAGTTTGTACAAAAGAACTTTTTTTTATTACAATCCTTATGAAAATATATATACATATATATTTTCTTCAGATGTAATCATGAATTTAATGAGTAGATATAATATTAACTCATTTGATTTACCGTTAGAACTAGAATACATAATCTCTAAATCATTAGAGATTACATAATCATCATGAAGAACAAAGATAAATGATGTAGAACGATACGTAGAACGATGATTATGCTCGAGGTACATAATGAGATATTGAGGTGTGTGATATTGAAACTTGGGTTGTTGGTGGTACTGTTGGTGCCGGTGATGTTGTCGAAGCTGGTACGTTTTGCACCATGTTTTCCAAATTAATTACTCGAGCGCGAAGTTCGTTGACTTCTTCTATTATTCTGGGATGATTGGCAGTCGGAACGAGCGGATGAATAAGGTTTAGAATTGTGGATAGAATTTAATCGTGTCGAGATACTCTGGAAATGAGAGAGAAAATGGTGTTTCGAACATGTTCGCCGGTAAGTGATTCAGGTTCTTTGCCAAGAGGAAAATGTGGTGGATGGAAGGGATCACCTTCTTCTTGTCTCCAATAATTAAGTAGGCTACGAACTCATCAGATTAATTGGGGATGGCTGATTGGTTGTTTCATTATGGTGACACTGTTTTCGGAGCTTAGGTGAAACTCCATATCGGAATCCGAGGGACTTGAACTAGTTGCGAGTTTCATTTTGTACGATTGAGTAAAGGGTTTTTCAATATAAAATAATTTTCGGATATCAGATGATATTCTAATTACATAGAATACCTATACATAGTACAAAAGATCCCGTAGATTACGGAGGGAATTATGGGAACGTGTCAGATAAAGTCTACAGTAACAGATACGCTAAGATATGGATTAGTAGATACGCTAAGATATGAATTTGTCTATACACTATTCATGCAATCAATGCAGTAAGATGTGTCTAGACTAAGAATGATAAGCATGTAATTTCCTAAGGATGATAAGCAGATGATTTCCGACTAGAAATGATAAGCTAAAATTTTGACATGCAGACACGGTCGAAGTCCAGACTCATTAATGCATCCTAACAACTAGTTAGACACACTAATGCAAGACTTGGTTCGCTAAGACCACCGCTCTGATACCACCTATAACGACCCGTCCTAATCCATCTGGACGAATACATTACATTTGGTTACATCGCGAGGTACTTGACCTCTATATGATGCATTTTACAAACATTGCATTCGTTTTTAAAAGACAAACTTTCATTTCATCGAAAGTTGATGGCATGCATATCATTTCATAATATATCCAACTATAATTGCCTTAATAATAATCTTGATGAACTCAACGACTCAAATGCAACGTCTTTTGAAATTTGTCATGAATGACTCCAAGTAATATCTCTAAAATGAGCAAATGCACAGCGGAAGATTTCTTTAATACCCGAGAATAAACATGCTTTAAAGTGTCAACCAAAAGGTTGGTGAGTTCATTAGTTTATCATAATCATTCATTTCCATCACTTTAATAGACCACAAGATTTCATTTCCATTTCTCATAAATATACGTCCCATGCATAGAGACAAAAATCATTCATATGGATTGAACACCTGGTAACCAACATTAACAAGATGCATATAAGAATATCCCCTATCATTTCGGAACATCCATCGGACATGATATAACAACATCGAAGTACTAAAGCATCTGCAACCATGGATGAGGTTTGTTAGGCCCAATAGATCTATCTTTAGGATTCGCGTCAATTAGTAGATCGGTTTACTAATTCTTAGGCTACCAAGCAAAAGGGGCATATTCGGCTTCGATCATTCAACCATATAATGTAGTTTCGATTACTTGTGTCTATTTCGTAAAACATTTATAAATGCGCATGTATTCTCAGTCCCAAAAATATATATTGCAAAAGTATTTTAAAAGGGAGTAATGAAACTCACAATACTGTATTTTGTAGTAAAAATACATATGACTGCATTGAACAAGTGCAGGGTTGGCCTCGAATTCACGAACCTATATCATGTATATATATTAACACATATAATCGAACAAATTTATATATTATTATTAACGATATATTTGTTACTTTAATGAATTATATGTTTCATTACTTAATTAATTTTATTTATTTTATAAATACTTAATATAGAATATTGATGTGGTTATGTTATATGTATTAACTATATTTTTATAAAAATATTATTTCTTTGTTAAAATAATAATTATAGTAATACTACAATAATGATAACAATAATAATATTAATGATGATAAAAATGATAAATTTAATAAAAATAATAATTTTAATAATAAAAATGATAATTTAATAAAAATGATAATTTTGATAAAAAATACTATCTTTAATAATAAATGAACATAATAATAATAATACTAATTTTAATAGTAACTATAATAATAATAATAATAATAATAATAATAATAATAATAATAATAATAATAATAATAATAATAATAATAATAATAATAATAATAATAATAATAATAATAATAATACTTATATTAATGATAATAATGTAAACTATATTACTGAAAATAATAAAAATCATGATATCAATAATAAAAATCAACATGATAATAATAATAATAATAATAATAATAATAATAATAATAATAATAATAATAATAATAATAATAATAATAATAATAATAATAATAATAATAATAATAATAATTTAATTATACTTTATATATAAAATCACGCGTTTTTTTATGGCTGCCCCCAAAACAGATCTAGGTAGCAAAAAAAAAAAAAATGCAGAGGAAGGGTATCATCATCGAAAAATCAATCTAACAATCATCCTCATCATCATCAACCGATTTATCATCAGTAGTCATCAATGACTCGCAGGTCAATCGATTCGTCATATTCCTTGTTCAACTTCATAATCGGTCTTCATCATCTTCCATAAATCAATCAATTAATCGATTCATTAATTGGTGATGTAAGTTAATTGGTTCATTAATAACCTGTTAATTTCTTCATTCCTTTATTTTTTGTATTTTAATTTGATCGTATACAATAAATCATCTAATTAATCTGTATTTACTTGTATAATTGATTTTTAAAGTTTCCCCCCAATTTTGGTTCTAAAATCAAATCGTCTATTAAACTGTCATCATCTTTTCCGTTTTTCAGGTTCAACTTTTGGCTCGATTCATCTGAATTCGCTTCACTTATGGCTGCAACAATTCATCTGTATCTATTCTTATATTTATTAATATTTGTTAGGTATACTTTTCGTACAATTTGAGTTATTTACCTATTCATTAAATTCTAGTTATTTAGTATACAATATATATACTTGATGTTAAAGTATTAAAATTTGATATACTTTTTGAATTAGTTTGTAAAACTCAGATTATTAATTCTGATATGTTTTTTGTATGTATATATTTTTTTTAGTTGAAATTTAAGTTATGAAATTTAAGTTTGTTAAAATAATTATATGACAAAGATTTGTATATTGTTGACCTGTCTATGGAGTGGAGATCGAGCAGGAAGTGATCCACGAGTAGTAGGTAGTTTTGGTTTTCATTACAGGTGGAACAGAAAATAGATAGTAACAATAGCTGGGAATAATCGTACAGCAGTCAACATAGATGGTGGTGGTTAGTGTGATGATTTGGGTTTGATTCAAAACAGGAGCATGAGTTGCAGTTGTAGGTGATGTGGAACGTTTCGCGATGATTTAAAATAGAAACAAACACACCAGGTGCTGTAGCAGTTAAAGGTTATTGTTGTTGCTTGATTAGAACCAGAAATGTATAATAGCAGTTATAGGTATTTCATGTATTGATTGGTGGTGGTTTGGTTATTGTAGTGGTGAAGGTGTTGGGTGTCGATTTGATGAAGATAATGGTGGTGTTAGGAGGTGATGGATGATGGTGTATTGTGATAATGATTGTTTTGGTGTATCACTGAAATGAAACAGAAAAAAAATCTTACAAATGGATACAACAGCAGTAGTTAAAGTGATGTTCCATGATGTGCTCCGGTGGTGTTTTAATGGTGAGATGGGTTGTAGGTGGTCCGAATATAAATAGGAGTGCAGTAGCCTGTTTTGTATGTCTCTTAAGATGAAGGTTTATGTTGTGGTTTCACGATGAAGAGAAATAGAAAGAGATAAATGGTAGAGAGAGAGGGAGGCGATGGAAAGGAAAGGTGGTGAAGTGTTTAATGGTTCGAACGATCCTGCCGTAAACAATGATCATGATATGATGGTTCGGTTGATTAGGGTAGTGTTTCATGGCGTCGAGTAAAGGTTGATGGTGGAACTATGACGATAGTGTTCAAGGTGACGGGTCATTTCAGAAACAAGGAAGAAGGATCGAAGGGTGTGTTTGGTTGGTGTTTGAATATGAATCTCCATGTATGATGTCTATTATAGGTATATATATTTTTATATATTATAGATGAAGATGATGTGAAACAAAAAGTGGAATATGGAAATAGTATACTTAATTGTAATTTAGTTATCAGAGATGAATTATTGTTGAGTGGTTACGTTAAAGTTGTTGTTACTCTCAAAATAGGGAAATAGAATAGACAATATGATAGATATGTTAGTGGTGGTTGATTAAAGCAAGAAATTGATAAATAAGTTGATGATGGTTGTGGCTATCTATATCCTATGTACTCCGTAATAATTTGTACCTATATTATATATATCAGACAACACTTAACAATATTAATATATAATAACATAAAAGTTAAGCATGTGAAAGTTCATTGATTGTTGTGCACTAAAATTTATACTGTTTTTGATTGTAATTGATTTTAAAGGTTGTTACATGTCTCGATCATTCTTTTATCCTAATTTCAGTCTAAGGATTTTAGTATGCGAAAAAAAAAATTAATTTAGATAAGGTAATCAAATAAAGTTAACCATAAGGCCTAATGATCTCTACCAATATTTGGGAAATGAAATTTACTAAATTAAACAAATAAACAAAGAAAATTAAAAATGTATTTAGCGTATAATATTTAATACAGTAATTTATGAATCGATGTTGTTGAATGAATATAGAAAATTAGATCAAGAGAAGATGGTGGCCATAACAGAAGTTGAAATGGAAGGGAAAAATTCCCTAAATATATTTTTAATAAATCTAACATTTATAGAACTCATTTTCGTATCACCGTTTATTTTAAAATTACATAAGTTTGAATTTTTACTTGCTTAATATCAATCGGTACATCAAACGAGTATTATAATCATTTAATATTTATTTTTAATATACATTATTTATATATATAGATATATTTTAAATAAAAATTATTATAATATCCTATTTTTATTTTATTAATTTTTAATAACAACAACATATAATTACTTCAAATTATATTTCGAATTATTATTTATATATACATACACACATATCTATTTACAATTAATTGTTCGTGAATCGTCGAGAGCAGTCGAAGGTCAATTGAATATATGAAAATTGTTCCAAAATTTTCTAGACTCAACATTACATACTTTGCTTATCTTATCAAAATCATATAAAGATTAAGTTTAAATTTAGTAGGAAATTTCCGGGTCGTCACATTGGAGACAAGAAGAAGGTGATCAGTTACACCTATTAACCTGCACTCTTGGCGAAGAACCTGAAGCACTTACCGGCGAACCTGTCCAAAACACCATATTCACCCTCATTGCCAGGATATCTCGCAACGATTACATAATATCTATAATTCAAAACCTTATTCATCCGCTCGTTCCAACCACCAATCATCTCGGATTAATAGAAGAAGTCAACGAACTTCGTGCTCGAGTACTAGCTTTGAAGAGTACGATGCACAACTTACAAGCGCCATCAGCGTCACCAGCATCAACAATACCACCGATAACACACACCTCAACATCACAATCTATACCTCGAGCATAATCATCGTTCTACATGACGTCCTACATCATTTATCTTTGTTCGACATGGCGATTATGTAATCTCTAATGTTTTAGAGATTATATGTATTCTTGTTTTAACGGAAAATAAAATGAGTTTAATATCATATTGACTCATTAAATCCATGATTACATCTGAAGAAAATATATATGTAAGTATATTTTCATAAAGATTGTAATTAAAAATTCTTTCGTACAAACTGTTAATGGTGAAAATATTTTAACGGGTAGGTAATACCCGAGGAATATTTAGATTTCACATTAATAAGTTACACTGTACATTCTTCGAATCTAATTCAACAGTCATTTACTATCCTGCTTACATCCACAGATATACGAACCGGTTCACTACAGAATAACCATTTTTATTCAATTTCATATTTGGATTTTGACCTATCAGAATCCAACAAGTGGCATAATGAAGAAAATATTTGACAAAATAAAATTTGTTAGAAACAAACAAATTAACTATGAGAAATTTTATTAAGAATCCACGCTAACTGTTCCTAGCTAACTGTTCTTAGCTAACTGTTCCTAGCTAATTGATTACATTTTATTTATCGCAATTTATATTTTGCAATTTTATTTATCGTCATTTAATTTCTGTTATTTATTTTACGCACTTTAAATATCGGGACACGTATACAAGGTTTTGACATATCATAGCGACGCATCTATATATATTATTTGGAATAACCATAGACACTCTATATGCAGTAATGCTTGAGTTAGCTATACAGGGTTGAGGTTGATTCTACAATAATATATGTACTTTAAGTTGTGATCGAGTCTGAGACATGTATACAATGGGTCACGAATACGTATTAATTAATTCGAATATTATATATTAAACTATATATGAATTTTTGAATTACTAACTGTGGACTACCAACTGTGGACTACCAACATTGGACAATTAAAATGAATTAAAATATTGATTATAACATATGAAACTAAACATCTCTTCAAGTTTGCCACTTGATTTCATCTTAAACCTCATTTGTATCTTGACGATTACGATATGCGTTCAAATCTTTCATGATTCTTGAAAATACCTCAATCGAGAGGATAAACCAACCACACTTCATCTACGGAAGAAAAGATTGATGCATATAGTTATGCACCTGAAAACACTCGGAACCTGAGTAAACGTTTAACACGTATCTGTGCTAGCTCCTTTGGCATTGTTATTTCCGAAAATAACAATGCAATTTCTTTTCAAAATAGCCAGTTTTGTCACAGCTCCAGCAAGTCAACTTTGATTTTTCATTCGGATTAGCCTTATTATAACCTTGATATATATACGTGCTCTTTATTGTTATCGGGAAACCATTTATATTCCACCATATTACCACCAGACGTAACAGAAACCTCATTGCTCCTTGGCTTAAATCTCTCCGACAAATCACTATATTTATCTATTGAAGTCATATCATGAACTCATCGGCATCTTGTAACGATAGTTGCCATACCAAATATTGGGAAGCGTTAATCAGTAATTCTCGAATTTTGCAGCGTTCCTACGTCAACAGTTATATATTTGACGTATATCTTCTGGACTGATAAATTTCAATTCGGAATCTCTAAATTCCTGAAAAGCACTCTAACTTACGAATCAAATCTCCGAGTTCTGAAAAAGCTGATGAAGCAGCAAAAACTGAAGACTGCCTTAACAGTCAAAAGTTTGATGATAAAGAATGGAGTGTTGAAAAAGCTCAAAAATTTGATACTGAAAAACGGATGAAGCAAATCATAAAGGAGACCCAGGACAAATACAAGGACCAAACTCTGTATTTAAAGAATCCTGATGATTCTGTTTCTGATGAAATATCTAGCGAATACCCTACTCCTTAATTACTCTAAATCATTGTGAATGAATTTCTTCATCACACTATGATTATGAAATTCTAGGATATCATCTTATCTTTCATTATAAATATCCTCTATATTTCTAAAGGTATTTTCATAACTATTCTTATCTGAAATAATTTATCTCTTCGCGATATCAATGTTACATCAGAAAGGAAACTATTTTAGTTTCTAAATTCTGAAAATTTTGAACTTAATATATGAATGTTTTTGAAGTAGTGTTGGGAACTGAAACATGAGTTATTATAATATAATGACACTTGATCAACGTGATTATATTACAGTAAGTCATGCTGAGTTTCTAATGGAACGTGTTGATTCACAGATTATAACGTCATCATGTGCCATGTTACACAACTCTTACATCCTACCTAATTTTCAAACATATCGAGAACATATTTTCTTGATAGTTCTATATTTTCTCATAAATTCTGGTAACTCAACTAATCAAGATCGTGCTATTATAATCTCTCTCTTAGAACGTTAGTCATGTTCATTCGAAACTTTATACCTACGAATTCTGGACCATTATTCGCTTGACTTAAAGTCGGGAAGAGAAAATAAGAGAATGGAACCCCAAAATATAAGGGAAAAGAAGAGGGTGGTTTTATAGTGAGATATCAGACAGAGCAATCGAGACAGATCATCGCATTTAACCGAAGAGGATCCTAATTTCCTTAATTACCGAAGAACCAAATCTTATCACAAAGATTTTCTCTAAATCCCTTAAATTCCGAAAATCAACCGTGACTACGTCACCGGTTAAGATGAATCTATATTTACTCGTTTTACTCTTTTGTGATAGCTTCACTCGTACTCTTCACAAAATTAATTGTTTTATCCATGTTACTCATTGAAGATAAAAAAAAAATACTCTAATTTTCAGCTCGTATGCGTCATGGAAAACATACTTATTGTTAGCCATGACCATCCCAATCAAATTTCGGGACGAAATTTCTTCAACGGGTAGGTACTGTGATGACCCGGAAATTTCTGACCAAATTTAAACTTAATCTTTATATGAATTCGACACGATAAGTAAAGTCTGTAATATTGAGTCTCAAAATTTTGGAACTATATTCATGTAATCAATTACCTTTGACCGTGCTCGACGATTCATGAACAATTAATTGTAAATAGATATGTGTGTATGTATATATAAATAATAATTCGAAATAAAATTTGAAGTATTATATGTTATTGTTATTAAAAATTAATAAAATAAAAATATGATATTATAACAATTATTATTTAAAATATATCTCTATATATAAATAAAGTATATTAAAAACAAATATTAAATGATTTTAATACTCGTTTGATGTTTCGATTGATATTAAGCAAGTTAAATTCAAACTTATTTAATTTTAAAATAAACGGTGATACGAAAATGAGTTCTATAAATTTTAGGCTTATTAAAAATATATTTAGGAACTATTTGTTAAGTTTCAACACTTTTTATATTTTACCCACAATTGAGAGGGACAATTGATGTAATTTGTATTTAACAAACTAAGGATCGAATTTTATACCATAATGACCAAAATAAATAAATATACTTAATATTAAATTTTGGGATTTTTATGAGTACTTTTATCCGCCACTGATTTAACAACGGGGTACGATTTAGCAGTTCGCAAAAACTGTCGGTAGGAAGATCCAAATTCAAGGCTGCTGAATCATTTTTATTACTGTTTCCTTTTTGAATTATCACCCAACTTGTTAGTTTATATTATAATTATTATGATTATATTATTTTATTAATTTATGATGTTACACGTTTTCTGTAATACATATTATATATATATGAGTTATTATTGAACAATCATCACTACCAGTTTTCTTTTTTCTACTATTCGGTCACTATTGGTCATTGTTTGAATTCATTTCATCACTTGCAGAATATATATGATATATACATACACATACTCGATAAGCAAGACTTACCATCACCTTCACATATACATTCGATCACCAATCACCACCATCATAACAACTGTCACCCATTCACCTCACCACCATAGCCATCACATCCTCGGCTAACCATCAAACGACTACCAACCAACTTCATGTTTCGACCAAATAATAACCACCTATCTTTCTCTCTTATGATCAACCACCTCAAACCCACTTCTTCTTCTTCTTCTTCTTCTTCTTCTTCTTCTTCTACTACTTTATGTTCTTCTTCTTGATTATTCAACCCAACCAACCACCGATACAACCGCCACCACAAATCATCAAAACACAAAACCCACTTATGTTTCTTTCGAAACACAAGCACCACCATCGAACCATTTTGATTTGATTTTTGTCTCGTTTGCATCACCACCACGAAAACCCATCACATATCCACCACATCTACTCCACTGCACCATCGGTCACCATCCACTTCTCACCATCCGTCACCCGTTACCTTCTCATCGCCACCTAGCTATCTCTCTCTACTATTCAAACAACCCGCAACTGTTACTACCTTTGTTTTTCTGTTTTTCTATTGTGAACCCACACATAACCAAATAACTATTGTTGCACGAATACTTTGTTTCCTGTACTCTACAGTTCGAAGGTCAGACCACCACCATTAACATGGGTTGTTTGTTATTGTTGACTGTTTGGGTTTATATTACTCCGAGACCAAACAACCACAAGCTGCTGCCGTCTGCAATATTTTTTTTTGTTTTGTTTCTGTTTTGATCGATTTACCACTCAATTGACATAATAATGATGATGATATACGAATGATGTTACGATAATGATGATGGAAAAGTGATGTTGATAAGGGAATGATGATGACCATGATGATAATTATGATCGTGAGATTGAAGATGATGTGATCTCACAATAATGATTGATGTTGTGAGATGATGGCATAATCGATGATGATGATTATTAAACGAGGAAGAAGATGAATATCAAGGTTAAAAGGCGATGATGTTATGAAGATGATGAATATGATTCCCTGTTTTCTTTTTCCCTTTTAAAAAAAATGATGACAGGATTAATATATTACTAGTTTGGGCTGTTATGATTTAATTGGATTAGGTTATGGGATTGAGGAATGGGCCGAGTTCTTTGTTACATGTTGGGCCAAAACTGTTGGGACGATACCGAAACAAAGGCAAGAAGGATAGAACAATTCCGGGTTAAAGGTATTAAGTTTGTTGTATAAATCAGAAATGTCGAGCAGCTCAGTTGTTTTGGGGTTATGTTGGGTACATGAGAGGTCATGGGTTCGATACTGGGCAGCGACGTTTTTTTTAGATACTGCAATACACTTGTTTTCTTAAGGTAGAACTATTATTATTATTATTATTATTATTATTATTATTATTATTATTATTATTATTATTATTATTATTATTATTATTATTATTATTATTTATCATTATTATTATTTTTATTATTATTGTTGTTATTATAAAGTATTATTATTATTAATATCAATATTATTATCTTTATTATACATATTAGAGTAGTTATTTTTATTATTATTATTATTATTATTATTATTATTATTATTATTATTATTATTATTATTATTATTATTATTATTACTATCATTATTAAAATTTTTATATATTTTATTATTGTTATCATTTTTATTATCAATATTAACATTTTTATTAATATTATCATTATTATTATTATAAGTATCATTATTATTAATATTATTCCTATTATTAATAGTATAACAAATAAATATTAATTATATAAAAACATATTTAAAACATATAATATAACTATATTAGTATTTTTATCATAAATAATAATTATTTATCTAAAGTAAATAAAGTAAATATATCTAACTAAATTATTAAGGAAACCTATAAATTATTAAATATAATAATTATATCACTAAGAAAAATACATAAATTTGTTCGATTTCAATTATATGTGTTAATATATATATAAATGATATAGGTTCGTGAATCCGAGGCCAACCCTGCATTGTTCAATGTCATCATATGTATTTTTACTACAAAATACAGTATTGTGAGTTTCATTACTCCCTTTTTATATATATTTTTGGGACTGAGAATACATGCGCTGATTTTACTAATATTTTACGAAATAGACACAAGTGATCAAAACTACATTCTATGGCTGGATTATGAATATTGAATATCAACCCTTTTTAGCTTGATAACCTAATAATTAGGAAACGGGTATGGCCCCTAATTGACGCGAATCCTAAAGATTGATCTATGGACCTCGACAAGTCCCATCCGGGGTACGGATGCTTTAGTACTTCGAGATTATTATTATTATACAGACGAGAGGTTCTGTTTGGGGATATTCTATGCATTAAAGTTAAGTCGGTTATCAAGCGTTCACCATATGAATGATTTTTAATTCGCGGGTTACGCGTGTTATTTTGTACTCGGGTTACGTGTACAATTAAATATATGAAATCTTGTGGTCTATTAAAATGATGGAAATGAATGTTTATGATAAACTAATGAACTCACCAACCTTTTGGTTGACACTTGAAAGCATGTTTATTCTCAGGTTTGAAAGAAATCTTCCGCTGTGCATTTGCTCATTTTAGAGATATTACTTGGAGTCATTCATGACATATTTCAAAAGACGTTGCATTCGAGTCGTTGAGTTCATCAAGATTATTATCAAGTCAATTATAGTTAGATGTATTATGAAATGGTATGCATGCCGTCAACTTTCATTGTAATGAAAGTTTGTCTTTTAAAAACGAATGCAATGTTTGTAAAATGTATTATATAGAGGTCAAATACCTCGCGATGTAACCAAATGTAATGTATTCGTCCAGATGGATTAGGACGGGTCGCTTCAAATGGGAGTTATTATCGTTCCGCATTTAGTATTTCGGTCTGGTCCACATGCCCGTATGGATTGATGGATCGAATCCCTGTTATGCAGTTGGATTTTCCGCCACAAAACTCGTGTGTGCTTGAAAAATGATTGTGTGGGTGGTTCTTATCCCCGTCAGTGATTCCAAATCATGTCTTTCAGAAAAGAAAAAAAAAGAGTCACATAAGCGCTACATCTAAATTTTCTCACCGGAACTACTCAGGACTAAATCAATCTTAGCCGTGATATATTTCCTCCTTATTAATAATACCTAATTGTTATTTTTAAATTATAAAATAATAATATAATTATTTACACTATAAATACTTTCATAATAAATAAAATAACATTACATTTACAATAAAACTTAATTTAAACATGTCTAAAAAGTTAAAATACAACATAATTAAAAGCTGTGAAAATAAATCATTGAAGTAATCTTCTGACTCCTCAAATTGCTTAGCATATTTCTTTTAATAATTTCTCATGAGCTTTTCATTATCATTCGGTATTCGCCGGGAAGATTGAGTTTCAACAACCTCTTTTTCATTAGCTTCTTCGGGTTAAGTCGGATGATACGGTGTTTGATAATTCGGGGTAAGTGTTTGATAATTTGTGCTCAAATAATTCGGGGTAGGTTAGAACGGAATTTATTGTTGAACTCAATATAGTTAGGTTTAAAATATATGGGGGTGTTAGACGAAAGATTCACATTTTTTATTTTTATTAATTGAACTGTAATTTAAATTTGACTTGATCAATATTAGATCACCATACCATAATTTTGAAAAGAAAAAAAAAACTTAAATACCTTCAAAAGTTTTTTTTATTGAAATTTTACTTAATGTTTGTATTTCATAGATAAAATTCTTTGATTTATAAAGGTTGGCCTTTTGATTTCCGATAACAAAATTTTTTAAAAAGTAAAAACTTGGTCATGAAATTATTTTGTGCTACGAGTGACAGAATATTCGAAATCCACCATCGATGATTTGTGAGAGTGTATTGTGTGAATGAAAGTAACATTGAATGTTTTGAGTTGTTATTTAATTTTTTTTTAGTGCAATCATCACTCAGTGTAAAATCGTACAATTAACAAGCAATCAAACACAACGTTAATTAGTGAATTTCAAAAATTGGTGAAAATGCCTCAGATGTCAATATGTTTAACAATATGCCCTTAAAATCACGATATATTAAAAAAGCCCTCAGATCACGCATCACACACCACGCATGGTGCGTGCAGGGTCGTGCGTGATGCGTGTTCCCCCAATCATTACCGACATCGTTTTAACTTACCAGCAAATTGCAAACGCACCAAGCGCAATGCACCATGCACTACGCGTGGTGCGTGTGCCCATATTTAACATCTGCTACTACAATACATTAATTCTTCACTCAAATTCTTTAATTTCTCGATTCTTTAATTCTTCTTTAATAACTGCAATATACAAAATTTTGTAGTTTTTTTCAAGCTGATACTCTTCGTGCCTACAGTATCCAAATAGACCAAACCCTAATTTTGTGAATTTAAAGTTTACAATATTTTTTGTAGTTGTAATTTGCATACGAGATACTATAAAATTGAAAGGGAAAAAAATAGGATTAGAATTAAAAAGCATATCTGAATCAATATGTTGTTTACCCCCTTTGAATATTTTTACACTTTTTTTCCTTTTTTCTATGCTAAAAATATTGTTACCATGTATTTTTATGTGAAAAGAAAGAGGAAGAAATAGTAGAGATGGTGTTGAATTTGTGGTGATGTTCATGTGAAAAGAAAAGAAGAAATGGTGGAGGTGAGTTTTGCAGGTTAAGGGATATGTTTGCGTGAAGATATAGAACAGGCATCATGCACGACTGCTCATGCACCATGCATGGTGCGTGATGTGTGGTTGTAAGGTCGTTTAAATAGAATTAAACAATCGTATATTGCTATATCGAGTGCAAAATCCTTGATATAGTGTTTTTAGTAGAAAACACTTGATTAATTGTTCGATTTACCTTAAGAATGGACATAGAACGATTAGAAATCGATTAGGATTTACTAGTGAACGACTGGAATCGGCTAAGAAGTGTTAGGGTCCGTAACCTTGATAATGAACCCGAAATCACAAACAAACACAAGGTTTTGACGTCAAAAATCACACCTTATTAGCGAAAATTGATTAAAACCAAATAAAACACAATATTAAGACACAGATTCGACCAAAACATGGTTGTTTTGACACACCTACGCTCTAATACCACTTTGTGGGATCGTTTAAACAGAATTAAACAATCGTATATTGCTATAGCGAGTGTGGAATCCTCGATATAGTGTTTTTAGTCGAAAACAATTGAATAATTGATCGATTTACCTTAAGAACTGAATGGAAACGATTAGAAATCGATTAGGGTTTGCTGATGAACGACTGAAATCGGCTAAGAGGTGTTAGGGTTCGTAACCTTGGCAATGAACCCGAAATCACATATTTATAGAGTCTGCAGATGTATCCGTACGGATGCGTCTTTCATCAGTACGGATATAACTTATCCGTGCAGCAGCACTCTATCCGTACGGATGTAACTCCCATCTATACAGATGGACTCTGACAGTGTAACATTGATTTCGTACTGAGTTGAAATGAACAGCCTTACGTTTATGCACAAACAGTGGTCGTATGACATTTTTGTAATTTTGTTTTTAAGAGCAATCCTCATACATATTTGAAATGAAATAAAGATGGATCAAGCTACTTATGGATGTAATCGTAATTAACATAACTACGGTCCGGCTCATATTGTTAAACACTGTGATATTTGAGGACATTTTTATCGGTATTCTATTATATTTAACTTATTATTTACGTGTAGATGTTAAAAAAGAGATTATTTTTGTACGGATATAATATCAAGTATTGATCTGAATTAAGTCAGCCAATATGTTGCTTTATTATACAACCATCTATGATATGTGATATAATACAAATAAAACAATCATTTAGTTCCAAAAAAAGTAGGGGTGACAAACTTGCGGGAAATCTACGTAAAAAGATTGTTTTGTCGGGTAGCCAAAAGACACTTCTGTCGTTTACTTTAATTTTCCGTATCCAATAATTCATTCATATATCTTCATTATATTTAGGGATATTTATCAGTTCGGTTTTTTGTTTGTCAGTTTATTCGGTTCGATTTTTTCGATTTTAAAACTTATAAAATCAAAATCAAAATCAAACCGAAACCAATTTAACATATCAAGATCGAAATCAAAATCGAACCGAAAATCAAATTTGATTTCGATTTTATTTCTATTAAAACCGAAAATTACTAAAAATAAAAATTCTAACCAACATAATTACTTACATATAAATTAGGAATAGCGGTTATGGAATTAATTTAAGTATACAAGGTATATAACATGTTTATTGTTTAATAAAAATAAAATAAATCCTTAAACTTAAATTACAGTTTTGTCATAACATTTTAGTGCAAATAAATTATTATTACAGTTTTGTCAAATAAATTACAGTTTTGTCATAATTAAATCCTTAATTATTTTGGGGACTCAACATTATTATTATTATTATTATTATTATTATTATTATTATTATTATTATTATTATTATTATTATTATAATTAATTGTCATCTAAAACCACTTTTAAAATTTGTTAACACAAAAGCTATTAAACTTAAAAGAATTTTTAAAATTTGTCAATATTACGGGCTCTTAAATTTAAAAGAACTTTTAAACTTTATCAACACCACGGGCTCTTAAATTCAAAAAAATAATTGTTTAAAAAATTAATTAATTTTGCACGATTATTTTACCCACTCGTGCAACACACGAGCTCTAACGTTTTATTTACTTTCACTATTTACATAATTGAATGATATAATTTGTTACGGTTTTTGCAAGACTAGGATAGAGATATTTGTATTAAATATATAGTAACCTATACGGATTATGTTTCATATATATGGATATTCCGTATTTATTATAATGTTAATTTATAATAATTGTAATTAAGGAAAGTATATTATATGTTTAAGATTTTTAGAAAAAATTATAGACATTAAGTTACTAACACCATATAAAATCACTTTTAAAATTTGTCAACATCACGAGCTCTTAAACTTAAAAAACTTTTAAAATTCGTCAACACTACAGGCTCTTAAACTCAAAAGAACTTTTAAAATTCGTCAACACCACGGGCTCTTAAACTCAACAGGTTAATTTTAAAATTTGTCAACACCACGAGCTCTTAAACTCAAGAGAGTTTTTAAATTTTTTCAACATCACGGGCTCTTAAATCATTTTCATACTTTTTCTATCTTTTAGTATTGCTATTTACATATCACTATGAACTGCAAAATATATTTTTTGCACGATTTTTTACACACCCGTGTAACGCACGGGCTCAAAAGTGTGTGTGTGTGTGTGTGTGTATATATATATATATATATATATTTAAACGAGAACTAAATTTACAACTTACTATTTGTTGAGTATTTAGTTTGTCAAACAAAAAGAATAAAGTGAACCATTCAGGCTTGCCTGAGTGACCACCGAGTTGCCTAATGAAGCACACCACCCGGGTTCGATTTCTGGCTATGCCAAATTGTTCAAAAAAGGGAATGTGACTAGAGGGTGCGCATAATGCGCAATTCACCTGGTACCAGGTCTCGCACTCGGGGGGGCTTGATTACCCGAGGTTTTACTTTCTATGGGCGAGCCAATGTGCTCGTTCATAGGAGGGTTTCCTTGCTTACAAAAAAAAAAGTGATTTATAAGTGAGTTTTTTAAATGAATATTGTAGTTTTAAAAAGTATTTAAAGATGTCTAGTATTTTAAAAGATATTTAGCATATTGTATTTTCTCTCTCTTTTTTCATAGAATATTACTAGGCACTTCAAAGTTCAAACCATAGTTTTTTTTACCGTAAACCTCAAAATATCATATGTAATCATCTGTTTGTTTTTGTTCCTCGTTTCTTTTCTATTTATACTTTCAGTTGCCATTACATTAGAAAACAACTATAATTTCATTTAAAAAATGTATTATCTCGACGCCAAAATAACATTATAAAATTAATTCGATTTTCGCTATAATTGAAAATAAGATCGAGCATTTGAGTTTTAATAGTGTAATATTAGTAACTTAATTATTTCAATTCAAATCAGGTTATATCTAAAGATCATATCGAACCGTTAACTATCAATCGCTTTAATTTTTAGATTAACCAAACTATCTATTTAGTATTTTTTTGATCAACCAAGCTATCTATATAGGTTTGGTTTGTTTGGTTTTTAGTGTACGTCTAGCGTTTAGTATTGGCGGTAGTGATTCTTGTTTGTTGTTTGGCTTGGTTGATAGTCTATGTCTCATTGTTTTGGGGCCGTTTCGGTCAGCCCGGTTAAGCTCATTAGTAGTGGTTTATTTCAGGTAATATTGTTTTCTATATCGGCTTTATCGAAGAGAATTTGAGACGGGATTGTGGCTTTACCGAAGAGCATGAGAACGGAGTTTTCTAAACAAGGGCGGATCAACTTTAACTTCATTGTTAGCACGGGCTACCACTGAAATACGCGATGCAGTAGATTTTTTTTTTATTTTTTTTTTACTTTTAACTAGTGATACAATTGGATAGCGTAAAGTTTTTTGTGTGACACAAAAAAAAAAAAATCGACAACCACTCTTCATTAATTTGCGAGCGATGTAAACGTCGATAACTCTTTCATGTTTAGAACAAAGATCACGAAGATCTTTCGATTCGAAGTTTCGAGGGAAATTTGTGATGAAAACGTTGGTGGAGATTTTGGTTGCGTTGATGTGATTAGAATTTGAAGGGGAAGGCATACCGGACAAGTTTATAGTTGAATTTAGTTTCTATAATAAGCTATTAAAACGTTCACCAACTTGTTGAATTTAGCTCAATGGATGCGAGCTGTAGTTGCATAATAAATCCTTTAAAGATTATAAATTGCTCAAATAAACCCCTTTTATGCGAATTTTGCAATTTCATAAAAATAAAATAGAATAAAATTGAATATGATAAATACTTTTACAAATACAGCATATCTTTAAATACTTTTTTAAAACCACTGCCATCCTTTAAAAAACTCAAATACAATATGCTAAATATCTTTTAAAATACTAGACATCTTTAAATACTTTTTAAAACTACAATATTCATTTAAAAAACTCTTGTAAGTGGTACCCTACTAGATGCCTTTGGAAGGGTGCGGTGCAATGAGTCCGTTATGGTCAAAAGGTTAAGGTGAGGGAGGGACCAAAACTCACAAAATCTTGTTGGGAATCCGTGACCATCATCACAATTGTTTCCACCACTTCTCATAAATGAGGAATGAGAATGATAGGTGCATAAAAATGCGTAATTCCTACTTACATGAAACTCAATTATACTAATCAAGGACGGAGCTTACTTATATTTGGACGGGGCTCTGGCCACCCCAAGACTTCTGACCAATAGTGTAAAAGTTAAGATATTTTGTAACAAGTTTACTCTTTTATGTTTTTGCCCTCCCAAATAACCAACATCTAGGAAAAGAATCATTAAATCTAATGGTAAACACTTTGTTTACTTCTATATTACGGAGTATAAAGTATTATGATATCAATTTTTTATCCGTGTCTAAAATTTTCATATAGATATAGATGTTTTTTAAGTACATTTAATTACATATTAGTATTTAACTTGATAATAAACTTTCATGTTATTGTAAAGGTTTACTAATTATTATATGACTTTTTAACATGTGACAAATTCAAGTTCGGTTTGGAAAGATTCTCGTTAAACATGACAACTTCGGCCCCACTTATGAAATTGTCCAAGCTCCGTCACTGAATTACTAATAAGGCCCAAATTCTTTAAACACGTCGTCGAAAAATTGAGTCTTTCTTATCAATATTACATTAACATTTACTCTGTTACTCAGATTATATAGTAAAAGAATTATATTTTCTTAACTCATATTTATCAATAATACATTTATTTATTATAAAAAAAAAAACATAAGAAAGGAAGTTGGCCAGCCATTGTCCCTCTTCCTTCGTCTTTGCGTGGAAGCTTCCTCAGAAAGACAGACACATGGAAGAAGTTTAGTGACAACCGTTAACATTGAATTGAAGATGAATGGAAGATGGATTAAAAGACGTTCCTCTAAGTGGATTTCTTTCACCATGAAGTTCTAAAAGTCAAAATGTAAGACCGTTTCACATTATAGCATGAAGCTTTGAGTGTATTATGTAATTACGTATGTGTGTAGACAGAATAACGGTAAATAGTTGAAGTGGGTCGATTAGCAATAGTATCAAGTTGTCTTTCAGGACCAAAAGCAAAAATTAACTAATAATTAGTGAATATATGTTTATGCAGTTTGCAATCATTTCCTTGACATTATCATTGCAAGAACCATTGTTGGACTTTTGGTTGTTATAATTCAATGCATTTTAGCAAATATTTTCAAAGCATTTTTGTTGGATCGTTTAAACATAATTAAACAATCGTTTGATGATATATCGAGTGCGGAATCCTCGATATAATGTTTATATGTCGAAAAAAATTAATTAGATGATCGATTAGCTTTAAATACAACTTGAAACGATTTGGAATCGATTAGGGTTGATGGTAAACGTTTAGGAACACAAGAAATCGGTTGGAAGGGTGTTAGGGTTCGTAACTTTAACAATGAACCTGACTTGGCCTATATATAGAAAATGCAGGTCTATCCATACGGATGCGTCCGGAATCCGTACAAATGTAATACATTGCTCTATCCGTACGTATTTACACAAAGTGTAAAACTTTATGTTCTTGTACGTAGCCCAAATGAACGAGGACCTTACATTTATGCACCAACAATTTTCATGTGCAAGGATTCAAGAACGCTATTTTGCTACCGAAATATCATCACCGTTGTTTAATTGGTGCATCAAGTTAACTGTATCTATCAGCACAAAGCATAGCAACAAACTTTTTCCACATCAGATGGAACCATAATGCACACTGCACACTATCATTTACATTTACATATATAGAAAAACAAATTATTTATGCACAAGCCTATGAATCTCAACTAGACCTATCCAAACACAAATCCATTTCTGTACTCTAATCACACTGCATTGAAGTATACTTTCGTGTAATGAAGTTTGACGCACACAAACCTAACATTTCTCATCACCACACCAGCTGCTTTTCTCCTTGGGCCCAGTAGGCCCATCTTCACCATACAGTTCATTCGGCAGTTTATCGAATACACTCTGAGCTGTACCCCGAAGAGTTGCAGGCAAACGATTATTCAAGATTCTCGTAACTTCAGCCCTAGAGTCATGCACGGTCGTTGGGCCCCACTTTCTCATGTACTGTAACCAACATGGTTCCTTAACAACTCCGTCTCCAAGATACTCTGCTGCTATAATTTCATAATCTTTACTCGAATCCAACGAGCATTTACTCGATGCTGCAGTATTCCTGATCCCAATTCTAAGATTAACCGAACCTTGAAGAAAATCTCCTTGATGTGGATAATTCGCGTGACCATTTCTTGATGCGTAAACGATTGGTTTATTCTCTTGTATATACTCTAGATTGGCGGGGTCCACCCAAACGCCAGAACTATGCTGCGAAAAGTACACACCCGATAACTCACCGGTGAAGTTGCTTATTCGAAGAGTCACGTGTTCCCAATCGCCCACGTGTTGCCCGACTTTATTAAGTTGGTAATTCATGAGCCCGATTTTTAAACAGCCCGGCCCGTTAAAAGGATAGAAGATCCACATCACAATGTCGGTATGGGTCCCACCTAAAGCGGGCTTTACATGAACGTAAAGTTTCGAACTTTCTAGATTTCCTCGTTTGATTTTCTTCTCGGTGTCGTCTTTAGGCAAATCTATCCAATACTCACCGTCGTTTCTATCACCTTTAGGCAAATTTGACCCAAATGGGTCAACCCGTACGCCTTTTGATTCCCCTTTTTTGTACAACAAAGCTCCACTTTCAAAGAACCAAGAAACAGAAGACGGTAAATACATCTCGTCAGGATGAAAATATATTGTCGGCCCGTAATGCTTGATTAGAGTGTGAACCTGATCAAGATTCGGCATCGAGTGTAATTCAGGATTTAAATTCTTTAAGCATGAAATAGTCAACTCTTCACCTTGACTCCAAACACAACTGCAGAAAAAAGTACCAACTGACGCACCTTTCTCGTGCACACCTCTGTTACGCGGTCTTGTTTTCCACACTTTAAACATCGACTCGGCTATTTTAGAAGGTGAATTTAGTAAAATATGGTGTGGTTCAATTGGGTCTGTAAGATCATCACGAACACATTTAACTTCTCCTAAATCGGGCTTTGCAGGCTTATTTGTGACAATAAAGCCCAAAGCTTTATAACCTTTAGGAGCCATAGGTAACCAAAAGTAGCCATGCCCGTGAACATTTTCTTCGATCCAGTCATCTGGGCACCAAACTAACGAGAAATCTATCGGCTCGATAAGAGCTGGTGATTGTGATTTGGTAAGTTCGCGGGCCACAAGTACAAATCCTCGTAAACGAGAGTTGTCTGATTGACAATGGTGACCAAGGCAGAAGTATTCGTCTGGTATTTCGATTGGTTTGAAAAAGCTGACACCTTTTCTTCTGTAGTTCATGTCAGTTCCCCATATGAACTCAAATTTTGTGATTTCAAGAACTTCTAATTCTCCTAAATTAACAGTTCCAGTTGCAAATCCGTGACCTGAACGTTGCAAAAAAATGTAGGTCAACGAAAGTGCAAACTTGGATGTCTTTATCAGAATCTAGTTTCTGATAACCATTACTTGATAAACAACAAAATGGTGTGCAAACATATAATCAGAATTTATTAGTATGCACTTATGCACAGGACTAAGGAAATGGCAACTACAGGTTACTAATATGCTTGATGAAAGATGAATGAAGCACAATCTTGTTTATATGAACTACCTGCAGCTCCAAATAGGAACATAACTAAATGACACACAAAACCATCTAATAAGCGTGCAGTACGCTTACTAACGCATCTGTTTTATAGGAATTCAAATTTCCTCTTATGGAGAAAGAGTGTAGGGTAGGGTTATGGTATTGAGCCGTGTCCTGATGCACCAGTTATGTAATAAACTGATGCACATGTTCTTTTGGTGCATTAAGGCACTACACATGGTGCATCAAAATATATTTCATAACCATAATTTTCCTTAAGCTTTTCTAACATGAACTCAATTCTTATTCGAGGAAAACCGAAAACCTACTATCGCCCTTCACGTAAGCTTACTAATCCTTCTTTAATAATTTATTTATTAGTATTATTTTTTCTCTCATTTACTTCATCTGTCAATATATTACTCCCTACGTCCAGAGTTGATTTTTTTTTTTATTAACCTTGACTTAAAAATTTTAAATAACTTTTTGATTTTATATAATACAATGATGAAATTTATATGAATAAATTAAGTTTTATACGTGTTTTCATTTGGTATAACTTTCTTCAAAGTATTATATAAGCCAAAAAAATTATTACGGTCAAAGTAAAGAAAAAAAGTCAACACGACTATTAAATTGAAACGGAGGAAGTATAATTTTATAGTAATATATTAAAGATGATTAGCAGAAAAGAAACTGGATAGCATCTGGTTAAAAAGTAACTAGGGTCTATCTTGCAAGGGAAAAGAGTTGAAAATGGTTGCGGATAAACAAATTAGACTCCGTATATAAAATGAAATGAAATGAATGATTATTAGATAATAATTGAGAAAACGATCAAACTAACGTTCAGCAGAGCACAAACCCAATAAAATCACATACATACATACGTTCAATAATCATGTTTATTGCAAATTCGTGACCTGAATGTTGCAAAAAATTGTAGGTTAACGAAAGTGCAAACTTAGATGTCTTTAACATAATCTAGTTTCTGATAGCCATTACGTGATAACTGATAAACAACAAAATGGTGTGCAAACATATAACCAGTATTTACTAATGCACTTATGCACATGATGAAAGATGAATAAAGCACAATCTTGAACTGCAGCTCCAAATAGGAGCATAACAAAATGACACACAAAACCATCTAATAAGCGTGTGTAGTAAGCTTACAAACGCATTACAATGGAGTCTTGTCTTAATTATCCAGCCATAAGTTTCATATCTTCCGTTTTATTGGAATTCAAATTTCCTTAAGGACAAAAGTGTAGGTGAGGTTATGGTATTGAAACGTGTCCTGAGGCACCAGTTATCTAATAAACTGATGCACATGTTCTTTTGGTGCATTAAGTTACTACACATACATGGTGCATCAAGATAAGTTTCATAACCAAATCCTCCTTTAGCTTTTCTTACATGAACTCAACTCTTATTCGAGGAAAACCGTCTAACGCCCTTCACATAAGCTCGCTAATCCTTCTTTAATAATTTATTTATTAGTATTATTTCTTCTCTCATTTACTTCATAATCAATATATTATTCACTAAGTCTAAGTTTAATAGTCCTGAGTTGACTTTTTATATTAACATTGACTTTAAATAACTTTATGTTATACAATACATGATGAAATTTTTTTTATTTTTTTTTTTAAAAGCAGACATTTTATTACTCAAAAGATAAATATACAATGTACAAATCCTCGCAAGGCTAGGATGCCGAGCTAGAAACCTAAGCCAAAGTTGTATCACAACAATACATGATGAAATTTATATGAATAATTTAAGTTTTATACGTGTTTTCATTTGGTATAACTTTCTTCAAAGTATTATATAAGCCAAAAAATTTATTACGGTCAAAGTAAAGAAAAAAAGTCATTAAATTGAAAGGGAGGAAGTATAATTTTATAATATATTAGATATGATTAGCAGAAAAGAAACCGGATAGTATCTGATTAAAAAGTAACTAGGGTCAATCTTGCAAGGGAAAATAGTCGAAAATGGTTGCGGATAAACCAATTAGACTCCGTATATAAAATGAAATGAAATGAATGAATGATTATTAGATAATAATTGAGAAAATGATCAAACTAACGTTCAGCAGAGCAGAAACCCTATAAAATCACATACATACATATATTGAATAATCATGCTTACAGCAGATAAAATGGAAAGGGAAGAAAAGGAACCTGGAGGCCATTGGGGAATTGGGGAAGGAAGAGTGAAATAATAATGAGAAGGATCGATGGAATGGGCAGTTGAGACTTTGTTCCAATTAAAGCATCCACATCCAAATGACATCTTTCAATCTTCGATTTTAATTTAGACGATGGAATTGTAGTGGCTGGCGTTATCATCTCACAAACACACATTCTTTCTTATATATATACTCGTATTACTATTAGGAACAAGATCTTTTGATTCAGATTTTTATACCTTTATCTGTCTTCTTCTTCTTTAGATTTTTCTTATTTTTTAAAGTTTACGTTAATTTAATATATTTTAAGTTAAGACCTACTAATATATAATTATAATTTATAATTATGAATAATAAAAAAATAAAGATAAAGGGGAATGATTCTCACACACACTTTTTTGATCCTCACACACCTATTTTAACCTTTTACTCTTCTAATAATACTCAATTGGTATGTGAGGATCAAAAAAACGTGTGTGAGAAATCATCCCCTTGTTAAAATAATTATTTACTTAGTTTACTTAAATTTAGTAAAAGCTGAATAAACCGATACATACACTTTATATTAATTGAATAGCCCAACAACCCAATAACCCATATAACCCAATAACCCAATTAAAAACTGATCCAACTGTCTACCTTACATCAATTTTACAACGCTTAAATAAACATAATCTCTCTTCTCTTCTCTGATTTTGTTCATCTATCAAATATCCTAACCCTAATTAACTTATGCACACCCAATATGATTTTCTTCATCTATCAAATCCTAACTGATTTTGTTCATCTATCAAGTTCAAGGGCGTTCAATCCATCCCTCCTTCGTCCAATTCTCCCGTGCTTTTTTTAAACTTGAAGGGTATTTTAGTCTATTGTTCCTAATCATTAAGATCATGACATGGAGATTTTAAAAGCAAATATTGAAAAAATCCAGGTTATGTTTAACCAATATAACCTATATTGCAACATGCTCAAAAATTGATATGTTCCTAATATTTTCATTCGAATACTTCTATAATGATCTATAGATCGACGAATATGAGATGCAATTGATTTATTGTTCAATCACATTTGTTCCAAGATAAATATTTTCCCAGGTTCTTGCATATGTTGGAGTATCATGTTCTTCCAAATCAGATGTGGAAATAAATTGACGTGTGCTATAATGTTCTTTGTTCATGCTAAATTGTTGCAGATTTATACGGACAACGTGTTATCCAACTATCCAATTTTATATCAGATTGTGATATATTTTTATCTGTTTATATTAAATTCTGATATATTTTTATTACTTAATTAACGTTTATTACTACTAATGTGTATTCTAAACTTTCTTAGATCTGGAAGTGTGCAGATAATTGGATGTTGAAGAAAAACGACCTCCCATCTTTTCATCCGGTTATCCTAAATTTATTTCATCTATTCGTCGGGTATTTTATTTATTTATTTATATTTATATATTTATTTAATTTTTAATCATTCTTAACTAATACTACTACTTTATTTATTTTTAAATCCGCAGTTGAATACAATTTTAAAAAATTAATTACCAATCTATCCGGAGCAGTTATCAGTTTTCCCATTATAATCTATTTTTTACAATCAACCGAATGCTCATGTTAACCAAAAAAAGGGGTTCAGTCCCTATTCGAAAATAACTTAATTCTCAATTAACATCCATTCCATTTAATACTTAACTTCATAATCTCATGGAGTAAATCTTACTCATTAGCTTACTGGATGGCTGGTTCTAAAGAAGTCTGCACTCCTTTCAATCTCTTGATATGCAACATGGACGAAAGTTGTAAAATCTGGGTCAAAGTTTTTGTCATATGGGTACAAACTTACTTCTGCAATCCAAAGGAGATTTCATGTAATGAGATGCTATTGGTAGACGCTCAGGTATGTTGTTCTTTATATTAAATCTCTTTTATTCAACTGTCCAATGTCTTACTGTCATGTAAGTATGCACTCTTTATTTTTCTTGTGTATATTTGGAATCTAACTAGATTATGAGATAATGATCCGGATGACTATAAGGACGACCCAACCATGAATATTGAAGACGTCGGGACGATTATGAAGGTTAGTTTATTTGATCACTTTAATTCGTATAAAAGAAAACTTTATAAGCTATAACTATTATAACTATTATAATAATGTATTACATACTTTCTAACTTTTGTTTACCGACCTAATAATGTCCAATTTGCAACCAGTTGCCACAGGCTGCAGTCAGGTTACTGCAAACTATAATTTCCAATTCTTCTTGGCAGTCCTCAAATCAGTTGTGCGTTTTCATTATTTGAAGTCGTCCTAAAATCAGTTGTTGCCTTCTTTTTATCAGTGATCTGTTGCTTCACTTATAATTGAATGCTTATACATTATTTAATGCCTTGGTTGTAACCGTTACCGAATGGCTCATATACAATTGTTATTTTGTGTATCATATTAGACGAAGTATAAGCTTAAAAGTTGGATATTTTGTTTACAAGTAACAAACTCAAAAGTATATTACCATTTCTAAAGACCCTTTTTATGATTAAAGAAACTCAATGGTCCCACATATTCCCACCTATATTAGTGTATTGAAAACAGTATCGTTTGCAAGTTTGCAACAACGATGCACTTTCTAATACTCCATAGTTAATTGCTTCACATCTTGAGTTTGGCTGTAAGAAGGAAACCTATATACTCACATATTTCGCAGGAAAGTATTAATGTTACAACTTTTTTTGTGTTATCATTCATACGTTATACTCACAGGTTTTTTTAGGCTAATCATTCGCGTGAAAAGCTATAATTAAGTTGCAATCATTGCTAACAAGACAATTCGCACTACCGTTATAAATATCTATTTCAACCAACTTGCTACATTAAGCAGTTTTTGACAGCCACGTCCTCAATCATGACATAAATTTTATGTGCATATCTTATAAATGGATTTTTTTATTTGCAAACGAGATGACTGGAGTTATAGCTTTCTTCTCATAAATATAATTGTTTTAGTTTACGTGTTCATTTTTAATGTTTTTGTTTTGTATCACACTATAATAAAGATATATGTAGTATTTCATTTATGTTTCTATGTTCATTTACATAAAATATTTTTATAATAATTCTCAACCTAATAATTATTTATATATAAGCCCCGCGAAGACGCGGGTTATAAACTAGTTTTGATAATAAAGTAAATAATGAAGTATCTGCAATCTGCAATTATTATGATAACGTAACTAAAAAGGATCGAATCACTTGTGTTGGTAACGAACACTACTACACAAATGAGAATGCAAACTCCCAATGCAAACCGGTTTTTACCTTAACCCCTAAAAACAGGTTTGCAAAGTGAAACGAGACCGGTTTTAAAAAATTCGGAAATGGGGAACCGGTTTTTACAAAAAACAGGTTTGGAAAGTAGACTTTGCAAACCTGTTTTAAAAAAAAAACAGGTTTCGACTTTGCAAACCGGTTTTTTAAGAAAACAGGTTTGGAAAGTAGATCTGCAAACTCACTTCATTTTTACCAAACTCACTTCATTTTTACTCATTTTATCAAACTCACTTCATTTTTACCCACAAACATACATATATCTCTCTATCGATCTATACGTTCATCACCATCACAAGATCGATCGAACTATCTCTGTTTCTACACGATAAGGTAAAACTTCCTCATCTCTTTCAAGTTTCATCGATCTTCATCGTGTACATCGTAAGTTTTTAATCGTCATCCTTCGATCTAATTTTTTTATGTTCCACAAGATAAATAACTATAAACAAGTTGAAGATGAACAAGTTGAAGATGAAATTTCTAACAATTGTGAACAGGTTCGATTCATATATTTGTTTTGCTTATTTGCTTTATTTTGTTTATTTGTAACCATGTTCACTTTGTGTATTTTGATTTGAGTATATGGCGTTGTTTGTATTCGAAGGATGAAGATCGATTACCGGAAAGGATGAAGATTAGCGAAGATGAAGATGCAGATTAGCGAACGATGAAGATTAATTAGCAAAGATAAAAATGCAGATTAGCTGTAAATCATTTATTTTTTTTTTAAATTCAGAACCCAAACCGGTTTTAAATAAAAACAGGTTTGCAATGTGGACTTTCCAAACCCCTTTTATTATAAAAACCGGTTTGGATTCCCAGCTTTTCAAACCGGTTTTAAAACCGGTCTGAGGCTTCCAAACCCCTCCCTTTGCAAACCGGTTTTAAAACCGGTTTGCAAAGCCTTAAAAACCGGTTTGGAATCTCTGTTTTTGTAGTAGTGGAAGTCGGCATCAATTTTAATTGTGTACTTATATATTTTGCTGTCACTTGTAATTAGAGGCGGAAGCAGAAATTTCTTTCATTTGGTAAAAAAAAAAAAAATTTAAAGCCTAGCATTTGTTGTCAAAATATGAAAGTTTTTTTTGAGAGAGATGAGAGAGAATCTGGAAAGAGAGAGAGAGAGAATGATGATGGTGAGTGGCAAGAAGTGAGGAGACAATCTTCGGGCACGAATACGGTTAGAGATGTCTATAGTGGTAACAACGGGATCAATTTCACGCGTCAATCTACAAATCATATGAAATCTTTCATGTTTTTCAACTTCCCCAAAGAGTGGAAGGTTGAAGAACTATGGAGGATGTTCAAACACTACGGGCGTGTTAGGGACGTATACATGGTGAGAAAGAGACTAAAAAATGGGGGGAAAATTGCTTTTGTGAGATTCGGGGATGTCGAAGATGAAGATCGTTTGTTGAATAAGCTATGTGAAATTCGAATCGATGGTCTGATGATTCAGATTTTTAAAGTCATCGACAGAAAGGATAGGGTTCCCACTTCCAGGTACGATGATGAAAGGAAAAGTGTTCAACAAGAATCTAGTTTCAACACTCATACTAGCAACAGATCTTTCAATCATGAAAGACATGATAATGGACCACCAAGGCATGCTTCTATAGATGAAAGAACTTTTAATGAAGTTGTTGGCAGGCGTAGAGAAAACGAATGGCCACCTCTAAAACAGTGGTCTAAAGTAAATCCAGACAAGGAGAGAACTGCATACGATCTTCGTGATACGGTTCTCAATAAAAACAAACATAAGACATCGACAACGGGTAATTCCAAGCAAGAAAGGGTTGTAACTTTATCCCATGTTGATGATCTCCGTGATACGGTTCTTAATAAAAACAAAGATAAGACATCGACATCGGGTAACTCCAAGCAAGAAAGGGTTGTTACCATAACCCCTGATGATGATAACATGGATATAATGAGAAAATCTATCATTGGAGATGTTAAAAAACTGGGCTTCCTGGGAAATTTTAAATCCATCTGTGATGCAGAAGGTCTTGTTAACTATGAGGTTAGATACTTAGGAGATCTTAGCATGATGGTTACTTTTCAAGATGGGTCGATTGCAAAGAACTTCGTTGAGCAAGATAATCACTGTTTGGCTAAATGGATGGAGAACATTCGATTGGGTGATTGTGCATATCTAGTTACAGCAAGACTAACGTGGATTAACATATTAGGAGTCCCCATCAAATACTGGAAGGAATCCACGCTTCATAAAATAGCGGGATGGTGGGGTCAAATTCTTGAATCCTCCAAATGCACGCTTACATGCAATCAAAACCTTATTGCAAAAAGAGTATTGGTCAAAGTCCGGGGAATTAATCTTGTTGATGAAATAGTCAAGCTAAGAATTGGGGATAGTCTCTTTTACGTAAAGGTTGTGACGACCCGGCAAAATCGTCATTGGCGGCGCTGTCAACTTAGGTCCCGTTACGTGATCATAAGTCTTTAAAATAAAGTTTGACCAAAATATGTCGAATTCATTTCAAATGTAAGGATGTTTCAAGGTTTACAAAAGTAGTTTAACAACTAGTTACGTTACAAAGTTTAAAGTACAGATGAAACCTATGCGACACAATTTAAAGTAAAGTCAAAAGACGCTCCATGTATGCATGTATACTTGACATCCAAGCAAGTATCAAAAATAGTGTGCGGAAGCATGTATCACTTAGCATTCAAGGACCTGCGAAAAACATAGAAAATCTGTCAACGAAAACGTTGGTGAAATCATAGGTTTAGTAAGTAAGTTGTATTGAACCACAAGATTTAGTATAAGTTGATTATCCAAATCGTTCGCATTCCAAAGTTGTTGTACGTTCGCGAGCACCCAATTATCAAGACTTAACTGTATACGAACCCCGTTATCACAGTGTTAGAACCTACACTATACCCGAAAATATATTTCATCCGCTAACGGTAGCGAACCGTCCGAATGAGGGCTCGTCAAGCCCGTATGGATCCACACAACATAAGTTCTCGTTTACACCCTACAATTGTAACTAATGATAATCGAATTGAGGCTTTTTGTCCTAACTCGCATGTGGAATGTTTGTTTTCGTACTCGTGTTAAAAGCATAAAAGTAATAAACGTATGTGTTTCTCATCTCATGATTTAAAGAAATAAAAGTTGTTGAAAGGTGGGACTATGATCTCACCTTGAGTGCACGAGTATAAAGGTACTTCACAAAGTAAACGTGTGCACGAACGAATGCTAGTCTTGACCTAAACAAGTAGGTTGTATTAATATCGGTAAAACACAAGGTCGGTCAAAGTTGTTCAATTAGTCCTATGGCTTGTTACGACTCGATTCTATAGCATGTGAATCAAGTTGTCAAGTTTCATGCAAGAATCAAGTATAAGAGAAAAGTTATAATGATTAAACAAAGTATTGGTTAAGTTTGAATAAAAGTCAACTTTGGTCAAGTCAAAGTCAACGAAAAAAGTCAACACATTCGGGTCGGGTCTCGGACAATTTTTCTGAGTTATAATATCGTATATGAGCATGTTAGAACAAGTCTCATGTTAATCGGAGGTGCGTAGCATAGTTAAAATTAAACGTGAAAACGCGAATTTGGACAGCCTACAATCCAGGCATATGCCGCGCCGAGCCAAGGTTTGGCCGCGCCGCGGCACCTCGGTTTACCTGATGCCTCACATCTAGGTTAAAGGCTATATTCGAAACGCTCTTTGAGCCGCGCCGCGCCAAGGATTTTCCGCGCCGCGGCAAAGCACCTGGACAGATTACTGGGCAGTTTCATGTGGTCAAGTCTCGAACCAATTTTCACCAAAACACAATTTATGGTCAACAAACATGGAAAATGCCTATTGTATGTCATTTGAAAACACCCATTACTAGTAGTTCAATTGAACTCATAACAATAACTAAACTAAACATTTACAACAACATAATTCGCATTAAATGTTCCTCATTAATTACATTCAAGTTCATAAATACGATTTGGTGATTCGGAAATAAATGCACACATATAATACGCCGTTTCGTAGGTAATTATGCTTACAATACTACCAAACACTTACAAACAACATTGCAAAGCATTTAATGCATCAAAATTCACATTTAAGGCTACCATAAACTCAACAATCATGTTAATGGAGTCTTTCTAAGTCAACCTACACATCAGATTGAAGCTAATGATGCTAGTAACACATTTAATACATGAGCTTTAACATCTAACAACATTTAATCAACTAAAACTCAAGATTTAACAAGTCATTTTTCAAGTTCATGCTAGTTACACCAAAATGACAAGAACGAGCAAACAATTCATGTATTCATGTTAGACTTGAGCCATAGACACTAATTAAAACTTTTATTAGTTAAGAATACCAAGAACAAAAATCTAGAGTTTTTGAAAAGCTCACCCCAAGTAATGAAATTGGTATCAAGTTGAAGCTCTTGATTAGTAGATCACAAATATGTAGTTTGTTTTGTTGTAAGCTTGCTAAATCGAATTTAGATGATGAATCTTTGTTTGAGAGTTTAAGAGCAAAAAGATGGAAGTAGTGAAAAGGTGGAAGATGAAATGAATTGTGGAGGAGAGGGTTTGACTAGTTGACCTAGTCACTAGTTTGACCATTTGGCAACTTTAGTCCTTCGAGTTTAAAAGCAGGTGCGTGAATTAACCATACGAATTATCTTAAATACGCTAGAGTAAACGAGAGATGTTATAATTAAATAACGGACTTTAAAATAAATAAACGAAAAGTAAACAGAAAAAGACAGGTTATTACATTACCTACTCCTTAAAAGAAATTTCGTCCCAATATTTAGGTAGATGTAGTAGGTGTTGCTTCCTTCTCGGGATCTTGCGTTGCCAACTCTACGAATAAGTGAGGATACTTTCTTTGCATTTGATCTTGTCTTTCCCAAGTAAACTCGGATCCTCTTTTGGCATTCCAACGGATTTTGACAATCGGGATTTTACTTTGTTTTAGCGTCTTGATGGAGTGGTCCACAATTTCAACCGATTCTTCTACGAAATGAAGTTTGTCATCAATAGTAAGCTCCTCAAGAGGGATGACGAGTTCGGGTTCGGCAAGGCACTTCTTCAAGTTTGATACATGGAAAGTAGGATGAACGGAGCTCAATTGAGTCGGAAGATCTAAACGGTAAGCAACGGGTCCAATACGCTCCAAGATTTCAAAAGGACCAATATATCGCGGATTTAGCTTCCCACGTTTCCCGAAATGGATTACACCTTTCCAAGGTGCGATTTTTAACATTACATGGTCACCCACTTGGAATTCGAGATCCTTACGTCTAATGTCGGCATAGCTCTTTTGACGACTACGGGCCGTCTTAAGCCTCTCTCGGACTTGAACGATCTTCTCGGTTGTTTCATGGATGAGTTTGGGTCCGGTGATTTGGTTTTCACCTACTTCGGCCTAACAAATAGGAGAACAACATTTGTGGCCATATAAATCTTCAAAAGGCGCGGCGTTAATACTCTAGTGATAACTATTGTTGTAGGAGAATTCGGCTAGAGGCAAATGCTTTTCCCAAGCTTTTTCGAAATCGATAACGCAAGCTCGTAACATGTCTTTCAAGGTTTGAATCGTGCGTTCTCTTTGTCCGTCGGTTTGCAGATGGTATGCGGTACTCATGTCTAAACGTGTTCCCAAAGCTTCTTGTAAGGTACCCCAAAATCTAGAAGCGAAACGGGCATCTCGGTCGGAAATAATCGATAAGGGTACACCGTGACGGGATACAATCTCTTTTATGTAAAGTTGTACAAGTTTGTCCATTTTATCGGTTTCTTTCATGGCTAAAAAGTGAGCGGATTTGGTGAGACGATCAATAATAACCCAAATGGTATCATAACCGCCCACCGTTTTTGGTAGTTTCATGATAAAGTCCATCGTTATTCTTTCCCACTTTCATTGCGGGATTTCGGGTTGTTGAAGTAACCCGGATGGCCTTTGATGTTCGGATTTGACTTGGAACAAGTTAAACACTTTCCAACATAAGTAGCAACGTCTCTTTTAATGGTCGGCCACCAATATTGTTCTTTGAGATCGTGGTACATCTTACCGGCACCGGGATGAATCGAATACCTTGACTTATGAGCTTCGTCTAGAATAAGGCTTCGTAAATCCCCATAACTAGGCACCCAAATTCTTCTGACGAAATATCGGAGTCCGGTCTCCTTAACTTCAAATCGAGAGACGAGAACGTTCAAGTGTTCGTGTGAAATATTTTCGTCTTTGAGAGCCTCATCTTGAGCTACACGGATTTGGCTATTGAGATTGGTGTGGATGGTGATGTTTAAGGCTCGGACACGAAGAGGCACTATTCTTTCCTTTCGGCTCAAGGCATCGGCTACTACATTTGCCTTTCCGGGGTGGTAACGAAGTTTACAATCGTAATCGTTCAATGTTTCGATCCACCGCTGTTGTCTCATGTTTAGTTGTTTTTGATCGAAAATGTGTTGGAGACTTTTGTGGTCGGTGAAGATGGTACTTTTGGTTTCGTAAAGTTAGTGTCTCCACATTTTGAGTGCAAAGACAACGGATCCAAGTTAGAGATAATGTTTCGTGTAGTTTCGTTCGTGAATTTTCAATTGTCGAGAGGCATAAGCAATAACTTTCTTTCGTTGCATCAATACCCATCCAAAACCATGTTTCGAGGCATCGTAATATACAACAAAATCATCATTGCCTTCGGAAAGAGACAAGATAGGAGCGGTGGTTAACTTTTTCTTTAGGACTTGAAACGCCGACTCTTGTTCGGCCGCCCAAACGAATTTATTTCCGTTGTAGGTTAACGCGGTCAAAGAACGTGCAACCAAGATGATCTTCGATGAATCTACGATAATAACCGGCGAGGCCTAGAAATTGACGAATATGAGTATGAGTAGTGGGGGTTTCCCATTTACTAATGGCTTCGATTTTTGCGGGATCGACTTTAATACCTTGATCGCTTACAATATGACCAAGAAATTGAACTTCCCTTAACTAAAATTCACACTTAGAGAATTTGGCATAGAGTTGTTCTTGTCTCAAGAGTTCAAGCACGATTCGGAGGTGTTGTTCGTGTTCTTCTTCGCTTTTTGAGTTGATTAAGATATCATCTATGAATACGATAAGGAATTTGTCTAGATACGGCTTGAACACGCGGTTCATAAGATCCATGAACACCGCCGGTGCATTAGTTAACTCGAATGGCATTACAAGAAACTCATAACTACCATAACGAGTCCAGAAAGCGGTTTTGGAGACATCTTCCCCCTTAACCCTTAGTTGATGATAACCCGAGCATTTATCGATCCGGTTTGCGTTTTCGGCTAACGACACTTAGTGGGTACACTTAGGGAATTTATCTAGCAACATTGATGAGCCCAATAACTCCCTTTTTACAGCTCTTGGTTGAATTTACAAGGGGAGGGCTTCTTTGATTTATTTTGGGCTAAAAGGTTACTAGTGTAGTGACCCGAGCTTTTCCATGTTTTTATATATTAAATGAAATTGATATTTACATGATTAAATGTTTCCAACATGTTAAGCAATCAAACTTGTTAAGACTTGATTAATTGAAATAGGTTTCATATAGACAATTGACCACCCAAGTTGACCGGCGATTCACGAACGTTAAAACTTGTAAAAACTATATGATGACATATATATGGATATATATATATAGTTAACATGATATTATGATAAGTAAACATATCATTAAGTATATTAACAATGAACTACATATGTAAAAACAAGACTACTAACTTAATGATTTTGAAACGAGACATATATGTAACGATTATCGTTGTAACGACATTTAATGTATATATATATCATATTAAGATATATTAATACATTATGATTTCATGATAATGTAATAATTTAACATCTCATTTGATTTAATAAACAATGGGTTAACAACATTTAACAAGATCGTTAACCTAAAGGTTTCAAAACAACACTTACATGTAACGACTAACGATGACTTAACGACTCAGTTTAAATGTATATACATGCAGTGTTTTAATATGTATTCATACAATTTTGAAAGACTTCAATACATTTATCAAAATACTTCTACTTAACAAAAATGCTTACAATTACATCCTCGTTCAGTTTCATCAACAATTCTGCTCGTATGCACCTGTATTCGTACTCGTACAATACACAGCTTTTAGATGTATGTACTATTGGTATATACACTCCAATGATCAGCTCTTAGCAGCCCATGTGAGTCACCTAACACATGTGGGAACTATCATTTGGCAACTAGCATGAAATATCTCATAAAATTACAAAAATATGAGTAATCATTCATGACTTATTTACATGAAAACAAAATTACATATCCTTTATATCTAATCCATACACCAATGACCAAAAACACCTACAAACACTTTCATTCTTAAATTTTCTTTATCTAATTGATCTCTCTCAAGTTCTATCTTCAAGTTCTAAGTGTTCTTCATAAATTCTACAAGTTCTAGTTTCATAAAATCAAGAATACTTCCAAGTTTGCTAGCTTACTTCCAATCTTGTAGAGTGATCATCCAACCTCAAGAAATCTTTCTTATTTACAGTAAGATATCTTTCTAATATAAGGTAATACTCATATTCAAACGTTTATTCAATTTCTATAACTATAACAATCTTATTTCGAGTGGAAATCTTACTTGAACTTGTTTTCGTGTCATGATTCTACTTCAAAAACTTTCAAGCCATCCAAGATCCTTTGAAGCTAGATCCATTTGTCTCTTTTCTAGTAGGTTTATCCACAAAACTTGAGGTAGTAATGATGTTCAAAACATCATTCGATTCATACATATAAAGCTATCTTATTCGAAGGTTTAAACTTGAAATCACTAGAACATAGTTTAGTTAATTCTAAACTTGTTCGCAAACAAAAGTTAATCCTTCTAACTTGACTTTTAAAATCAACTAAACACATGTTCTATATCTATATGATATGATAACTTAATGATTTAAAACCTGGAAACACGAAGAACACTGTAAAACCGGACATACGTCGTCGTAGTAACACCGCGGGCTGTTTTGGGTTAGTTAATTAAAAACTATGATAAACTTTGATTTAAAAGTTGTTTTTCTGGAAAAATGATTTTTCTTATGAACATGAAACTATATCCAAAAATCATGGTTAAACTCAAAGTGGAAGTATGTTTTCTAAAATGGTCATCTAGACGTCGTTCTTTCGACTGAAATGACTACCTCTTACAAAAAAGACTTGTAACTTATATTTCCGACTATAAATGTAACACCGGCAAATTTTTTTTTTTTTTTTTAAAACACAGCGGAAGACTTTATTAACAAACACACTATAAGTCGCGTCATTACATTAATCTGAGTAATTAAGTTTAAGTTTACACAACGGTGTTACGTTATCACAAAACATTATTTATACAAAAGACCACATCAGAGTTGGGTTGTCAAATATGTCTTTTGCAATAGCACCATTCCCGACTAGCAGTACCTAAACCTGCAAGGGGAGAATATGTGGGGGATTAGCGCACCGCTAAGTGAATGGAATCTATCTAACAGATATAGCTTAAGTCACACACAAGCTATATACTAAAAACAACACATGCTAACTATCAACTAGCATACAATAAGACAATACGAGGATCGGTGACTTGTACGAGCACACGACTCCTAGCTGATCGGACTTGAGTCTACCGATAGTCCCTGCTACTCAATTCACAGTATAGTTATCCAGATGCAGGGGATGCATCATTCACACTATACTCTACAATCAGTAGCCTATGGACTCAACCTCCCCTAGGCACGGTTGACCTCATACGGACTCTAACCTCTCCTAGGCACGGTCTCGAGTCCCCAGTCTCCCTAGGCCCGACTGGTGCCATTCACACAGTGTACACATAATTCACATACAACATCAGGCATACTATATTATTCTAACATGGCAATTTCTACACTATGCATGGTAAAAGAGTCAACCACAGTAGCATGATATGCTACTTAAACTCTATCCGGAGATAGACCCACTCACCAATTACCAGCAACTGCTCAGTTATTATTTCTGAGCTTCCTCCTTGTCCTTATAACCTGAGAATAACACAAACAAAGTTAATATACATATCCAATAAATAATATAATCATTTCATACGATTAACTAGGTCATAACACCATATATTCATAATTTTATGAGTCTACATCATGACTCCACTCAATAATGGCATACAGGTGCGTGCAAAACACGACATACACACTAAAACTCCTTTTCCGGCCCAAAAATAGTTTGATCTAGTTTCTTAAAAGTTCACCATTGAAAAGTATTCTTTATTACGATTCTAACGATAGTTTATTCATCAAAAACGGAGTTACGTTTTGAAAGTTGCGTCCGTTTCAATTTCATAAAAGTACTGTAGCAAATAGTGACAATGTAGCAACTCGGTACTGTAGCAAATAGTGAAACTGTAGCAAATAGTGAGTACTGTAGCAACTCGGCACTGTAGCAAATAGTGAGACTGTAGCAAATAGTGACAATGTAGCAGTTCGGGTACTGTAGCAAAATACTGTAGCAAGATACTGTAGCAAAATACTGTAGCAAAATACTGTAGCAACTGGGTTTCGAAGCAGTTCGCTGTTTTTGCGATTTTTTCGCCCAAAACTCGATTTTTGAGTGTTTTTGATCCGTTTTTAAGCACATGGAAGCTACTAAACATATATACAACCTATTTCTAACATCAATTAAGCATAACAAACACCAAAAATGAAGATTCAAGCTTAAAATCACACTTTTATTCAAGAACACAAAACTCAATTAATCAAGAATCAAAGCAAGGATTCAAGTAAATAAACCTGATTAGATGATCACAAGGATACAAGAAATTAGTCACTTAAGCTACTTGATCTAATTTCTTACTTGGATTTGATTAGGGTTTTGAGAGTGAAAGAGTTTAGGTACGTTCTAGTTTTGGGAAATTAGGTGAAATGGATGGAAACATCCAGATATTACACTCTTATGTGTTAAAAAATAATACCCCATCACACACGGGTATTTACCAATTATCTAAAATCTTTCGCACAAGATTAGGTAGCCCAAACGAGGTCCAAATTAAATAAACAAACCTGTTCTGGGACCCTTGTCACAAACTGGTCACAACACAATTATAATAAAACACTAATAAAATAATTAAAATAAAAGCACTTAAGACTAAGCATAAACCCTAAGGGCAAAATAGGCAACTTACAACTAGCCCGGGTTTCAGTCTGTTACAAATCCACCCCCCTTAAGAAGATTCCGTCCTCGAAATCTGGTCTTGGTCAAACAAACGAGGGTAGCGATTTCTCATCAACTCTTCTGTCTCCCATGTAAAATTAGAACCCAAACTGTGTTTCCACTCAATCAACACCATCGGAATCTCTTTCTTTCTCAGCTTAGTCACCTTTTGGTCAACCACACGGACCGGCTCTTCCACTAATTTCTTATTCAAATCGACCCTTAAATCTTCTAAAGGAAGAAGTTGTGTTTCATCGTCGACTTTACACTTACGAAGATAACATACGTTGAATGTATTATGAATACCAGCTAACTCTGGCGGAAGATCTAACACCACAGTCTGATCATTCAACACTTCACTGATCGGAAACGGACCAATAAATCTCGGTGCTAACTTACCACGTTTACCGAATCTGATAACCCCTTTCCACGGCGAAACTTTCAGATACACTCGTTCACCCACATTAAAGGTTACCGGACGTCTACGCGGATCAGCATACATTTTCTGCCTATCTCTAGCGGCTTTCAACTTTTCTCTCGCAATTGCAACTTTTTCGGCTGTCATTTGAACAATTTCGGGACCTGCAAACTGTTTCTCCCCGGCTTCTAACCAACAAGTCGGAGTTCTGCAACGACGACCGTATAAAATTTCATAGGGCGGCATCCCTATACTCGAATGATATGAATTATTATACGCAAATTCGACCAACGGCAAATGTGTATCCCACGAACCACCGTATTCTAACACACAAGCCTTTAACATATCCTCCAAAGTCTGTATCGTTCTTTCACTCTGACCGTCTGTCTGAGGATGATAAGCTGTACTTAAATTCACACGTGTACCCAAATTCTGTTGAAGACTATTCCAAAAATTCGACACAAATCTGGAATCTCTGTCTGAAACGATCGATAATGGCACACCATGTCGACTAACTATCTCGTTTATATACAATTCGGCTAACTCACTTAACGAAGCTGTTTCACGAGTAGCAAGAAAATGAGCACTTTTAGTTAGGCGATCCACTATTACCCAAATCATATCATGTCTTTTCTGAGTTCGAGGTAATTTGGTCACAAAATCCATCGTTATATGTTCCCATTTCCACTCTGGAATCTGTAACTGACGTAACGAACCATAAGGTTTCTGATGTTCGGCCTTCACTTAAGCACATATATGACACTTTTCGACATAACGGGCGATATCTGATTTCATTGTTGGCCACCAATACACTGTTTTCAAATCATGATACATCTTATTACTACCCGGACGTACTGTCAATCTGGATTTGTGAGCTTCCGTCATGATTAAATCCCTCAAATCTCCAAGCTTAGGCACCCAAACACGATTGTTTAAGGTCTTTAGTCCACGTGAGTCATCATTTAAGTCCACTTTTCGTTTGGACATTTGTTCAGATTTAATATGTTCGTCCTCTAAAACACAGGCCTGAATGGTTTTTAAGCTGTTAATCAAATCTAAAGTTATATTCAAACGAAGAAATTTCACATTTTCACTTGACTTTTTACGACTTAGCGCATCTGCAACCACATTTGCCTTACCCGGATGGTATTTAATTTCACAATCGTAATCTTTGATCAACTCTTGCCATCGTCTCTGACGCATATTCAATTCTTTCTGTGAGAAGATATACTGCAAACTCTTGTGATCTGTACATATAACACAATGGGTTCCATACAAATAGTGTCTCCACAGTTTCAAAGCAAACACTACTGCAGCCATTTCAAGATCATGCACTGGATAATTCTTCTCATGAACTTTCAACTGTCGCGAGGCGTAGGTGATTACTTTATCTCTTTGCATTAATACACAACCCAACCCAGCATATGATGCATCACAGTATACCACGAAGTTGTCTGAACCTTCTGGTAAAGCTAACACTGGTGCCTGACATAGTAGCTGTTTCAAAATCTGAAAAGCCTTTTCCTGTTCATCAGTCCATCGAAAGGCTACATCTTTACGAGTCAACTTAGTCAACGGACCCGCTATTTTCGAGAAATCCTTGATAAATCTGCGATAATAACCGGCTAATCCCAGAAAACTCTTAATCTCAGTCGGAGTCTTCGGAGAATTCCAATTCATTACCGCTTCTATCTTTGTCGGATCAACTTTTATACCTTCGGCACAAATCACATGACCCAAAAACTGCACTTCACGTAACCAAAATTCACACTTTGAAAATTTTGCAAATAGTTGTTCACGTTTCAACATGTTCAAAACCTGTCTCAGATGTTCAGCATGTTCACTTTCGGTCTTTGAATACACTAGTATATCATCTATAAACACAATCACAAACTTATCTAAGAACGGGCGACACACTCTATTCATTAGATCCATGAAGATTGCTGGCGCATTCGTCAACCCAAACGGCATGACAAGAAATTCATAATGACCATACCTTGTTCTGAACGCTGTTTTCGGTATATCTGATTCAGCAACACGAACCTGATGATATCCGGATCGTAAGTCTATCTTAGAAAAGAATGAAGCACCCTGTAACTGATCGAACAAATCGTCTATTCGAGGTAACGGATACTTATTCTTCACTGTTCTTTTGTTCAATTCACGATAATCAATACACATACGCATTGACCCATCTTTCTTTTTAACAAACAATACTGGAGCACCCCACGGTGAAGAACTCGGTCGGATAAACCCACGATCTAATAGTTCTTGAATCTGTGACATCATTTCACGAATTTCAGATGGCGCTAATTGGTATGGAGCTTTTGCAACTGGAGTTGTTCCAGGAACCAATTCAATCTTATATTCAACTTCCCTTACCGGCGGCAGACCTGGTAACTCATCTGGGAACACTTCGGGAAATTCTGATACTATCGGAATATCGGCCACTGTTTTCTTTTCTTTCTTCACATCAATCACATATGCAAGAAATGATTCACAACCCTTTGCCATCGACTTTTTCGCTTTCATCATGGTTATCAACAGAAAATTATACCCTCCCCGCTCCCCTCGGGCCACAACACGGGTTCCATCGGTCGAACGAAAGGTAATCATTTTCCTATCACACTTAATATTAGCCCTAAGCGAGCTCAACCAATCCATTCCTAGTACTACATCAAAGCTAGGAATAGGTAACACTAAACAAGTCACCGGGAAAGACTTCCCTTCTATCTCTATACAAACCCCAGTCACATAGGTTGTGACGGGTGTGGTCTTACCATCAGCTACTTCTACACTAACCGGCTTGGGTAACACAGTAGCTGGTAAATTCAACTTAGCACAGAAATCTAGGGACATAAAACACTTATTGGCACCACAATCAAACAATACGCGAGCAGGTATTGAGTTGATTAGAAACATACCGGTGATTACTTCGTCGGTTGCCACAGTATTTTCCACCGACATCTGAAAAGCTCTAGCCTCTGCTTTTGGAGGGTTCTTCCTCTTCTGCCCACTCGAGGCAGTTGACCCTCCAGCTGATGCTGAACGTGCCCCTGACCCTGCCCCGGAACTACCACTCTTCGACGGACAACTAATTGCACGATGCCCTGGTTTGTGACAACTCCAACACACGCTATTCGGATACGGACATGCTGAAGACTCATGCCCAACAACACCACACTTTAAACATCTTCTTGTAGCCTCAGAACACTGACCACTGTGAGAAGATCGACACGTGTGACACCAATTCCTTTTACCTGCTCCAGATCCAGTACTACTCTGACCACTTTTACTCTTCGATTTAAACCCACTAGACTTCTTGCATTTAGATCCTAATTGACCAGATACTTGCCCACCTTGTTGTAGCACATTACCAAACATTCTGTTTCTGGCGGCCTGAACATCACTTTCTACCATCTTAGCCATCACAACAGCTTGAGACAATGATGTAGCTGTTCTAACAAAAGTTCTGTACTCAGGCAGAATGATATTAACAAAATGCTGAATACGAGACGCTTCGTCTGGCACCCATTGTTGTACAAACCTCAGTTTATCCATAAACTTCTCTACTACCTCATCGATCGTCATTTGAGGTGTCATCTTCATTTCAATAAACTCAGTCTTGATTCGGTTCATATCAAATGGATTACAATATTGTTCACACACCTTCCCATGAAACTGCTCCCATGTGACCATACTCACTTGCTCTTTTGGTATACTAGAAATCAAAGAATCCCACCAAATCATAGCCCTACCTTTCAACAGTCTACTAGCATATGTTACCTTCAGCTCGGGTTCACACTGACATGCTTCAAATACCCTTTCAACTTCTCGCAACCAATTGAGAGTTACAGTCGGATCAGTACTTCCAGAGAACTCGGAGGGTTTGCAATCACGGAAGTTCTTATACGTACATCTTTTGGGTGGTTGCATGTAAGGTTGATGAAACATTTGCATTTGGTATGGATTCATCATCATGGAATTTTGGTAAGTAAAGGTGTTTTGTGGTGGCATATAATATTGGTTAGGTATTTGATTCTGAAACTGGTTCTGGGGCACATTAGGTATCGTTTGGGATTGCGCTGTTGGGAATCCAGGTGGTGTATCATCATTTCCAGAATGCCTCGCCAATTCAAGCTCATTAATTTTGTCCTCAGCCTCTTTTTGCTTGCTTTCTAACTGAAGGATGTAACTACTCTGATCATCATCCGACTCAACACCCTCTTCTGGTGCTCTGAATGTTCCGGGGTTGGAGGGGCCAGTTACGTTTCTATCAGCCATACATGTGCTACAAAACAGCTCACACAAAAGCTTAGTGGATAACAGTTAGTTCAATCACAACTAACATACGTATATCCTATTTTCACTTAGCCCCCACTCCCACAGACATGTTTGACTTGCCTCAGGGTTTGGGAACGAAATACGAGCACATATTTACTGCCAAACCATGCTCTGATACCAACTTGTAACACCGGCAATTTTTTTTTTTTTTTTAAACACAGCGGAAGACTTTATTAACAAACACACTATAAGTCGCGTCATTACATTAATCTGAGTAATTAAGTTTAACTTTACACAACGGTGTTACGTTATCACAAAACATTATTTATACAAAAGACCACATCAGAGTTGGGTTGTCAAACATGTCTTTTGCAATAGCACCCTTCCCGACTAGCAGTACCTAAACCTGCAAGGGGAGAATATGTGGGGGATTAGCGCACCGCTAAGTGAATGGAATCTATCTAACAGATATAGCTTAAGTCACACACAAGCTATATACTAACAACAACACATGCTAACTATCAACTAGCATACAATAAGACAATACGAGGATCGGCGGCTTGTACGAGCCCACGACTCCTAGCTGATCGGACTTGAGTCTACCGATAGTCCCTGCTACTCAATTCACAGTATAGTTATCCAGATGCAGGGGATGCATCATTCACACTATACTCTACAATCAGTAGCCTATGGACTCAACCTCCCCTAGGCACAGTTGACCTCATACGGACTCTAACCTCTCCTAGGCACGGTCTCGAGTCCCCAGTCTCCCTAGGCCCGACTGGTGCCATTCACACAGTGTACACATAATTCACATACAACATCAGGCATACTATATTATTCTAACATGGCAATTTCTACACTATGCATGGTAAAAGAGTCAACCACAGTAGCATGATATGCTACTTAAACTCTATCCGGAGATAGACCCACTCACCAATTACCAGCAACTGCTCAGTTATTATTTCTGAGCTTCCTCCTTGTCCTTATAACCTGAGAACAACACAAACAAAGTTAATATACATATCCAATAAATAATATAATCATTTCATACGATTAACTAGGTCATAACACCATATATTCATAATTTTATGAGTCTACATCATGACTCCACTCAATAATGGCATACAGGTGCGTGCAAAACACGACATACACACTAAAACTCCTTTTTCGGCCCAAAAATAGTTTGATCTAGTTTCTTAAAAGTTCACCATTGAAAAGTATTCTTTATTACGATTCTAACGATAGTTTATTCATCAAAAACGGAGTTACGTTTTGAAAGTTGCGTCCGTTTCAATTTCATAAAAGTACTGTAGCAAATAGTGACACTGTAGCAACTCGGTACTGTAGCAAATAGTGACACTGTAGCAAATAGTGAGTACTGTAGCAACTCGGCACTGTAGCAAATAGTGAGACTGTAGCAAATAGTGACACTGTAGCAGTTCGGGTACTGTAGCAAAATACTGTAGCAAAATATTGTAGCAAAATACTGTAGCAACTGGGTTTCGAAGCAGTTCGCTGTTTTTGCGATTTTTTCGCCCAAAACTCGATTTTTGAGTGTTTTTGATCCGTTTTTAAGCACATGGAAGCTACTAAACATATATACAACCTATTTCTAACATCAATTAAGCATAACAAACACCAAAAATGAAGATTCAAGCTTAAAATCACACTTTTATTCAAGAACACAAAACTCAATTAATCAAGAATCAAAGCAAGGATTCAAGTAAACAAACCTGATTAGATGATCACAAGGATACAAGAAATTAGTCACTTAAGCTACTTGATCTAATTTCTTACTTGGATTTGATTAGGGTTTTGAGAGTGAAAGAGTTTAGGTACGTTCTAGTTTTGGGAAATTAGGTGAAATGGATGGAAACATCCAGATATTACACTTTTATGTGTTAAAAAAATAATACCCCATCACACACGGGTATTTACCAGTTATCTAAAATCTTTCGCACAAGATTAGGTAGCCCAAACGAGGTCCAAATTAAATAAACAAACCTGTTCTGGGACCCTTGTCACAAACTGGTCACAACACAATTATAATAAAACACTAATAAAATAATTAAAATAAAAGCACTTAAGACTAAACATAAACCCTAAGGGCAAAATAGGCAACTTACAACTAGCCCGGGTTTCAGTCTGTTACAATAAACCTATACTTTTTCTGTTTAGATTCATAAAATAGAGTTCAATATGAAACCATAGCAATTTGATTCACTCAAAACTGATTTAAAATGAAGAAGTTATGGGTAAAACAAGATTGGATATTTTTTATTTTTGTAGCTACGGGAAATATTAACAATTCTATACAAATCATATCCTAGCTAACTTATATTGTATTATACATGTATTCTAATATATTATGTAATCTTGTGATACCATAGACACGTATGTCAATGTTTTGACATATCATATCGACCTATGTATATATATTATTTGGAACAACCATAGACACTCTATATGTAGTAATGTTGGAGTTAGCTATACAGGGTTGAGGTTGATTCCAAAAATATATATACTTTGAGTTGTGATCTAGCCTGAGACGTGTATACACTGGGTCGTGGATTGATTCAAGATAATATATATATCGATTTATTTCTGTACATCTAACTGTGGACAACTAGTTGTAGGTTACTAACGAGGACAGCTGACTTAATAAACTTAAAACATCAAAATGTATTAAAAGTGTTGTAAATATATTTTGAACATACTTTGATATATATTTACATATTTGTTATAGGTTCGTGAATCGACCAGTGGCCAAGTCTTACTTCCCGACGAAGTAAAAATCTGTGAAAGTGAGTTATAGTCCCACTTTTAAAATCTAATATTTTTGGGATGAGAATACATGCAGGTTTTATAAATGATTTACAAAATAGACACAAGTACGTGAAACTATATTCTATGGTTGAATTATCGAAATCGAATATGCCCCTTTTATTAAGTCTGGTAATCTAAGAATTGGGGAACAGACACCCTAATTGACGCGAATCCTAAAGATAGATCTATTGGGCCTAACAAACCCCATCCAAAGTACCGGATGCTTTAGTACTTCGAAATTTATATCATATCCGAAGGGTGTCCCGGAATGATGGGGATATTCTTATATATGCATCTTGTTAATGTCGGTTACCAGGTGTTCACCATATAAATGATTTTTATCTCTATGTATGGGATGTGTATTGAAATATGAAATCTTGTGGTCTATTGTTACGATTTGATATATATAGGTTAAACCTATAACTCACCAACATTTTTGTTGACGTTTAAAGCATGTTTATTCTCAGGTGAATACTAAGAGCTTCTGCTGTTGCATACTAAAATAAGGACAAGATTTGGAGTCCATGCTTGTATGATATTATGTAAAACTGCATTCAAGAAACTTATTTTTGATGTAATATATTCTTATTGTAAACCATTATGTAATGGTCGTGTGTAAACGGTATATTTTAGATTATCATTATTTGATAATCTACGTAATGCTTTTTAAACCTTTATAGATAAAATAAAGGTTATGGTTGTTTTAAAAATGAATGCAGTCTTTGAAAAACGTCTCATATAGAGGTCAAAACCTCGTAACGAAAGCAATTAATATGGAACGTTTATAATCAATATGAACGGGACATTTCAGTTGGTATCCGAGCGTTGGTCTTAGAGAACCAGAAAATTTGTATTAGAGTGTCTTATTGAGTTTGTTAGGATGCATTAGTGAGTCTGGACTTCGACCGTATTTTCTTTAAAAAATGATTGCTTAACATTTTTGTTGGAAACTATATATTTTTAACATGTGAATATTATGTGATATATTAATCTCTTAACGTGTTTGATATTATGTGATAGATGTCTACCTCTAGAACAAGTCCCATTGACTCACTTAATAATAATGAAGAGTCAAATGTAAATTGGAATGATTCGTGGACTGATTCACAAGTTCCCGAAGAGGAACCGGAAGAAGAGTCGGAACCGAAAGAAGAATCGGAACCGGAAGAAGAATCGGAACCGGATGAAGAAATAGAACCAGTGGGGGAAATAATAAAACGGTTAAGTAGAAGAAAATCCTCAACCAACCGACCAAAGTTAATTATGGTCAATGGTGTTTCCTCCAAGGAAGCAAAGTATTGGGAGGATTACCAATTCTCCGATGAATCGGATCCCGACAAGGATTCCGATGATGTTATAGAAATTACCCCAACACAATTTAATAAGGCAAAAGAGAACAATAAGGGAAAGGGCATAAAAATAGAGAAATTTGATTCCAAACACGATGAACTTTATATGTATCATCAACACCTGTATTTCTTAAGTTGTGACAATAACCCGGGAACCTCTAAACCGCCAGGTTTTTCTAAACCAATGTGGAAAACGACAGCTCGTATTAGGGGAACATCATATATCCCTAGAAACTTGGCAAAACGAACCAAAACCGAAGAAGAAGAAACGAGCGAGTCGGAATAAGATAGTTGTATTCGTGTGGTGTAATATATGTAATATAGTGTGCTTATGCTTTATGATATATGTAAAAATTGCTTGTATTAATAAGTATTTTTTTATGAATCTTACTCTTGTCTATTTTACAGTATAAAAACACAAAATGGATAGACAACCCAATATTTTAATAGACCTACCCGGAGACATGATTGATGAAATCTTGTCTAGAGTCGGTCAGAATTCCTCGGCACAACTATTTAAGGCGAGATCAGTTTGTAAGACATTCGAAGAACGTTCCAAGAATGCCTTGATTTATAAAAGGCTTTCGTTCGAAAGATGGGGGTATCACATTGGGAAATCCATAAGTTACGATGTGTTTACTTTGACGCATATATTGCGGGGAACCCAAATGCTATTTTACGCAACGGGTTAAGAAATTATTTTGACTCAATATATCCGAATATAGGACTTCGTGATTTAGAAAAAGCGGCTAACATGCAACATAAAGAAGCATGTTATGCTTACGGGTTAGTAATGTTCGCTTCTCACCAAAGTGAGAACAAGAACATCGGGCTACAACTATTAAACAAAACGTTCCCACAAGTGACGGAGTCGGTAATTGGGGTAAAAAATGAGGTTTTTAGGTTATTACGAGACTGTTGGTCATTACGTAACCTTCATCCTTTTGACAACGTTACAACACATTGTCTTACTATCGGTCACAACGATTATGTTCCACAAAACCAAGGATGGGAAGTGGTATTAGTAAAACCAGAATGCATGACTTGTTTCTGGACGTATGAATTACGTGTCTTTATTGCCTTTGCTGAACGCCTTATTTATTAACTAGAATTATCTTCGTAACTACTTTGTATCAAAGTTTTATGTGCTATATTTCATGCTATATGTAAAATAGCGGTATTGTAAGTTTGCAAGTTATTGTATAAAGGTTTGAATATGATATATTTTTTTTGTTGTGATTAGTTTTTCATATAGAATTGTAGTAGTTGAAATGGTATGTTAGCTACTAAGTATGAACTTAACGGGTAGGTACTACCCGAATTAAAGAGTATAAAACGCTAATATGAAGAAAGAGCTTTTATAAATAAGTTCATATTACGCTACGAAATACTATTGACTACTCTTGATATTCTATATGATTAACTCGTTTCATTTGACTATTTTGAAGGAAATGGCACCGACTACTCGACACACCTTGAATATGAGCGAAGAGGAATTTTGTGCCTTTCTTGCTTCAAACATAGCCACAGTACAGGCCGCGCTACATACCAACAATAACTCTGAATCTAGCAATACAGCTAACGATGCAAGAAATCGTGTAGGATGCTCCTACAAGGAATTCACTACCTGCAAACCTTCAGAATTTGATGGGACCGAAGGACCAATCGGATTGAAACGGTGGACCGAGAAAGTTGAATCAGTCTTTGCCATAAGTAAGTGTGCTGAAGGAGACAAAGTGAAGTACGCTACGCATACCTTCACAGATATTGCGTTAACATGGTGGAATACCTATCTAGAGCAAGTGGGACAAGATGCTGCTTACGCGCTACCGTGGTCAGCATTTAAGCACTTGATGAACGAGAAGTACCATCCTAGAACCGAGGTCAATAAGCTCAAGTCAGAACTTAGAGGGTTACGAACACAGGGATTCGATATTACTTCGTACGAAAGACGATTCACAGAATTGTGCCTATTGTGTCCGAGAGCGTTCGAAGATGAGGAAGAGAAGATCGACGCGTTTGTGAAAGGGTTACCGGAGAGAATCCAAGAATATATAAGTTCACACGAGCCTGCCTCCATACAAAAGGCATGTAGAATGGCTCACAAACTAGTGAACCAGATTGAGGGAAGAATTAAAGAACAGGCGGCCGAAGAGGTGAACGTGAAGCTAGTCAAAAGAAAGTGGGAGGAAAACGGTGATAAGAGTTACCAAAACAACAACAACTATCCCAATAATCGCAACATCAATCGCAACTACAACAAACGGCAAAACAATAACAACAACAACAACTACAACAATTATTCCAACAACAATAACAACCGCAACAACAACAACAATCAGAAGCATCTATGCCAAAGGTGTGAAAAGTATCACTCGGGGTTCTGCACCAAATTTTGCAACAAGTGTAAAAGAAATGGTCATAGCGCAGTGAAGTGTGAGGTCTACGGACCAGGGGTTAACAGAATGAAAGGAATAAATGGTGTCGGAACGAGTAATGGCAGAGCAAGTAGTGTCGGAGCAAGTTATGCCAATGTAGTTTGTTATAAATGTGGAAAACCGGGCCACATTATTAGAAATTGCCCGAACCAGGAGAATACGAATGGACAAGGCCGCGGAAGAGTTTTCAATATTAATGCGGCAGAGGCACAGGAAGATCCGGAGCTTGTTACGGGTACGTTTCTTATTAACAATAAATCTGCTTACGTTTTATTTGATTCAGGTGCGGATAGAAGCTATATGAGTAGAGATTTTTGTGCTAAATTAAGTTGTCCATTGACGCCTTTGGATAGTAAATTTTTACTTGAATTAGCAAATGGTAAATTAATTTTAGTAGATAATATATGTCGGAATCGAGAAATTAAACTGGTTAGCGAAACGTTTAAGATTGACTTGATACCAGTAGAGTTAGGGAGTTTTGATGTGATAATCGGTATGGACTGGTTGAAAGAAGTGAAAGCAGAGATCGTTTGTTACAAAAATGTAATTCGCATTATACGAGAAAAAGGAAAACCCATAATGGTGTACGGAGAAAAGGGCAACACGAAGCTACATCTTATTAGTAATTTGAAGGCACAAAAACTAATAAGAAAAGGTTGCTATGCTGTTCTAGCACACGTCGAGAAAGTACAAACTGAAGAAAAGAGCATCAATGATGTTCCCGTCGCAAAAGAATTTCCCGATGTATTTCTGAAAGAATTACCGGGATTACCCCCACATCGATCCGTTGAATTTCAAATAGATCTTGTACCAGGAGCTGCACCAATAGCTCGTGCTCCTTACAGACTCGCACCCAGTGAGATGAAACAAAGCCAATTACAAGAACTTTTAGAGCGTGGTTTCATTCGACCAAGCACATCACCGTGGGGAGCTCCTGTTTTGTTTGTCAAGAAGAAAGATGGTACATTCAGGTTGTGTATCGACTACCGAGAGTTGAACAAACTTACCATTAAGAACCGCTACCCACTACCGAGAATCGACGACTTATTTGATCAACTACAAGGCTCGTCTGTTTATTCAAAGATTGACTTACGTTCCGGGTATCATCAAATGCGGGTGAAAGAAGATGATATTCCAAAGACTGCTTTCAGAACACGTTACGATCATTACGAGTTTATGGTCATGCCGTTTGGTTTAACTAATGCACCAGCTGTGTTCATGGACCTTATGTGAAACGACCCGTCCTAATCCATCTGGACGAAGTCTTCAACAATTGGTCCCATTGCGAGGTTCTGACCTCTATATGCCATGAACGACTCCATGTAATATGAGTAAATGCACAGCGGAAGATTTCTTTCATACCTGAGAATAAACATGCTTTAAAGTGTCAACCAAAAGGTTGGTGAGTTCATAAGTTTATCATAAACAATAAAATTCATCATTTTGGTAGACCACAAGATTTAAATTCTGCATGGTACAAATGGGCCCAAATCCTATACCCACCTGTAATGTACATGTGATATCTTTTAAATATAGTACATCTTTCTCGTGTACGAAACCATTTTCATAAATCATAGTAACCGTACACATATCTTGTGCACAAAAATAACATACACATAACCTGTGTATAAAATCATTCTCTTGATATATAACATTCACATCACTGGTGGCAATTATCATGTCCACATAATTCAATGGTGGCAATTATCATGTCCACATAATTCAATAATAATCCGCAGAACTTCTGTCTGCATAATAATTCATTCGAGGAATGTTTTGCTTGTGTCTATCTCGTCAAACATTTATAAAAGCATCTTGGTCCAAAAATATAGATTTCAAAGGCATTTAATAAAGCAGTTGTAAAAACAGCGCATGTATTCTCAGTCCCAAAAATGTAAAGAGTAAAAGGGAATCAAATGAACTCACCTATTGTATTTTGTAGTAAAAATACATATGACTATATTGAACAACTGAACAATGCAGGGTTAGCCTCGGATTCACGAACCTATATCATTTGTATATTTATTAATATGCATAATTGTAATTGAACAAATATATATATAAATTTATTAGTTATATCCCTTTTATTTTAATAGTATATATATGTTTCATGTACTCATTTTTGTATATAAAAATATTAGTTTTTGTTATGTTATATGTATTTAAATATATCATTTGTATATTAGTAATAGTAGTTATAATAATAATAAAATAATACTACTTAGTGGTAACAATGTTTATAATACTTAATATCATTAATGAGTTAATAATGTTAATAATTCTATATTAATAATAATAATGATATTAATGATAGTAAATGTAAAGATATTAATTTTTATTGTTAATTTTAATTATGATAAAGATTTTAGTAACTACATAATAATACTAATGCATTTAGTAGTAATAATAATTTTAACACTAATGATAACATAACAATAATTATATTAGTAATAATAATAATAATAATAATAATAATAATAATAATAATAATAATAATAATAATAATAATAATAATAATAATAATAATAATAATGGAAAAGAGATCAAAAGTGTATACCCTCTTTAATTGTTTTTCTAAAAAAGAAATGCTCCAGACGAGACTCGAACCCGTGACCTCTCGCTAGCCTAATAACACCACAAACCACTCCACCCCTTTCTGTTTTTCGTGGTATATTATGAAATTCATAATTATTTAACCAGTCATCCATTCATATTCTTTTTCTTTATCAACTAATTTGGCCCAACAAGACATAACAGCCTTCGGCCCAAGTCAGTTGCAGTTCATTAATTCGGAAGCCCAACAAAATGAGAATATCGGCTCAATCCAATACAAAAACTAAACCCATTTATTTACCTGATTCATTATCCAATTAATGGTAGACAAGCTCGATGAAAAACAATTAATAATAATGATGGTGGGGTGCATCTGGTACACAGGAACAACAACACCCGTTTTCATCTTTACACTCATCATCTTCATTATAAAGTCGCCATTAATATATTTCTCATTATATAATCATCTTCTTCTACATCGTCATACTAGTTTTCGTTGGAGGATTACACACGAGATAACGATAGGACTATGTAAAGTTCTGCACCATAGCACTAATCCGTTACTCGAAGCTAAATAATTCAAGACGTTTTGCTGTAACTCATACTAGTAAGTAATGACGATAAGTTAAAACAAGGAGATTCGAAAAATGGAGGATTCAAATATCTAATCGATCATCATGGTAGAAGGACGGATCAAATCATGATATGTAGATTTTGAATGTCAATATAGAGCAAAAAGGATTGTGGACAGTCTCTTTGACAGGAGAGGGAGAGAGATGGTGTTCGATGGGTGGTTATCAAGGTTGAAGATGGTGATGAGGTGGTGGTGGAAAGTGGTGTTTAAATGGGTGGTCTTTGGGTTGGTCTGTTCGACAGAAAAATGAATAATAGGCAGCTGCAGTTGCAGCAACTAATCTGTGGTGGTTTTATCAGCGGTTTATGAATGAAACAAGAGGAAAGATATGAGTTATCGAGCTAAAGGCTATTATAATTATGATTATGGTCTGATGATGTACGTATGTATACATATTAATATACAGAAGTGGGTTGTTGTTATCGTTGTTGGACAGGAAACAGATAAAAAAAAAATATCGCGAGTGGTGATGTCTATCAGGTGGGTTTCAAGGTGAAATCGAAACAAGTATACGTATAATATTTGTAGGTTATTAACCTAATGGGTTTTCGAAGTGGAACTAGAATAACAGCTAGTAGTCGTAGTAATATGGTGATCATGGTTGTGGATGGTGTTTAATGGTAATGGGTTGGGGTCTTGGCCAAAACAGAATAAATGATATACATATATAATAAAAAAAAATAAAAAACAAGTTGTAGGTGGTTTCGTTCAAGTGGGTTTCGTTGGAGGTGATACAAAGTGGGTTTGGTTATGGTGACCGGTTGTAGAGGTGGCGGTTTAAGAGTGGTTTTTGAAGATGGCTCGATGGTGATTGTAGTCGAGGGTTGTGGTGGCCGGTGAGGTTGTTCTTGATGTTTGGCTTGATTGAGAAAGAAACCCAGAAGTGGGTTTGGTTGAAGTGAATATGTGCATATGCATGTATGTTAGTGTAATGAAAAGGAAAAGAGCACATTAATCTACAATTAGCCACAGTATTTCAATTAAACACAGTACTTCACTTTAATAATTTAACACTCGTGAAGTTTACTTGTTTTCATACTACCGACACTTTATCACGGATGGCTATATAGTGTTCATTGCTAAACAGTTGTCGTATAAAAGTGTTCCTAAAAATCTCAAACTTTTAGATTAAATATAATTTATTATTTCACTCATTAACTGTTTGTAACCTGATCAAAAAGGTTCGGTAATTATTTATTTTCTGTACCAAATAATATGTACGGAGTACTAAAATTCAAACTAAAAGGATAAAAAATATTTTTGACGAATCTAATATCTTCGAAATCAATTTACAGTTCAACTATTATTTTAATCTTTCATGAACATGTACAATATCTATATTAAAACTAATAAAACATTAATCGAGTGCTACTGACGTTTACTACTTAAGCCCGAAATCATTCATTTTCCATTTACTCTCACACTATATATAATTAGTTTTAAATAACAAGTTTTATCACATAAATATATATTATATATTTTTAAACAAATAGATTTAATATTATTTTTATATATTTACAAGTAGTATTTATATATATATATATATATATATATATATATATATATATATATATATATATATATATATATATATATATATATATATATATATATATATTTGTAATAATAGTTTTTATTACATCGCATATTATTTTACATATTGATTTCCCAAAATTAAATCATATATTATTTTAAATAATATTTCAATTATTATATGTATATGTATGTATATTTAAATATATATATATATATATATATATATATATATATATATATATATATATATATATATATATATATATATATCTATTTACAATTAGTTGTTCGTGAATCGTCGAGAGCAGTCGAAGGGTAATTGAAACAGTTCAAAAATTTCGAGACTCAACATTACAGACTTCACTTATCGTGTCAATTTCATATAGAGATTAGGTTTAAATTTGTTCAGAAATTTCCGGGTCGTCACAGTACCTACCCGTTAAATAAATTTCGTCCCAAAATTTGAGCGTGGTCATCATGGCTAACAATGAATATGTTTTCCTGACGAATATGAGTTGATAAATAGAGTTTTATCATTACAGATAAAATAATTCGATTATTCGGAGAGCACAAATGAAGCTAACACAAAAGAGTGAAATGAATAAATGAAGTTTCGTTTTAACTTTTGACGTTGTCTTGGTTGAATTCCGGCATTTAAGGGATTTAAAAGAAAATATTGGAAATCTATAAGATCTGATTCTTTGGCGAATAAGGAAATTAAGATCTCTCTAATTAAATACGGTGATCTGCCTCGATTACTCTGTCTGATAATTCCATTATAAATTAAACATTTTCCGTTCCATCATTTTCACTATTCCTATACTTTCTTTCTTAGTTCATACATTCAAAAGATTGTGAAAATGCTTAATCCCATTCTAATCCTTGATATTTTCCTAATTATCATTTCTGTCATCCTTCTTTTCAATCTTCCTCCAGAAAGATTTGGTTACTTCTACTATTACCTTGAGATGATACTATTCTTAATTCTACCGTGTCTTTATATTGCTATTCGTATTAATATCCACGGTTTGTAACCTCCGTGTTTTTATTGGGCTTTATATTTTCTCTTATATTTTGGAGCTATTTGCCTTTTTATTCTCTTCTAGATCTCTAGTAAAGCGAGTAACGGTCCAGAATTCGTAAGTATGGAAATTCGGATGAACTCTATGTTCTAAACAAGAAAGAACGTAATAGCACGATTTGATTTGTCAAATTACCAGAATCACTGAGAATAGAACTATCAAGAATATATTTTCTTGATATGTTCAGAAATTAAGCAGAATGAAAGAGTTATGTAACATGGCACATGATGACGTTATGATCTGTGAATCATCACGTTCCATTAGAAACTCAGCATGACTTACTGTAATATAATCACGTTGATCAAGTGTCATTATATTATACTAACTCATGCTTCAGTTCCCAACATTACTTCAATAACATTCATATTTTAAGCTTGAAAGTTTACAGAATATAGAAACTAACAGTTTCTATATGATGTAACACTGATAGCACGAAGAGATTAATGATTTCAAATAAGAATAGTTATGAAAATATCTTCAGAAATATGGAGGATATTTATAATGAAAGATACGATGATATCTTGGAATTTCTAATATCGAAGGATGGTGAAGAAAATTTGTCCGTAAGAGTTTGGAGTCAGAAGCAAGGTATTCGCTAAAGATTTCATCAGAAACAGAATCATCAGGATTCTTAACGTACAAGTTTAGTCCTTGTGATTCGTTCAGAGACTCCTTCGTGGTTTGCTCAATCTGTTTTGCAGTACCAAATTTTCTATCGAGCGTTCCCAACACTCCCTTCTTTATCATCAAACTTTTTGCCATTTAGACCATCTATAATTTTTCTGTTTCCTCTGCATTTAATGCTACCATATCTGAGTCATCGATTATCAATCCGAGGTGGTTTCAGAAGAATTGTGTTTTTAGATGATTAATCGCTGATGGTAATATGATGAAATATGAAAGGTTCCCCGGTAACAATAAAAGAGAACGCATATATATCAAAGTGATAATAAGGTTGTTCCGAACGAAAAGTCAAAGTTGACTTTCTGGAGCTGTGATAAAATTGGCTAATTTGGAAAAGGGATTGAAAAGTTATTTTCGGTAATAACAACGTCAAAGGAGTTAGCACAGATACGTGTCAAACGTTTGCTCAGGTTCTGAGAGTTTTTCAGGTGCATAACTATAGGCATTAATCTTTTCTTCCGTAGATGAAGTGCGATTGGTTCATCCTCCCAATTGAGGTGTTTTCAAGAATCTTGAAAGGTTTGAACGCAGATTGTAATCGTCAAGATACAAATGAGGTTTAAGATGAAATCAAGTTGCAAACTTGAAGAAATGTTTAGTTTCATATGTTATAATCAATATTTTAATTCATTTTAATTATCCAATGTTTTTAGTCCACAGTCGATAGTCCACAGTTGACAGTCCAATAATTCATATATAGTTTAATATATAATATTCGAATTAATTAATACGTATCGTGACCCGTATTCATCTCAGACTCGATCACAACTCAAACTATATATATTATTGTAGAATCAACCTCAACCATGTATAGCTAACTCCCGCATTACTGCATATAGAGTGTCTATGGTTATTCCAAATAATATATATAGATGGGTCGATATGATATGTCAAAACCTTGTATACGTGTCCCGATATTTAAAGTGCGTAAAATAAATAACAGAAATTAAATGACGATAAATAAAATTGCGAGAATATAAATTGCGATAAATAAACTGCGATAAATAAATTGCGATAATTAAATTGCGATAAATAAATTGCGATAAAATAAAATGTAATCAGTTAGCTAGGAACAGTTAGCTGGAAACAGTTAGCGTGGATTCTTAATAAAATTTCTCATAGGTAATTAGTCTGTTTCTAACAAATTTTATTTTGTCAAATATTTTCTTCGTTATGCCACTTGTTGAATTCTGATAGGTCAAAATCCAAATATGAAATTAAACTTGGATGAAAATAGTTGTTCTTTGGTGAACGGATACGTATATGTGTGAATTTGAACAGTGTTGTTAATGACTGCAGAATCTGAATTGAAGAATGTACAGTGTAACTTATTAACGTGAGATCTAAATATTCCTCGGGTATTACCTACCCGTTAAAATATTTTCACCATTAACAGTTTGTACAAGAGAATTTTTAATCACAATCTTTATGAAAGTATATATACATATATATTTTCTTCAGATGTAATTATGGATTTAATGAGTCAATATAATATTAAACTCATTTGATTTTAGATTAGAGCTAGAATAAGTAATCTCTAAAACTATTAGGATCCACATATTCTTCGCAGAATATTAATGAAGTTATGGATCAATACTTCATCGTTCATTGCTGTTGGTACTCCTTGTTATCTATGGTGCGTATGATGTTGGTGTTCGTGGGGCAGATTGTGAAATTGAGTCTTGGGATGCGGATGTTGTTGTTGGTGATACCGTTGATGTTGATGATGTTGCTGAAGCTGGTACATTTTGCACCATATTTTTCAAGACTACAACTCAGGCGCGAAGCTCGTTGACTTCTTTGATTACTCCGGGATTATTGGCGGTTGGAACAGCGAATGAATAAAGTTTAGAATATGAGATATGATATGTTCGTGGTGAGATATTCGGGAAATGAGAGTGAAAATGGTGTTTCAAATTGGTTCGCCGATAGGTGCTTCAGGTTTTTCGTCAAAAGGTGAATTTGGTTGGTGAAAAAGATCGCCTTCTTCTCGTCTCCATTGATTGAGTCGACTACGAACTCATCAGATTAATTGGGGATGGATGATTGATTGATTCATTCTGGTGACGCTGCTTTTGGAGCTGGAGTGGGACTCCATGTCGGAATCCGAGGGACTTGAACTAGTGGTGAGTTCCATTGCGTACGATTGAATAAAGGGTTTTTCGATATGAAATAATTTTCGAATATCGGATGATATTCTAATTACATAGAATATCTATACACAGTACAGAAGATTCCGTAGATTACGAAGGAAATTAAGGAAACGTGTCAGATAAAGTCTACAGCAACAGATACGCTAAGATATGATTTAGCAGATACGCTAAGATATGATTTTTGTCTATACACTAATCATGCAATCAATGCAATAAGATGTCTCTAGACTAAGGATGATAAGCAAGTGATTCTCTAAAAATGATAAGCAGGTAATTTTTGACACGAAATGATAAGCAAAACTTTTGACATGTAGACACGGTCGAAGTCCAGACTCACTAACGCATCCTAAAGACTTATCAGTTAGACACACTAATGCAGACTTGGTTCGCTAAGACCACCGCTCTGATACCAACTGAAATGACCCGTCCTAATCCATCTGGACGAAGTCTTCAACAATTGGTCCCATTGCGAGGTTCTGACCTCTATATGCCATGAACGACTCCATGTAATATGAGCAAATGCACAGCGAAAGATTTCTTTCATACCTGAGAATAAACATGCTTTAAAGTGTCAACCAAAAGGTTGGTGAGTTCATAAGTTTATCATAAACAATAAAATTCATCATTTTGGTAGACCACAAAATTTAAATTTTGCATGGTACAAATGGGCCCGAATCCTATACCCACCTGTAATGTACATGCGATATCTTTTAAATACAGTAAATCTTTCTCGTGTACGAAACCATTTTCATAAATCATAGTAACCGTACACATATCTTGTGCACAAAAATAACATACACATAACCTGTGTATAAAATCATTCTCTCGATATATAACATTCACATCACTGGTGGCAATTATCATGTCCACATAATTCAATGGTGGCAATTATCATGTCCACATAATTCAATGGTGGCAATTATCATGTCCACATAATTCAATGGTGGCAATTAACATGTCCACATAATTCAATAATAATCCGCAGAACTTCTGTCTGCATAATAATTCATTCGAGGAATGTTTTGCTTGTGTCTATCTCGTCAAACATTTATAAAAGCATCTTGGTCCAAAAATATAGATTTCAAAGGCATTTAATAAAGCAGTTGTAAAAACAGCGCATGTATTCTCAGTCCCAAAAATGTAAAGAGTAAAAGGGAATCAAATGAACTCACCTATTGTATTTTGTAGTAAAAATACATATGACCATATTGAACAACTGAACAATGCAGGGTTGAACTCGGATTCACGAACCTATATCATTTGTATATTTATTAATATACATAATTGTAATTGAAAAATATATATATATATAAATTTATTAGTTATATCCCTTTTATTTTAATAGTATATATATGTTTCATGTACTCATTTTTGTATATAAAAATATTAGTTTTTGTTATGTTATATGTATTTAAATATATCATTTGTATATTAGTAATAGTAGTTATAATAATAATAAAATAATACTACTTAGTGGTAACAATGTTTATAATACTTAATATCATTAATGAGTTAATAATGTTAATAATTCTATATTAATAATAATAATGATATTAATGATAGTAAATGTAAAGATATTAATTTTTATTGTTAATTTTAATTATGATAAAGATTTTAGTAACTACATAATAATACTAATGCATTTAGTAGTAATAATAATTTTAACACTAATGATAACATAACAATAATTATACTAGTAATAATAATACTAATAATAATAATAATAATAATAATAATAATAATAATAATAATAATAATAATAATAATAATAATAATAATAATAATAATAATAATAATAATAATGATAATGGAAAAGAGATCAAAAGTGTATACCCTCTTTAATTATTTTTTTAAAAAAGAAATGCTCCAGACGAGACTCGAACCCGTGACCTCTCACTAGCCTAATAACACCACAAACCACTCCACCCCTTTCTGTTTTTCGTGGTATATTATGAAATTCATAATTATTTAACCAGTCATCCATGTCTGTTTCATATTCTTTTTCTTCATCAACTAATTTGGCCCAACAAGACATAACAGCCTTCGGCCCAAGTCAGTTGCAGTTCATTAATTCGGAAGCCCAACAAAATGAGAATATTGGCTCAATCCAATACAAAAACTAAACCCATTTATTTACCTGATTCATTATCCAATTAATGGTAGACAAGCTCGATGAAAAACAATTAATAATAATGATGGTGGGGTGCGTCTGGTACACAGGAACAACAACACCCGTTTTCATCTTTACACTCATCATCTTCATTATAAAGTCGCCATTAATATATTTCTCATTATATAATCATCTTCTTCTACATCGTCATACTAGTTTTCGTTGGAGGATTACACACGAGATAACGATAGGACTATGTAAAGTTCTGCACCATAGCACTAATCCGTTACTCGAAGCTAAATAATTCAAGACGTTTTGCTGTAACTCATGCTAGTAAGTAATGATGATAAGTTAAAACAAGGAGATTCAAAAAATGGAGGATTCAAATATCTAATCGATCATCATGGTAGAAGGACGGATCAAATCATGATATGTAGATTTTGAATGTCAATATAGAGCAAAAAGTATTGTAGACAGTCTCTTTGACATGAAAGGGAGAGAGATGGTGTTCGATGAGTGGTTATCAAGGTTGAAGATGGTGATGAGGTGGTGGTGGAAAGTGGTGTTTAAATGGGTGGTCTTTGGGTTGGTCTGTTCGACAGAAAAATGAATAATAGGCAGCTGCAGTTGCAGCAACTAATCTGTGGTGGTTTTATCGGCGGTTTATAAATGAAACAAGAGGAAAGATATGAGTTATCGAGCTAAAGGCTATTGTAATTATGATTATGGTCTGATGATGTACGTATGTATACATATTAATATATAGAAGTGGGTTGTTGTTATCGTTGTTGGACAGGAAACAGATAAAAAAAATATCGCGAGTGGTGATGTCTATCAGGTGGGTTTCAAGGTGAACCCGAAACAAGTATACGTATAATATTTGTAGGTTATTAACCTAATGGGTTTTCGAAGTGGAACTAGAATAACAGCTAGTAGTCGTAGTAATATGGTGATCATGGTTGTAGATGGTGTTTATTGGTAATGGGTTGGGGTCTTGGTCAAAACAGAATAAATGATACACATATATAATAAAAAAAAATAAAAAACAAGTTGTAGGTGGTTTCGTTCAAGTGGGTTTCGTTGGAGGTGATAAAAAGTGGGTTTGGTTATGGTGACCGGTTGTAGAGGTGGCGGTTTGAGAGTGGTGTTCGAAGATGGCTCGATGGTGATTGTAGTCGAGGGTTGTGGTGGCCGGTGAGGTTGTTCTTGATGTTTGGCTTGATTGAGAAAGAAACCCAGAAGTGGGTTTGGTTGAAGTGAATATGTGCATATGCATGTATGTTAGTGTAATGAAAAGGAAAAGAGCACATTAATCTACAATTAGCCACAATATTTCAATTAAACACAGTACTTCACTTTAATAATTTAACACTCGTGAAGTTTACTTGTTTTCATACTACCGACACTTTATCACAGATGGCTATATCGTGTCCATTGCTAAACAGTTGTCGTATAAAAGTGTTCCTAAAAATCTCAAACTTTTAGATTAAATATAATTTATTATTTCACTCATTAACTGTTTGTAACCTGATCAAAAACGTTCGGTAATTATTTATTTTCTGTACCAAATAATATGTACGGAGTACTAAAATTTAAACTAAAAGGATAAAAAATATTTTTGACAAATCTAATATCTTCGAAATCAATTTACAGTTCAACTATTATTTTAATCTTTCATGAACATGTACAATATCTATATTAAAACTAATAAAACATCAATCGAGTGCTACTGACGTTTACTACTTAAGCCCGAAATCATTCATTTTCCATTTACTCTCACACTATATATAATTAGTTTTAAATAACAAGTTTTATCACATGAATATATATTATATATTTTTAAACAAATAGATTTAATATTACTCCCTCCGTCCCATTATAAGTGTCCACTTACTTTTTGCACACAGTTTTAGGAAATTCCACTAACTTCATTCTCCACCAATCAAAAACCTTCTCACTCCTAAATAACCTGTTCTCATTGGTTGAAAGTACAATATGGACACTTGTAATGGGACATCCCAAAATGGAAATGTGGACACTTGTGGTGGGACGGAGGGAGTATTTTTATATATTTACAAGTAGTATTTATATACATACATATATATATATATATATATATATATATATATATATATATATATATATATATATATATATATATATATATATATATATATATATATATATATATATATATATATATATATATATATATATATATATTTGTAATAATAGTTTTCATTACATCGCATATTATTTTACATATTGATTTCCCAAAATTAAATCATATATTATTTTAAATAATATTTCAATTATTATATGTATGTATATTTAAATATATATATATCTATTTACAATTAGTTGTTCGTGAATCGTCGAGAGCAGTCGAAGGGTAATTGAAACAGTTCAAAAATTTCGAGACTCAACATTACAGACTTCGCTTATCGTGTCGATTTCATATAGAGATTAGGTTTAAATTTGGTCGGAAATTTTCGGGTCGTCACATTATGAACCGAGTGTGTGGACCATACCTTGACAAGTTTGTCATTGTTTTCATTGATGACATACTTATTTACTCAAAGAATGACCAAGAACACGGTGAACATTTGAGAAAGGTGTTAGAAGTATTGAGGAAGGAAGAATTATACGCTAAGTTTTCAAAGTGTGCATTTTGGTTGGAAGAAGTTCAATTCCTCGGTCACATAGTGAACAAAGAAGGTATTAAGGTGGATCCGGCAAAGATAGAAACTGTTAAAAAGTGGGAAACCCCAAAAACTCCGAAACACATACGCCAGTTTTTAGGACTAGCTGGTTACTACAGAAGGTTCATCCCAGACTTTTCCAGAATAGCAAAACCCTTGACTGCATTAACGCATAAAGGGAAGAAATTTGAATGGAAAGATGAACAAGAGAAAGCGTTTCAGTTATTGAAGAAAAAGCTAACTACGGCACCTATATTGTCATTGCCTGAAGGGAATGATGATTTTGTGATTTATTGTGACGCATCAAAGCAAGGTCTCGGTTGTGTATTAATGCAACGAACGAAGGTGATTACTTATGCGTCTAGACAATTGAAGATTCACGAACAAAATTATACGACGCATGATTTGGAATTAGGCGCGGTTGTTTTTGCATTAAAGACTTGGAGGCACTACTTATATGGGGTCAAAAGTATTATATATACCGACCACAAAAGTCTTCAACACATATTTAATCAGAAACAACTGAATATGAGGCAGCGTAGGTGGATTAAATTGTTGAATGATTACGACTTTGAGATTCGTTACCACCCGGGGAAGGCAAATGTGGTAGCCGACGCCTTGAGTAGGAAGGACAGAGAACCCATTCGAGTAAAATCTATGAATATAATGATTCACAATAACCTTACTACTCAAATAAAGGAGGCGCAACAAAGAGTTTTAAAAGAGGGAAATTTAAAGGATGAAATACCCAAAGGATCGGAGAAGCATCTTAATATTCGAGAAGACGGAACCCGGTATAGGGCTGAAAGGATTTGGGTACCAAAATTTGGAGATATGAGAGAAATGGTACTTAGAGAAGCTCATAAAACCAGATACTCAATACATCCTGGAACGGGGAAGATGTACAAGGATCTCAAGAAACATTTTTGGTGGCCGGGTATGAAAGCCGATGTTGCTAAATACGTAGGAGAATGTTTGAAGTGTTCTAAGGTCAAAGCTGAGCATCAGAAACCATCAGGTCTACTTCAACAACCCGAAATCCCGGAATGGAAATGGGAAAACATTACCATAGATTTCATCACTAAATTGCCAAGGACTGCAAGTGGTTTTGATACTATTTGGGTAATAGTTGATCGTCTTACCAAATCAGCACACTTCCTGCCAATAAGAGAAGATGACAAGATGGAGAAGTTAGCACGACTGTATTTGAAGGAAGTCGTCTCCAGACATGGAATACCAATCTCTATTATCTCTGATAGGGATGGCAGATTTATTTCAAGATTCTGGCAGACATTACAGCAAGCATTAGGAACTCGTCTAGACATGAGTACTGCCTATCATCCACAAACTGATGGGCAGAGCGAAAGGACGATATAAACACTTGAAGACATGCTACGAGCATGTGTTATTGATTTCGGAAACAGTTGGGATCGACATCTACCGTTAGCAGAATTTTCCTACAACAACAGCTATCATTCAAGCATTGAGATGGCGCCGTTTGAAGCACTTTATGGTAGAAAGTGCAGGTCTCCGATTTGTTGGAGTGAAGTGGGGGATAGACGGATTACGGGTCCGGAGATAATACAAGAAACTACCGAGAAGATCATCCAAATTCAACAACGGTTGAAAATCGCCCAAAGTCGACAAAAGAGCTACACTGACATTAAAAGAAAAGATATAGAATTTGAAATTGGAGAGATGGTCATGCTTAAAGTTGTACCTTGGAAAGGCGTTGTTCGATTTGGTAAACGAGTAAAATTAAATCCAAGGTATATCGGACCATTCAAGATTATTGATCGTGTCGGACCAGTAGCTTACCGACTTGAGTTACCTCAACAACTCGCGGCTGTACATAACACTTTCCACGTCTCGAATTTGAAGAAATGTTTTGCTAAAGAAGATCTCACTATTCTGTTAGATGAAATCCAAATCAACGAAAAACTTCAATTCATCGAAGAACCCGTCAAAATAATGGATCGTGAGGTTAAAAGACTTAAGCAAAACAAGATACCAATTGTTAAGGTTCGATGGAATGCTCGTAGAGGACCCGAGTTCACCTGGGAACGAGAAGATCAGATGAAGAAGAAATACCCACATTTATTTCCAGAAGATACGTCAACACCTCCAACTGATTAAAATTTCGGGACGAAATTTATTTAACGGGTAGGTACTGTAGTGACCCGAACTTTTCCATATTTTTATATATTAAATGAAATTGATATTTACATAATTAAATGTTTCCAACATGTTAAGCAATCAAACTTGTTAAGATTTGATTAATTGAAATAGGTTTCATATAGACAATTGACCACCCAAGTTGACCGGCGATTCACGAACGTTAAAACTTGTAAAAACTATATGATGACATATATATGGATATATATATATATAGTTAACATGATATTATGATAAGTAAACATATCATTAAGTATATTAACAATGAACTACATATGTAAAAATAAGACTACTAACTTAATGATTTTGAAACGAGACATATATGTAACGATTATCGTTGTAACGACATTTAATGTATATATATCATATTTAGATATATTAATACATCATTATATCATGATAATATAATAATTTAACATCTCATTTGATTTAATAAACAATGGGTTAACAACATTTAACAAGATCGTTAACCTAAAGGTTTCAAAACAACACTTACATGTAACGACTAACGATGACTTAACGACTCAGTTAAAATGTATATACATGTAGTGTTTTAATATGTATTCATGCACTTTTGAAAGACTTCAAGACATTTATCAAAATACTTCTACTTAACAAAAATGCTCACAATTACATCCTCGTTCAGTTTCATCAACAATTCTACTCGTATGCACCCGTATTCGTACTCGTACAATACACAGCTTTTAGATGTATGTACTATTGGTATTTACACTCCAATGATCAGCTCTTAGCAGCCCATGTGAGTCACCTAACACATGTGGGAACCATCATTTGGCAACTAGCATGAAATATCTCATAAAATTACAAAAATATGAGTAATCATTCATGACTTATTTACATGAAAACAAAATTACATATCCTTTATATCTAATCCATACACCAATGACCAAAAACACCTACAAACACTTTCATTCTTAAATTTTCTTCATCTAATTGATCTCTCTCAAGTTCTATCTTCAAGTTCTAAGTGTTCTTCATAAATTCTACAAGTTCTAGTTTCATAAAATCAAGAATACTTCCAAGTTTGCTAGCTTACTTCCAATCTTGTAGAGTGATCATCCAACCTCAAGAAATATTTCTCATTTACAGTAATATATATTTCTAATATAAGGTAATACTCATATTCAAACTTTGATTCAATTTCTATAACTATAACAATCTTATTTCGAGTGGAAATCTTACTTGAACTTGTTTTCGTGTCATGATTCTACTTCAAAAACTTTCAAGTCATCCAAGATCCTTTGAAGCTAGATCCATTTGTCTCTTCTCCAGTAGGTTTATCCACAAAACTTTAGGTAGTAATGATGTTCATAACATCATTCGATTCATATATATAAAGCTATCTTATTCGAAGGTTTAAACTTGAAATCACTAGAACATAGTTTAGTTAATTCTAAACTTGTTCGTAAATAAAAGTTAATCCTTCTAACTTGACTTTTAAAATCAACTAAACACATGTTCTATATCTATATGATATGCTAAATTAATGATTTAAAACCTGGAAACACGAAGAACACTGTAAAACCGGACATACGCCGTCGTAGTAACACCGCGGGCTGTTTTGGGTTAGTTAATTAAAAATTATGATAAACTTTGATTTAAAAGTTGTTCTTCTGAGAAAATGATTTTTCTTATGAACATGAAACTATATCTAAAAATCATGGTTAAACTCAAAGTGAAAGTATGTTTTCTAAAATGGTCATCTAGACGTCGTTCTTTCGACTGAAATGACTACCTCTTACAAAAACGACTTGTAACTTATATTTCCGACAATAAACCTATACTTTTTCTGTTTAGATTCATAAAATAGAGTTCAATATGAAACCATATCAATTTGATTCACTCAAAACGGATTTAAAATGAAGAAGTTATGGGTAAAACAAGATTGGATATTTTTTATTTTTGTAGCTACAGGAAATATTAACAATTCTATACAAATCATATCCTAGCTAACTTATATTGTATTATACATGTATTCTAAAATATTATGTAATCTTGGGATACCATAGACACGTATGCAAATGTTTTGACATATCATATCGACCCATGTATATATATTATTTGGAACAACCATAGACACTCTATATGCAGTAATGTTGGAGTTAGCTATACAGGGTTGAGGTTGATTCCCAAAATATATATACTTTGAGTTGTGATCTAGCCTGAGACGTGTATACACTGGGTCGTGAATTGATTCAAGATAATATATATCGATTTATTTCAGTACATCTAACTGTGGACAACTAGTTGTAGGTTACTAACGAGGACAGCTGACTTAATAAACTTAAAACATCAAAATGTATTAAAAGTGTTGTAAATATATTTTGAACATACTTTGATATATATGTACATATTTATTATAGGTTCGTGAATCGACCAGTGGCCAAGTCTTACTTCTCAACGAAGTAAAAATCTGTGAAAGTGAGTTATAGTCCCACTTTTAAAATCTAATATTTTTGGGATGAGAATACATGCAGGTTTTATAAATGATTTACAAAATAGACACAAGTACGTGAAACTACATTCTATGGTTGAATTATCGAAATCGAATATGCCCCTTTTATTAAGTCTGGTAATCTAAGAATTAGGGAACAAACACCCTAATTGACGCGAATCCTAAAGATAGATCTATTGGGCCTAACAAACCCCATCCAAAGTACCGGATGCTTTAGTACTTCGAAATTTATATCATATCCGAAGGGTGTCCCAGAATGATGGGGATATTCTTATATATGCATCTTGTTAATGTCGGTTACCAGGTGTTCACCATATAAATGATTTTTATCTCTATGTATGGGATGTGTATTGAAATATGAAATCTTGTGGTCTATTGTTACGATTTGATATATATATAGGTTAAACCTATAACTCACCAACATTTTTGTTGACGTTTAAAGCATGTTTATTCTCAGGTGAATACTAAGAGGTTCCGCTATTGCATACTAAAATAAGGACAAGATTTGGAGTCCATGCTTGTATGATATTATGTAAAACTGCATTCAAGAAACTTATTTTTGATGTAATATATTCTTATTGTAAACTATTATGTAATGGTCGTGTGTAAACGGTATATTTTAGATTATCATTATTTGATAATCTACGTAATGCTTTTTAAACCTTTATAGATAAAATAAAGGTTATGGTTGTTTTAAAAATGAATGCAGTCTTTGAAAACGTCTCATATAGAGGTCAAAACCTCGTAACGAAATTAATTAATATGGAACGTTTATAATCAATATGAACGGGACATTTCAACTAGTGGGTTGTAATTAGGCCCTAAAGCTAACCCTTAAAACCCCTAATTGGAAAAATACACCCATTTACTTCCCCCTAACCCTAAACCACGAAAATTGCAACTCCTCCCTCATCATCTCATCATCATTCATCAACACCACACAAACACCATCAATTTTGATTATTTGCTTGAACCTTCAACACGAAAGTGCTTCCTTTGATCGTCCTCTACACGCTAGTACTAATTGATTTGTGTTTTAAGGCATAAAAACTAACCCTAATTTTATTATATCAGTTTTTTATGTCAATTACATAGTGTATTGATGTCTAGTGCTCCATTACATGCAATTACAGTTGTCGTTAGTCGTTAAATTGCTCGATTGTTGTCGTTGCAATGAATCACGAATTTGTTTGCTATGTATCTGATCAAATTAGTTTGTGTACTGATTTTGTATTATATCTAGATGGATAGATCTCAAAAAATTAATAAGTTTGGACTTTGATTTTGCTTGATTTCGTTATCGTATGCTTAAGATATGCTTAATCAAAGTTTTCGTTAGGGTTTCACATGTAATCCGAATTTTCTGATTTGTATGCTTTATGATTTGACTAATAAAAAGTGTACTATTGTATTCCTTATGAAAAGTTATGCAATTTGGACTTAAGGTTTGCGTTAAAAGATTATGTAATGCTCCCGTTATGTCAAAACGAAGATTTGGTTCTTTAAGTGACCTGAATCAGTTTTCAAAGTTACATAAAAATTGCTAGAGTGAACTAGGAGTTGTTTGAGACTTTGATCTTCTGGAATATATTAGTTTATATGTTACTTGACATATTTCATTTGTATTAAAACTTGTAAAAACTTGAATTGCCATGAGATATATGCCCGTCTAAGTGATATGTCTGTTGGATGAACAAAACTGGAAGGTCTGTAAAGATTGATTAATCTGTACGAATTGGCTAAAGAGATGTCTTTGATTATTTTACCACTAATATTTTGGAATGTTTTTAGGTGATTCCAATTGGCCGTTCGTCAACATCTATTTTCTATATTTTCAGAGAAATATTTCAAAACTGATGCGCGTGCTGAAATTAATTTAGTAAACCGTAACTAGACCTCTTCTGACTTCTGACTTTTATATATCGTATGAGGCTTTGGCCGGACTTTTTGGAATCTATTTTAATTGTAGTTATGATCTGGAGTTTTTTTATGATTCAATGGTTTATGTGCTATGAGCTATAGTTGGATCTTTCTACGATGTACGTTTTTCGAAGGCATGCTTTAAAGTGCAAAAGTGCAATATGCTTAACTTTGACTTGTAAAGTGATACTTGACCTAGGTTTGACTTATTGATCATGTTTTCATGACCTACTGAGATGTTTTACTTTAGTTTACCACTTTGACCGAGATGACTTTAGGGTTGACTTTGGTTGACTTGCTTGGATTAGTTGACTTTTACTTGCTTGTTGAATTAGTCTGAGCACTAGTACTTTGCGTACACTATGGGTTAACATTATGACCTATATGTGTATACTTAAGATGACCTATTTGACTAGGTTACATTGTTCGGTCGTGATTGTTCGACTACAGTACGATTTGCTAAGATATTTCAGTGCTTTTACTAAGGTGAGTCTACAGTCCCTTTTTCAGCAACATTTTTGGGATGAGATACATGCTACTTTTGAAACTATTTCTTAAACTGTTTTTACGAATGTTCTACATATTAGGCATAAATAACTTACCAAGAATATACATATGAGTTCAGACCAAAAATCCCTTAGCTTGATTATATTAGTTACTTTGTAAGCTCGACTTATAGGGACGGTACCGTTAGGTTTGACAAACCTCACTGCAACGTTAAACAAGTGCTTATATAGTTGTTACTCGTACACTTGATCGGTGTATCGCCAGTATAGCGTAAACTAAGACATGTGCTCGGCTCATGCAAAGGTTAAAGCTTTATAATCAAATGCTCATAATAAGTGTATATTATTACGAAGCTTTTCAGAAATCTCGTGGCCTAACTTACGATGAATGTTACTTAAAGATGATGTTTACAAACTTGAAACTGGACATGGTAATGTCTACAAACAGATGAAATAAAAAGAACTTTTTGATGTCACTCACAGTTGAAACTTGACATCTTACAAACAGTTTATTACTTAGCATTTGCTATACGCAAACTTCTGAGATTAAACCTTAGCGGTTTATCCAGATAAACGATTTTCAGAAATGATTTTCGACAAACGATTTATGAAAACTGTTTTATGAAACATACGAGAACTATTTACTCAAACCTGTAGATTCACTCAACTTTATGTTGATCCGTTTTGCATGTTTTATCTCAGGTATTAGTTGCTTCCGCTGTAGAGCATTGTCGTTATGTAGAAGTCAAGCCAAGCATTGGGACCAGAGTTAGTACGCCGTTAGTGGATTCTGACGGGGTATTACACATTGGATCTTTTTTCTTTGGAATCAAAGTAACAAAGGACGCATTGCATCCTTTAGAGAACTCGGCCTTATCCCAAAACCACATAATTGCATCACCAAGCTCGTTCTTAATAACATCCCAATATTTCTTAATAAATCTCATATTAAACCCGTCCGGCCCCGGGGCCTTTGTGCTACCACAGTCCAAAATGGCTTCATGAATCTCTTTCTCATTAAAAGGTGACTCGAGTGCATCTACCTCATCAGTAGACAGAACCTGGTAATTCAAATCTTCTAAACTTAGTCGATCATAATCTGACTTAGAGAAAATACCTTTAAAATGCTTGAAAATTTCGGCCTTGATAGCATGTGGACTTTCTGACCAAACTCCCCCGATGTTTATACACCGAATATTGCATTTATTGATTTTCCTCTTGATCACCGAATGAAAATACTTTGAGTTCTCATCACCTTCTAGTATCCATCGTACCCTGGCCTTTTGCTTAAGCATGTTTTGTTTTGATCGCTTCTTTTTCGATCCAAATCTTACCTGTATCCTGCCAAATTTTTGTTTCGGACTCATTTAAACCTCCAGTTTCAGCCCTTATTTCTAACTCAGATGCAGCTCCTTTCAATGTTTCAATTTCACCGTCGAGATCCCCGAATCTGTTATAGCTCCATTTCCTTAAAGCCTCCTTAACCTTGTTTAGCTTGTTACGAAAAAGACAATCTTTGCGGGAATTATCACCTACCGAAACCTTACATGCATCCATAACCACCTGATCGACATCCTTCTCATCAAACCAAGCGTCAAATACTTTGAACGGTTTAGGGCCAAAATTCTTTTCTTCATCCTTCAACACAATAGGACAGTGGTCTGGATGTTTTCTTTCGAGTGCAACTGCAGAAAATTTTTCCCATATAGTGCAGAATTTCTCGGTAATAAAAAAGCGATCTAATTTGCTAAATTTGACACCGTCGTAGCTTACACGAGTAAATATCCTCCCACCTAAAGGTAACTCAATAAGATTATTAGAAGCAATAAAATCATTGAATCTTTTGGCTCGATAATCAAAAAAATCACAGTTGAGTCTCTCCTCCTTCCTTCTAACCTCGTTGAAGTCCCCACACAACAACCACACTTCGTCACAATCTTGTTCTAGAATCTCAGAAAGTGAATTCCATAACTTAAGTTTATTTTTATCATCTTGAGGCCCATAAATATTTATAACGTTAAGATTGCAATTCTTCGCTTTCCAGATGCCTCTTACCCCAATTACAGAGTCAAACTCGATAACGTCAGTAGCCACGAACTGATCAGTATTCAATATCAGGAGTTGGCCACCAGCTTTACCAACCTTCGTTTTTTGTATGAAATCACATTCCTCAGAACCCCACAGTGCCATAACCCATTTGCCGTTAATACAGTTTAGTTTAGTTTGTTGTAAGGCCAAAAAACATGGCTTTCCTTTAGCAATCAGATTCGTTACCCAACCAATTTTATCAACCCCTTTTGAATTCCCAAAACCGCGAACATTAAGTGAAATAGCTTTCATAATTAAATAATTGATAGACGATGATGAAGCTGGATAACTTACTTTTTGGAAGGCTTTTCCTTCCATTTGAGCCCAATCTTCTTGCCGTACTCTCGTACACCTTCTTCATACAATGAATCTGAGCTTTCCTTTTCATCTCTATTTACCAAAATTGAAAGAACACCCCTTCTCAGCACACGACGAACATTTTGAACCCAACGGATGCTCGGCTTTGTTCTTTCTCGCAGTGTTTTTAATGTTCATCATACGTGAAGACGCTTTCCAATCTCGCAAATTGGACCAGCAACAAGCCTTCTTGTTCAAATCGCATCCTTTTTTGATCTTCGATGTAACTTTGCGATTTTGATTTGGGATATTTGTTTTGCCTTCGGTTTCACGATTAACTTTACCCTTATTACTATCGATTGTGTTTTTTTATTTTAGTCGACTTATCCACCGGGATACAATTTGGGTTACCAATACCAATTGGGCTAGTGTGACAAGATTGGGCCACATCATCCAAACTTATGTCGTTAAAAATATCCTCGATTGGGCCATTATCTCTCAACTTCTCTCTCAACCTAATACCTTGTTACATGCAACAATAACCAAGGTTGTAAAAGACGCGAGTCGGGGACGCATCGGTCATGCCTAAAAAATGACGCGTCGGACGCAACGGGGATGCAACGGGCGTTGACTAACGTTGACTTTTTAAAATAGTTTTATTAAATATATATTTATATATAACATTATATATATCGAATCTTAAAATATAAACTATATTTATAATAAACATGAACAATTAACAATTATTAACAATACTACAAAAAAAATAACAAAAATTGACCGACTTTGACCGACTTTTTCCCAATTTGACCGGCTTTTTCCGAATTTGACCGATTTTTACCGACTTTGACCGACTTTTTAACTTTGAACGACTTTTTAGCAACGACACATCGGCCATGCAAAAAAAAAATGACGCGTCGGCCAAGTCGGCCAAGTTTTGCAACACTGACAATAACCATCTGTTTTACAGTGAAATATTTCCCCATATTTATACATCAATTTTTGAAATTGAAAGTTGTTTGTAATACAACTTTTCACATCTTCACACGCAGTACCAACCAATTATTTTTGTTAATGTGATTGGGTGGGTCCTATGCGTATGGAAAACCACAATTAAAATTAAATCAACTTCAATCTGAGTTGCAACTTGCAATGAATTCAATCTAAATAGTTGTGGGATTTTTTAGGCGCTATCATTGAAAACTCATGACAACTGTGTTTTTGTTTGCAAGAATAATATGAATCCAATTAAGCCTTCTAGTATGTGCATTTTGGTCCGTATAATTATAGCAAGAAAAAGGTAGACAATTCACCTACCAAAAAGATATTTATGAATTGCAACTGGTTGGGCAGTTGGCACGTAACATATTGGATGCTTCCCTAAATCAATTTACACCGTACAAAAATAAACCACATGTGATTTGTGCTCTACCCATCTTTTCTTGGTACTTTGCAAAAATCTTGCAATTGGTCAATATTTTTTTGAAGCATAATAAAAAGTCTAGCTTTTATTTATTTGCCATTGAACACGCTTTTTGTAATCTACAGATTCATAAGTAAACTTTTTCCTTCGTTTTTACATATTAAGTCGTCGATCGATCTTCATTCTAGGTTACAAAGTAGTCTTCTATATACATCCATCTCAATAAGGTATGGTTCTTTACTTCGCATCTGTAGCTCACAATTCTTGTCTAAAATGCTTCAATGTCTTAAAAAAATTTGTATGTGGAGTTGTAGCAGCATAAATGTGTGGTTTTTGTGAAGATAACAAAATTTATGCGAACCCACCCTAGTTGTAATATTGGGATGTGGTGGAAAAGTCTCACGTTCGAGTTCATCTTAAAAATATTCGCGAGATTTATTTCTTGAAAGCCGGATTGTCCCGGGAAGTTTTACCGAGCCGTATTCAGGACCCAGATCTGATCCACCTGTCCCTCGGTATGGGTTAAGGTTCGGATTCATGTAATGAGGTTCGGGTTTCCGCCCGAAAACGCGTGCGTGAGTGGCAAATGAGAGAATTCGATGACAAGAAAAAACAAAACAAAGTTATGATCACAAGAATAATGTCACTTTTTTTATTTTTTTTAATCTAATCTAATACATAATAATAATAAACACAATATACACTTAGAACCAAAAATAATTGCAAGGCAACCGTAACAAATGGAGATTTACTTTTGACAACAAAATATGGTGCAACAATGTAGCCTTTTATATAGCCTTTTATATAGACATTTATAGTTAACTCATTTATAAGTGTTAATTTTCTATTTCTATTTTAATCAATAAAAAGCATTTTAACAAAATTATAAAGCATTTTAATATAAGTCTTTCTTGCTTTTCAAAAAAAAAAAAAAAACAAAATTATAAAGAATTCAAAATTTTATACAATATCTAGTGTAGTGTTTATGTGAAAGTGCCATTTTCCCACTAAGGGCTTTCATGTAAATTTACATTTGCATGTGATTTTAATTTCCAAGATTTATTTATTTATGATAATGATAATATAATAGTATGAACTTTTGTTGATGTCCACAGAGCCTCAATCTTCAGAACAAAAACAGAGCAACACAAAAACAAGTGAGTAAAACAGATCAAACAAGAACAAAATGATGCTAAGAAGTTCATCAACACCACTTCTTGGATCTCTATTGCCATCAATCTCATCTGATAACCGCAACAACAATCTCCATGAAACCACCTTACACCCATACAAATCCTCACCAATTCACAAATTCTCATTTCATCAAACACCATCCCCTGCATCTCAACATTTCACCACACTTTCATGCAACTCATCTCCGATGTCACCTTCATTCGGAACCAACGGATTACGAAGAGCGCAATCTGAAGGTAATCTAGACAGCTTGATTAGTTCAGAACATGAGGATGGATTCAGTTTCTTCAATGAACATAAGAAACATTCAAGTAGGTTTCATAGTACTTTACTGGAGACAATCCCATCTTTCTCTTTTCAGAATTCAAGATTCAAATCAGAAGATGATGAATCAAGTGATGATGAGGAAGACGAAGGGGTTGACGAATTTGGTGGTTTTAATATGGAGAATAAAGTTATGATCTTGAATAAGCAGATGGGGTATGGGAATTTGACAGTTAAAGATGATGTAGGAGGATCAGGTGCACAAATGTATCTTGCAAAAGGGATAGGTGTTGATGTAGGGTTTGGTTGTGGTGATGCTGGTGCAGGTGGTAGTGGTCGGAATCTTTCTCGATTAGGTCGTGGAGAAGGCGGCAACGACGGTGATAATCATGATACGGAGGATCATTACAAGAAGATGGTGAATGAGAATCCAGGAAATTCTTTGTTTCTATCAAATTATGCCAAGTTTCTATATCAGGTACCCTTCAAAAACCTTGATGGAATACTATAATAAAGTTGTAGTTACGCTAATACGGTCATAAATGGTTATGGAATAACCTGGTTAGATCGCATAAATCTAAGTAAAAATTATCCCCATTTTAGGTAGATGCACAGGGAAACCTTATTCATTTACTCGTTTGCTTATAAGCATGCCCATATGCATCTATTGTCATGTTTTGACTTTAGACGTTTTTTCTTCCAACTTTGACTTTTAAATTTCGTTTGTATTATATAGTATTCTATGAAAATTGATTGGTTTATAAAAACATATATATTTTAACGGTATAATGCTCATCAAGTATTATGTAACACATAAAAAATAATTTAAAGTCAAAGTTTGAATACATTTGGGACGGAGGGATTATGTTTTTTCGTATGTTCAGGTTACCCGGTGGGCCGAAACTTATTTTTACTCAATGCAAACGGGCCTAAACGGGGTAATCTCGTGACAGTTTGCAAACCTTCCTTGGCCACCCCAAAAGTTCACCTAGTAAAGTTCGAATTTGAGACCTCGGACATCATGATGCCTTACCAAATAGGCCATGCTTGTCATGTGGTCACTAACTAAATCAAGCCAATAAATTTACAAACATTATCAGACAGATATTGGTCATGAATATAAGTTGCTACCCCTTCATAATACATGTTATAACATTTTGATTTCGAGTTTTCGATCATGTCAGTCAAAGCAAGATCTTAAAGGAGCCGAGGAGTACTACTCAAGGGCAATTCTAGCGGATCCTAATGATGGTGAAATACTCTCACAATATGCTAAACTATTATGGGAGCTTCATCATGATGAAGACAGAGCAACAAGCTACTTCGAAAGAGCAGTTCAAGTAGCTTCTGAAGATAGGTAAGTGACGTTATAATGACGTTTGACTGTTTTCATTACTGGATAACTGAAAAGGTTTTAATCTAACTCGAGATTGTTTTTTCAGTCATGTTCATGCAACGTATGCTAGTTTCCTATGGGAAATCGAAGAGGATGAAGATGGGGAAGAAGAAGGGTATCTTAGTAATATCCCACCACTCTTCAACAATGGAAATATGGTTTCTGCTACAACCGCTTAAGCTTCAAATTCTACAACGGTGTACTGATGATTAAAGCAGCATTTTGCGTAGGATCTAGGGGTAGTTACATTATATGAAGCATATTCGTTAGCACTGTATCCTATTAGATTTAATAAACTATCATAAATTTGCAGAAAACTCGCAAATAATTGCGATATTCACTAGTAATTGCATACTTACATTACAGTTTTATACTAACATTAGACACAATAAAATTCAATAAAAAAACCTTGTACTGCAGAATATATGATTTGGCTAAAAAAGTTGACTAATATGTGAAACCATAACCAGGTATTTAATATGAATGTTTGTTATACCCCTTATTAGTATATTTTGTTGTAAAATCTGTATATACTTTACAGCAGTAAAGTGTAAGATATATAGTTCTTTAAACTTCTGTGTATACATTGTCTTCCAAAAGGATATAAAGCAATCTTATTTTATGAAAGTAACATTTCTTTTTGGATAACAGCAGAAGAAACCACATATTTTAACAAATATTTGGTCTTTAACTAATGTTACTAGTTATAAACTTGTTAACCATCTGCAAAATTGACCCTTTAAATGAAAAAGGCCATAAGATTGGTCCTCACATTAAAATTGGCAGGCTCAGTCGTAATAATTGGCTCCACGCATATGCAGGAATGGCACCAGCAATTTTGATGTGCAGGCGGCATCGTTGTAGCCAATGTAAGCGTGCTTTTAAACATGCTACTGACTTACTGAGAAATGAAATTCATAGCTGTTTCCCCAACAAAAACGCAGCCGATAATGCAACACTGATTTTGGTACACAAGATTTTTCCATTTTTTGATATATTGAGACACTTCTAAAAATTGACTAACGGTCAAACAAATTCATAGAGCTACATATCTAGTCAGACTTTACATTTTTTGGAATACATGTACAGCCACTTGTGGAACAGATGAGTTGGGACTTGTGGTTGGGAATAAGTAAATAACCGAATAACTACTTCCGTAAGCAATATATGTGCCGTAAGCAACCTACAGGTAGTGCAGAATCTAAAAGCAATGAACCCAAGCAGCAAGTAAGCAACAGTGTATACATTCTAAATTTTATAATACCTGTTGGGTATATCCAGACTCCCATTGTTGTACTTGAGCTTGTGTAGCTTGTGGCTGGACACAGTGACCTGCTCCCTCTGGTCCTATGCGCCGTTAATACCAGATTCATTTTATACGAGGATAAATAGCCCTCCTGGAGACGCTTCTTTGATTGATTCACTTATGTGGGGTAAGATAAGCTTGTCACGTTGAACATTAGCCTTCTTGTTCGATTGTGCATCCACAAAGGATACAGTAACTGCAAAATGAACAGTGATCACAAAGTTACCTTAGAAGCAAGGTTGAAAAGACGCGAGACGGGATCGAAATGGTCGGGAATTTAAAATGTCGAGACAGGGTCAAGACGTTCGAGACGGGGGGTTGAGACGGACGTTGACTGACGTTGACTATATAAATATATATATATATATATACACATATTTTAAAGCCAAAAAACCTTCGTTTACCAGTTTGTACCTATAATCGCAATTATCATTAATATAATACAAATAAGTAACACTAAACTACGTCAATGTTGATCGATTTGACCGATTTTAACTGAATTTTTGACTTTTGACCAGCGTTGACCTGACTTTTGACTGTTGACCGACTTGTTAGAAGACAGGACGGGGTCGAGACGGGCTAGTCATCAACGTCGCAACGGGCGTCACAACACTCTTAAAAGAAGGAAGAAAAAGGAAAACGGAGGACGTTTTCCCTGCTCAGGTTACCTGGAAAGGACAAGTATTTTTACTCTGATGTACGTGGTCTAACCAGGTTATCCAGTAACCATTTCCGACCCATTCACTGGCCACCCCAAGATGTGCTGCCAGTTAGGTTTAAGCTTGACACCTTTGTGAGGATATGAGGACGTCAATCACTATGTCACCTCAAGATTGGTTAGGAGTAAGGACAAAGAGAGACCTTTTAAAGTGATTTTTGGAGTTGATTCTTCAAGCCTTCAAGGGATTGGTCTACAACCTTGTTTGCCATATTTACCCTTCTCAAAACTAACTACAGACTCGAAATTTGGAAATCTCTAGTGGTAATCCAAGTTCTTTGGGGCTTGACTCTCAAAAAAATTGCAAAAATTCGCTTGTACAAAGAACACACTTTTTCTGAATTTTACTTAACATTAGAAGAAACAACCAATGGATAAACACCCAATCAGAACATAAAAAATGAAATCACTGTTGATTATTGGCTCTACTGAAGTGCTCTAGGTGATTTTACCAAATGGCATTGTACGCTAGCATGCTTCATAATTGCTTTGAGAGGACCAGGAGAAATTTCAGTACGGACAACTTCATAAGATGCCCAAGCTCCAGCCAAATCTTCAGCAAGTCTTCTTAATCAAGCAACAAAAAGGTGAATTTCAGGTTGCCTCTGTATATATTAGCAACTATGTTCATAAAGACATGAATTATATAGAAAACAGAATGAGTAAATCATGCATTATTCATCTCTCAGACGACTACGTTTAAAACAGATCAAGAGCAGTTGCCTCTGTATGGATCATGATCATCCTACATATTTATGGCAAAATTACGATAGAGCAACCACATGTATATTGTATACAGAACATGTTACTCCTTGAACTGCACGCTCATTAACTTCCAAAACTTATCGGTAGACCCCAAACGTGCTTCATGGTCAGCGTATGTTTTCCAATAACCATAACAAAGAGAAGATCCAGCTAAAAATGCATCATAAACTTTCCAAATCTTCATAATATCGCCCTAAACATATACAGAATTAATAAACTTCTGATGGTATAAACTTGAATGCAACAAATTATTTCAAAAATGCTTGTTACTAATAAAAATGATGTTTCCTTTTCTCTGTCTCCTCAATTAGTGTAGTCTAAGCATTGAAACTAAGAGAATTAGCTCTTATGATGTTCTATAATCAGTGTTCTACTGGAGATAAGGCTGCATCGTGTGTCGTTAAAAGAAACAAACAATAATTCCCTCTTGAAAGTCCAATAAAATAACTATAACTATTAGTTAACTAAGAAATTAAAAAGAAACAAAGATATAGGGGATGCAGAAGTATAAACTGACAGTTTTCATACAAAGTCGAGAATAAAAAAGTACGGAGTAGTTATTACTCACTAAAGTGGCAAATACAAGCGGATGGCGGTTAACAACAACGCGGTGGACGCCGTTGAATAACGTAATGGGAAGGCCAAGTGTTAGATATGGATCGGGCCGGGTCACTCAATTGCAAGTTATGCATTTGTAGTTCTGTAGACCAAATTACCATTACCATTACCAAATACCAATATACCAATACCATTACTATAAGCTAGGTCACGGCATTTCATGTTCAATAAACATATGCAAGTTATATGTAACTTCTGGTTTTTATAGCGACCTAGCATTTAATGTTTTTGTTATCAATTAGTCCGGACCGGCCCGCGTGTTGCGGCGGGGGCTTTCGGCCTGCGTATTCACATTAAACATAGCATTGTGTATTTACATAGGGGAACACGGCCCATGTGTTAAGCGCCGTTTTAGATGTCGTTGTGTTAAGCGTTTTTTAAAAAGTATCTGTTTGGAACGTAGTTAGTTTTGTTTTGTTCAATAAATTTTTCCGAGTGTAACGGTGCTGTCGGAAAAATTTAACTCGCGGCGAACAGAAAGAAATGTATTGGAGATAGCCCGAGGTGTTTAGCGTTTTTTGAGTAGTGTCCGTTTCGCGTATACGTAGTCCCGTTGGGTTGGTAAGATTTTTTCGAGTTGAACGGTGGTCTCGGAAAAATTTAACTCGTACCGAGCGAGAAGATAGAGCCCGTTATAAGTTCAGGTGGAGTTAGTTTCTTTTATTTTAATAAAATTATATATTTACACTTTTTACCCCTGGAAAAGTTTAAAGTTGAGGGGCCGTTGTTTAAATGTAGCCGAAGTTGAGGGACCGTGTGTAATGTGAACGCAAACTCAAAGCGACAATCTGATGTAACTGAAACGACGCATCCGACCACCACTTTTAGTATGTAAGATTTTTTCGAGTTGAACGGTGGTCTCGGAAAAATTTAACTCGTACCGAGCGAGAAGATAGAGCCCGTTATAAGTTCAGGTGGAGTTAGTTTCTTTTATTTTAATAAAATTATATATTTACACTTTTTACCCCTGAAAAAGTGTAAAGTTGAGGGGCCGTTGTTTAAATGTAGCCGAAGTTGAGGGACCGTGTGTAATGTGAACGCAAACTCAAAGCGACAATCTGATGTAACTGAAACGACGCATCCGACCACCACTTTTAGTATGTAAGAGTTTTTAATAAAATTATATATTTACACTTTTTACCCCTGGAAAAGTGTAAAGTTGAGGGGTCGTTTAAATGTAGCCGAAGTTGAGGGACCGTGTGTAATGTGAACGCAAACTCAAAACGACAATCTGATGTAACTGAAACGACGCATCCGGCCACCACTTTTAGTATATACTTTTAGTATATAAGAGTTAATTAATTTAGGAAAAGATATTGGGTTTGTTTTTCTAATGTTAGATTAAAAGGGACACTTGTAATTCACATTCACATTCACATTCACATTCACATGAGAAATAATTAAATAGTAATAAGACATTTTCAAACATGGAACGTAATTCGTATTGAATAACCTCAAGTGAATTCTTTACTACTCCCTCCGTCCCATAATAAGTGTCATGTTCGACTTTTCAAGATTTTACTTCCAAAATTTTGACTTCAAATATCTTTATTTGTTATGCAGTATTTGATGAAACTTATATAAATGGATTCGGTTTTAAAATATGTTTTCATTGATATAAGTTTCATTAAATATTATGCAATACAAACAAAAATATTGGAAGTCAAAATAATAGAAGTAAGACCTTGAAAAGTCAAACATGACACTTATTATGAGACGGATGGAGTACCTTTTACGAGTAACTCAAGGTGCCAATCACGGGACTATTTTACGATGGTTTTTATTAGACTATTCCTAACCTTCAGAGGTATAGTCAAATTGTGTATTTTTTGATGAAAAAATAAATTCTTAATGTGATTGTATTTGACTTTCATTTTTTGAACAGTAAACAGGATCACTTAGGGAACTTAGTCACTCACGCTCTCATCTCCCACAGTTGCATAACCCGCCCCCAACTACTGCCCAGGAGAAAACCCGGGCTAATCCGAGGGCATAAGCGGTGAAACCCCCTCCCCCACTGCCTCTCCAACGCGATGTGCGGAAGACACCCTTAGGTGGAATTTAAGGGTAAAGAGAAAACCTTTGTTTCAATGTTGCACTCCACGGGAGTCGAACTCTCGACCTCTCGCTAAGAGAAGCATGCCACCACCACATAATTTTTGTGAAAAATATTTGTATGGTGATGTGGTAAAATCTGACTAGAAATTGAATGGTAAAAAATAAATTAAATAAATATATAAAAGATGTCATGAATTGTGATTGGTTGAGTAAGATCTCACGCTCCAAACCATTCCGTCATAAAAGCGACTAACGCCGGGTGCCTTCAAAGGTTGACACTGCACTATTTCCGTTTCAATGCGTCAGAGTGCGTCACCTTAGGTTGACGGATAGCAGTTCACGCTGATTTAAAAATAGTCTTAGTGCATAATGTGTAAGACTCAAGTTAATTCGGTCATTTGGTCATGGACTTTCTTGTAACCGAACAACAGACTTTGGATACTGGTTTATTTCGTCACTTAGATGATTTTATATATTGAAGGTTTATGTTTCATCGTTGGTCGTTTAGGTAACGAGATCGTTAAATGCTAAATCCAAAGTTAAACTGACTTGTCCACCGCACGACAGTCAGAGACTGTCACACGATAGAATTAAGTAGGTGGAATATGTGACGATCGCTCCAAATCCATATGGACGAACACGTCATTCATTGATTTCATTGCGAGGTATTTGACCTCTATGTGATACATTTTGTAACATTGCATTCGTTTGAAAAGGTATTTCATAAATGAATATATAAATTTCAGGTTTTTTTACATCTGATGATTCCTACGTATAGACAATCACCATTTAAATGGTTTACAATAATACATCTGTTGACAATACAGTCAAAATAAGATACATGGTAATGGTTTGATGAATGCAAGTTTCTTGTATATAGCATGTATGACTCCAAGCACATAACTTGTATCACGTATGAGCAAACAGCGGAAGACTTCTAGAAACCTGAGAATAAACATGCTTCAAGTGTCAACACAAAGGTTGGTGAGTTCATAGTTTTAATATTACACATAATCCGTATATCAATGTGGATTACAAAAGTTCAGTTGTTTCATTCAAAACGTTTATCATTATGTTTTAAATAAAAGGTGGACCACAAGATTTCAGTTGTTTCATCCGAAACGTTTATCAATCGGTTCTACAAAATTGAGCACCCTGGTAACTAAACTTTAACGTTTATATAATTTGTACCCTCTGTATAATCATCTTAATAATACACGCAAACCAACGTGTACGCTTCTCAAATAGCATACGTCCGTTAAAAGGCTAGCGCTCTAGCTCGAACGGGGATGTCAAGCCCTATGGATCCATATATAACTACTCGCGCCCACCAGTTCTTATAACCGGCAGTTACTAGTTACCAAAGCTAAGGGATTTTCGGTTCAAACTCAGTGTAGAATTTAGTATGTACTTGTATCCATTGCATTTAAAATAAAGTGCATGTATACTCAGCCCAAAAATATAAAGATTGCAAAAGCAATTAAAAAAAAGATCAATGAAACTCACGCATATAAATATTGTATATCGGTTAATAAAGCATTTGCATGTATTCGCAGTTAAAAATATATTTCAAAAGCATTTAATAAAGCAGTTGTAAAAATAGCGCATGTATTCTCAGTCCCAAAAATATAAAGAGTAAAAGGGAATCAAATGAACTCACTGTTTAATATTGATATACAATATTGCAGGAAAGCACGTAGACGCATCGGAGATGATAAACACGAGGTTTGATTCAGAAAAAAAATACCCCCGAACATTACCCATAACCTCCTTGGCAATAACCCATAATTTCCTTAGCTCTAGCTTGCTCGAAAACTCATTTTGAAAATTACTTGGACAGCACTCCGTCGTAATATTTGATGTACATTATTATTTTTGTATCGCAAAAATAATAATACTTATAATAAGATTAATAATAATCTTAATAATAATAATAATAATAATAATAATAATAATAATAATAATAATAATAATAATAAATATTATACGGAGTAATATATATTTGATTTTTCATTCGAGCAAAACACCTGAATTTATAGTACCTGGCCTGGAATCTGGAGTCATGCGACTCGCATGGAAATGGCCTTCTGGCCATGCGACTCGCATGAGGACCAGGGACAGCTCACATTGTTTTGGCTCCTAGCTTGTCGACATAATATAAAATAAATATAAATATATAAATAATTAATATAATTATTTATATATTATATTTTATTCTTGTGCATAGTAGACTAGATATTTTTGGTCCGATAAGTCGTACGTCATCACTCGACTTATGTCCCGGTTCCGGTTTCTCGAACGCATTTTCGTACGCTTAGAAAACTTGCATTTTACATTTCGTGACACGTACCTTTGTCAAAATATAGCCTTAAATTATCCCTTAATTATATCACTCAAAGTGTATCTTAAACTTTCGAGTGTTTTGGTCATTTACTTCTATAAATCATCGTCTCGCTATTTGTTAAAACACATTTTTATAATAGTGTTTTACTGTAGCAAAGTTACTGTAGCAAAGTCAAATTTTACTGTAGCAATTCACTGTAGCAAAGACAGATAGGTGACAATATATTAATAAGGGTTATGGGTTTCATTCAAATGTTACAAACTATGCACAAACCCTGGTCGAGTATTCCGTGAGGGGTTTATTATTATTATTATTATTATTATTATTATTATTATTATTATTATTATTATTATTATTATTATTAGAGTGAGATAGCCATTCCGTCTCCACTGGCGAGTAAAACCTCTGGGTGACGGAATGGTTTATAGTGACAACCACATTGAGTACCCACTAGCGAGTAAAACTCCTGGGTGACGACCGGTGACGATTCCGGTATTATAACACAATGGGGTCACAACATTTTTTATCAGTGCTAAATTTATTTGAATGCTATTTAGTAGGTAGTTTACTTTCAAAAAACTAAAAATTCGAAAAATATATGAGGCACGAGTGGATTAATTTAGTGGTGTCATATATACAATTTAAAAGAAAAACTATCAATCTGAAAAATATATGGGAACTACAGCTAAATTTAGTGGTGTCCTATACAATTTAAAGAATATTTTCTGTAAAAAAAAGTTTCAAACTAGTGGTGTCTCGCGAGTTGAGTCCCCGAGCAGTGAGACCTGTAACTAGGTGATTTGCACACATTGGCGCCCCCTCCGGTCAATAGCCCATTTTTAATTCGAACTTGGGCATTACCAAGATTTAAATCCGGGCCTCCTGCTTCACAAGGAACTCGGTGACCACTGGACTATGCCCAAGTGATTTATTCTCCGAGTTTTTCGTTTCCATTCAATCCCAATACCAATAACAACTCTAGGTATCGATCAAGTCTCTTTTAGGTTTGATTCTTCGATCTCGAAAGTTAATGTTTATTCGATTAAAACTTTTTATAGTGATTTCCGCCTCTAGATTAGATATAACGTTTGTTCTAAGGTCCGATTAGCACCCTACGGTTTTAAATAGGGTGCTTATATTGTTTGATGGTGGATGAGTTAGTTTTGACTTACCTGCTATTGAATTTCAAAGTTAAGAGGTAACTTGAACTCAAGTTGGAACATCTTAGAAAATCTTATTGACACAAGTCTAGAAGTTATGGTACACATTGTCGAATTCTTGGGAGGGTATGGGTGGGCGATGGCCCTCCCAAAATATTTGATTAATACTATTTTTTGTAGAATAGAACACGAGTGTCAAGCTGCTTTAATGGCTATTACATACAAGCAATTTCACAATATGTGTCTAAACTTTGATGCAGTTTTAAATCCTGCAGCCACCTTCTTTTTTTATACTTTTGAATCTTTAGTTGTCACCTTATTCTTTACTAGATTACTAATTAAATTTATAATTATTTAACAACAATATATTATATATACATAGAAACTAAAAATTAATTGCAACTTGAATATTTGTTCTACATGAGCTATTTGATTTATATAGATAATCATCGTATATAATGTTCAAAATTAACCTTTCGAAAATTATGTTTAGGATTGGCCCCTCAACAATCGTGTACAAGATCCACCAGTGATGGTACTATTTAAATATTTGGTGGAAACATGCATTATTTCCTTCTTTGCTTTTATTTCATATATATGTTGTTGTCTCTCATCATGAATCACGATTAAAAAAAAAAAAAAAGTGGACTTTTTTTAAGGTGTGGAAATTATAAAAGTTAGAATTTTTAGTCTTTATTGAAATAGTTTGATCTGCAAAGTTATGTGGAAATGAATTTACATTCCTTGAAAAATTTAAAACTCAATTAAAGACATCCTATGAACCAAAGTCACAGTGAATTTTATTTAAAGAAGGAAAGAACTATTTTAGACAATAGTATGTGTTTATGTTAGACCATTCGTAATGGTGACCGGTGTCACTTTTGGTGTCACTTGCCTTTTTGCATTTTTTTGCTGAGTAGGACGTGTTATTTTTTTTAGTGGAGTAGTGGTGGTGTTACTTTTTTGGTGTTACTTTTAGTGGAATGCTGGAGTGGCATTTTATTTTTCTTTTTTCTGTTTTATTTAATTTTATTTATATTTTTTATATTTTTTTCAAATGAAAGATAAAAAACGACAAACATATATTAAATAAAAAACACATATTATTAATACCATTACTAACAAAAAAAAAGCACATAATTAAAATTCCTAATAAAGAAAAATTACATTTATTAAAATTCCCAAAAAAGAAAAATTACATTTAATAAAATTCATAGAAAAGACCTACAAACATAAACTACTGATCGGCATTAGACGGGAAGTTGTATGCGCCCATTTGGCTACGAACATACTTTTTTAGATTTTGAAGATGTATCTTATCTTCGGGGTCTTCCAATGTTGCCTCTGATCTCCCCAACAAATCCATGTGTGTTAGCGCGGTTTTCATTTTAACATACTCATTGAATTTGTTATGCGAATCTATTTTTACTGATGCCACTTCTTCCATTTTGTCCATAAAATCTTCAACCCTTGACGAACTCGAACTTTTACCTCGAGAAGACGCTCCCGCGTCCGAAGAAGCCGAAGTCTTTTGTGCTTTCTTTGCCTTATCGCGTCCGATTGGACGCGTCATCTGTATGTCCCCAAACAACTCTGCCTCAAAGTCTTTAGAGAGGCTTATCGGGTGAAATGTCCCGTTCTTATTGATTAAAAACGTTCCATATTAATTGATTTCGTTGCGAGGTTTTGACCTCTATATGAGACATTTTTCAAAGACTGCATTCATTTTAAAACAAACCATAACCTTTATTTCATCAATAAAGGTTTAAAAAGCTTTACGTAGATTATCAAATGATGATAATCTAAAATATCCTGTTTACACACGACTATTACATAATGGTTTACAATACAAATATGTTACATCGAAATCAGTTTCTTGAATGCAGTTTTTACACAATATCATACAAACATGGACTCCAAATTTTGTCCTTATTTTAGTATGCAACAGCGGAAGCTCTTAATATTCACCCGAGAATAAACATGCTTTAAACGTCAACAAAAATGTTGGTGAGTTATAGGTTTAACCTATATATATCAAATCGTAACAATAGACCACAAGATTTCATATTTCAATACACATCCCATACATAGAGATAAAAATCATTCATATGGTGAACACCTGGTAACCGACATTAACAAGATGCATATATAAGAATATCCCCATCATTCCGGGACACCCTTCGGATATGATATAAATTTCGAAGTACTAAAGCATCCGGTACTTTGGATGGGGTTTGTTAGGCCCAATAGATCTATCTTTAGGATTCGCGTCAATTAGGGTGTCTGTTCCCTAATTCTTAGATTACCAGACTTAATAAAAAGGGGCATATTCGATTTCGATAATTCAACCATAGAATGTAGTTTCACGTACTTGTGTCTATTTTGTAAATCATTTATAAAACCTGCATGTATTCTCATCCCAAAAATATTAGATTTTAAAAGTGGGACTATAACTCACTTTCACAAATTTTTACTTCGTCGGGAAGTAAGACTTGGCCACTGTTGATTCACGAACCTATAACAATATATACATATACATATATATTAAAGTATGTTCAAAATATATTTACAACACTTTTAATATATTTTGATGTTTTAAGTTTATTAAGTCAGCTGTCCTCGTTAGTAACCTATAACTAGTTGTCCACAGTTAGATGTACAGAAATAAATCGATAAATATTATCTTGAATCAATCCACGACCCAGTGTATACGTATCTCAGTATTGATCACAACTCAAACTATATATATTTTGGAATCAACCTCAACCCTGTATAGCTAACTCCAACATTCACATATAGAGTGTCTATGGTTGTTCCGAAATATATATAGATGTGTCGACATGATAGGTCGAAACATTGTATACGTGTCTATGGTATCTCAAGATTACATAATATACAATACAAGTTGATTAAGTTATGGTTGGAATAGATTTGTTACTAATTTTCACGTAGCTAAAATGAGAAAAATTATCCAATCTTGTTTTACCCATAACTTCTTCATTTTAAATCCGTTTTGAGTGAATCAAATTGCTATGATTTCATATTGAACTCTATTTTATGAATCTAAATAGAAAAAGTATAGGTTTATAGTCGGAAAAATAAGTTACAAGTCGTTTTTGTAAAGGTAGTCATTTCAGTCGAAAGAACGACGTCTAGATGACCATTTTAGAAAACATACTTCCACTTTGAGTTTAACCATAATTTTTGGATATAGTTTCATGTTCATAATAAAAATCATTTTCTCAGAATAACAACTTTTAAATCAAAGTTTATCATAGTTTTTAATTAACTAACCCAAAACAGCCCGCGGTGTTACTACGACGGCGTAAATCCGGTTTTACGGTGTTTTTCGTGTTTCCAGGTTTTAAATCATTAAGTTAGCATATCATATAGATATAGAACATGTGTTTAGTTGATTTTAAAATTCAAGTTAGAAGGATTAACTTTTGTTTGCGAACAAGTTTAGAATTAACTAAACTATGTTCTAGTGATTACAAGTTTAAACCTTCGAATAAGATAGCTTTATATGTATGAATCGAATGATGTTATGAACATCATTACTACCTTAATTTCCTTGGATAAACCTACTGGAAAAGAGAAAAATGGATCTAGCTTCAATGGATCCTTGGATGGCTCAAAGTTCTTGAAGCAGAATCATGACACGAAAACAAGTTCAAGTAAGATCATCACTTGAAATAAGATTGTTATAGTTATAGAAATTGAACCAAAGTTTGAATATGATTATTACCTTGTATTAGAATGATAACCTACTGTAAGAAACACAGATTTCTTGAGGTTGGATGATCACCTTACAAGATTGGAAGTGAGCTAGCAAACTTGAAAGTATTCTTGATTTTATGAAACTAGAACTTTTGGAATTTATGAAGAACACTTAGAACTTGAAGATAGAACTTGAGAGAGATCAATTAGATGAAGAAAATTGAAGAATGAAAGTGTTTGTAGGTGTTTTTGGTCGTTGGTGTATGGATTAGATATAAAGGATATGAAATTTTGTTTTCATGTAAATAAGTCATGAATGATTACTCATATTTTTGTAATTTTATGAGATATTTCATGCTAGTTGCCAAATGATGGTTCCCACATGTGTTAGGTGACTCACATGGGCTGCTAAGAGCTGATCATTGGAGTGTATATACCAATAGTACATACATCTAAAAGCTGTGTATTGTACGAGTACGAATACGGGTGCATACGAGTAGAATTGTTGATGAAACTGAACGAGGATGTAATTGTAAGCATTTTTGTTAAGTAGAAGTATTTTGATAAGTGTATTGAAGTCTTTCAAAAGTGTATAAATACATATTAAAACACTACATGTATATACATTTTAACTGAGTCGTTAAGTCATCGTTAGTCGTTACATGTAAGTGTTGTTTTGAAACCTTTAGGTTAACGATCTTGTTAAATGTTGTTAACCCAATGTTTATAATATCAAATGAGATTTTAAATTATTATATTATCATGATATTATCATGTATGAATATCTCTTAATATGATATATATACATTAAATGTCTTTACAACGATAATCGTTACATATATGTCTCGTTTAAAAATCATTAAGTTAGTAGTCTTGTTTTTACATATGTAGTTCATTGTTAATATACTTTATGATATGTTTTCTTATCATAGTATCATGTTAACTATATATATATATCCATATATATGTCATCATATAGTTTTTACAAGTTTTAACGTTCGTGAATCACCGATCAACTTGGGTGGTCAATTGTCTATATGAAACATATTTCAATTAATCAAGTCTTAACAAGTTTGATTGCTTAACATGTTGGAAACATTTAATCATGTAAATATCAATCTCAATTAATATATATAAACATGGAAAAGTTCGGGTCACTACAGTACCTACCCGTTAAATAAATTTCGTCCCGAAATTTTAAGCTGTTGAAGGTGTTGACGAATCTTCTGGAAATAGATGCGGGTATTTCTTCTTCATCTGATCTTCACGCTCCCAGGTGAACTCGGGTCCTCTACGAGCATTCCATCGAACCTTAACAATTGGTATCTTGTTTTGCTTAAGTCTTTTAACCTCACGATCCATTATTTCGATGGGTTCTTCGATGAATTGAAGTTTTTCGTTGATTTGGATTTCATCTAACGGAATAGTGAGATCTTCTTTAGCAAAACATTTCTTTAAATTCGAGACGTGGAAAGTGTTATGTACAGCCGCGAGTTGTTGAGGTAACTCTAGTCGGTAAGCTACTGGTCCGACACAATCAATAATCTTGAATGGTCCAATATACCTTGGATTTAATTTCCCTCGTTTACCAAATCGAACAACGCCTTTCCAAGGTGCAACTTTAAGCATGACCATCTCTCCAATTTCAAATTCTATATCTTTTCTTTTAATGTCAGCGTAGCTCTTTTGTCGACTTTGGGCGGTTTTCAACCGTTGTTGAATTTGGATGATCTTCTCGGTAGTTTCTTGTATAATCTCCGGACCCGTAATCTGTCTATCCCCCACTTCACTCCAACAAATCGGAGACCTGCACTTTCTACCATAAAGTGCTTCAAACGGCGCCATCTCAATGCTTGAATGGTAGCTGTTGTTGTAGGAAAATTCTGCTAACGGTAGATGTCGATCCCAACTGTTTCCGAAATCAATAACACATGCTCGTAGCATGTCTTCAAGCGTTTGTATCATCCTTTCGCTCTGCCCATCAGTTTGTGGATGATAGGCAGTACTCATGTCTAGACGAGTTCCTAATGCTTGCTGTAATGTCTGCCAGAATCTTGAAATAAATCTGCCATCCCTATCAGAGATAATAGAGATTGGTATTCCATGTCTGGAGACGACTTCCTTCAAATACAGTCGTGCTAACTTCTCCATCTTGTCATCTTCTCTTATTGGCAGGAAGTGTGCTGATTTGGTGAGACGATCAACTATTACCCAAATAGTATCAAAACCACTTGCAGTCCTTGGCAATTTAGTGATGAAATCCATGGTAATGTTTTCCCATTTCCATTCCGGGATTTCGGGTTGTTGAAGTAGACCTGATGGTTTCTGATGCTCAGCTTTGACCTTAGAACACATCAAACATTCTCCTACGTATTTAGCAACATCGGCTTTCATACCCGGCCACCAAAAATATTTCTTGAGATCCTTGTACATCTTCCCCGTTCCAGGATGTATTGAGTATCTGGTTTTATGGGCTTCTCTAAGTACCATTTCTCTCATATCTCCAAATTTTGGTACCCAAATTCTTTCAGCCCTATACCGGGTTCCGTCTTCCCGAATATTAAGATGCTTCTCCGATCCTTTGGGTATTTCATCCTTTAAATTTCCCTCTTTTAAAACTCCTTGTTGCGCCTCCTTTATTTGAGTAGTAAGGTTATTATGAATCATTATATTCATAGATTTTACTCGAATGGGTTCTCTGTCCTTCCTGCTCAAGGCATCGGCTCCCACATTTGCCTTCCCCGGGTGGTAACGGATCTCAAAGTCGTAATCATTCAATAATTCAATCCACCTACGCTGCCTCATATTCAGTTGTTTCTGATTAAATATGTGTTGAAGACTTTTGTGGTCGGTATATATAATACTTTTGACCCCATATAAGTAATGCCTCCAAGTCTTTAATGCAAAAACAACCGCGCCTAATTCCAAATCATGCGTCGTATAATTTTGTTCGTGAATCTTCAATTGTCTAGACGCATAAGCAATCACCTTCATTCGTTGCATTAATACACAACTGAGACCTTGCTTTGATGCATCACAATAAATCACAAAATCATCATTCCCTTCAGGCAATGACAATATAGGTGCCGTAGTTAGCTTTTTCTTCAATAGCTGAAACGCTTTCTCTTGTTCATCATTCCATTCAAATTTCTTCCCTTTATGCGTTAATGCAGTCAAGGGTTTTGCTATTCTGGAAAAGTCTTGGATGAACCTTCTGTAGTAACCAGCTAGTCCTAAAAACTGGCGTATGTGTTTCGGAGTTTTCGGGGTTTCCCACTTTTCAACAGTTTCTATCTTTGCCGGATCCACCTTAATACCTTCTTTGTTCACTATGTGACCGAGGAATTGAACTTCTTCCAACCAAAATGCACACTTTGAAAACTTAGCGTACAATTCTTCCTTCCTCAATACTTCTAACACCTTTCTCAAATGTTCACCGTGTTCTTGGTCATTCTTTGAGTAAATAAGTATGTCATCAATGAAAACAATGACAAACTTGTCAAGGTATGGTCCACACACTCGGTTCATAAGGTCCATGAACACAGCTGGTGCATTAGTTAAACCAAACGGCATGACCATAAACTCGTAATGACCGTAACGTGTTCTGAAAGCAGTCTTTGGAATATCATCTTCTTTCACCCGCATTTGATGATACCCGGAACGTAAGTCAATCTTTGAATAAACAGACGAGCCTTGTAGTTGATCAAATAAGTCGTCGATTCTCGGTAGTGGGTAGCGGTTCTTGATGGTAAGTTTGTTCAACTCTCGGTAGTCGATACACAACCTAAATGTACCATCTTTCTTCTTGACAAACAAAACAGGAGCTCCCCACGGTGATGTGCTTGGTCGAATGAAACCACGCTCTAAAAGTTCTTGTAATTGGCTTTGCAGTTCTTTCATCTCGCTGGGTGCGAGTCTGTAAGGAGCACGAGCTATTGGTGCAGCTCCTGGTACAAGATCTATTTGAAATTCAACGGATCGATGTGGGGGTAATCCCGGTAATTCTTTCGGAAATACATCGGGAAATTCTTTTGCAATGGGAACATCATTGATGCTCTTTTCTTCAGTTTGTACTTTCTCGACGTGTGCTAGAACAGCATAGCAACCTTTTCTTATTAGTTTTTGTGCCTTCAAATTACTAATAAGATGTAGCTTCGTGTTGCCCTTTTCTCCGTACACCATTAAGGGTTTTCCTTTTTCTCGTATAATGCGAATTGCATTTTTGTAACAAACGATCTCCGCTTTCACTTCTTTCAACCAGTCCATACCGATTATCACATCAAAACTCCCTAACTCTACTGGTATCAAATCAATCTTAAATGTTTCGCTAACCAGTTTAATTTCTCGATTCCGACATATATTATCTGCTGAAATTAATTTACCATTTGCTAATTCGAGTAAAAATTTACTATCCAAAGGCGTCAATGGACAACTTAATTTAACACAAAAATCTCTACTCATATAGCTTCTATCCGCACCCGAATCAAATAAAACGTAAGCAGATTTATTGTCAATAAGAAACGTACCCGTAACAAGCTCCGGGTCTTCCTGTGCCTCTACCGCATTAATATTGAAAACTCTTCCACGGCCTTGTCCATTCGTGTTCTCCTGGTTCGGGCAATTTCTAATAATGTGGCCTGGTTTTCCACATTTATAACAAACTACATTGGCATAACTTGCTCCGACACTACTTGCTCCGCCATTACTCGTTCCGACACCATTTGTTCCTTTCGTTCTATTAACCCCTGGTCCGTAGACCTCACACTTCGCCGCACTATGACCATTTCTTTTACACTTGTTGCAAAATTTGGTGCAGAACCCCGAGTGATTCTTTTCACACCTTTGGCATAGCTGCTTCTGATTGTTGTTGTTGTTGCGGTTATTATTGTTGTTGGGATGATTGTTGTAGTTGCTGTTGTTGTTGTTGTTGTTGTTGTTGTTGGGCCGTTTGTTGTAGTTGCGATTGATGTTGCGATTGTTGGGATAATTGTTGCGATTATTGTTGTAATTGCTGTTGTTGTTGTATTGGTGATTCTTATCACCGTTTTCCTCCCACTTTCTTTTGACTTGCTTCACATTGGCCTCTTCAGCAGTCTGTTCTTTAATTCTTTCTTCAATCTGGTTCACTAGTTTGTGAGCCATTCTACATGCCTGTTGTATGGAGGCGGGCTCGTGTGAACTTATATCTTCTTGGATTCTTTCCGGTAATCCTTTCACAAACGCGTCGATCTTCTCTTCCTCATCTTCGAATGCTCCCGGACACAATAGGCACAATTCTGTGAATCGTCTTTCGTACGTGGTAATATCAAATCCTTGGGTTCGTAACCCTCTAAGTTCTGTCTTGAGCTTATTGACCTCGGTTCTGGGACGGTACTTCTCGTTCATCAAGTGCTTGAATGCTGACCACGGTAGTGCGTACGCATCATCTTGTCCCACTTGCTCTAGATAGGTATTCCACCATGTTAACGCAGAACCTGTGAAGGTATGCGTAGCGTACTTCACTTTGTCCTCTTCAGTACACTTACTTATGGCAAACACCGATTCAACCTTCTCGGTCCACCGTTTCAATCCGATCGGTCCTTCGGTTCCATCAAATTCCAAAGGTTTGCAGGCAGTGAATTCTTTGTAGGTGCATCCTACACGATTTCCTGTACTGCTAGATCCAAGGTTATTGTTGGTATGTAGCGCAGCCTGTACTGCGGCTATGTTTGAAGCTAGAAAAGTACGAAATTCCTCTTCATTCATATTCACGGTGTGTCGAGTAGTCGGTGCCATTTCCTTCAAAATAGTTAAATGGAACAAGTTAATCATACAGAATATTAAGAGTAGTTAATAGTATTTCGTAGCATAATATGAACTCATTTATAAAAGCTTTTTCTTCATATTAGCGTTTTATAAGTTTAAATTCGGGTAGTACCTACCCGTTAAGTTCATACTTAGTAGCTAATATACAATTCAACTACTACAATTCTATATGAAAAACTGATTGTAATAATATTTCGCGTTCAAACTTTTATACAATATTTTACAAACTTACAATACCGCTTATTTTACATAAAGCATGAAATATAGCACACAATAACTTTGATACAAGATAGTTGTGAAGACAATTCTAGCTAGTACACAAGTCGTTCGGCAAAGGCAATAAAGACACGTAATTCATACGTCCAGAAACAAGTCATGCATTCTGGTTTTACTAGGACCACTTCCCATCCTTGGTCTTGTGCAACATAACCGTTATGGCCGTTGATAAGACAGCGTGTTGTAACGTCATCAAAGGGAAGAGGGTTACGTAATGTCCAACAGTCCCGTAATAATCTAAAAACCTCATTTCTTACCCCAATTACCGACTCCGTCACTTGTGGAAACGTTTTGTTTAATAGTTGTAGCCCGATGTTCTTGTTCTCACTTTGGTGAGAAGCGAACATTATTAATCCGTAAGCATAACATGCTTCTTTATGTTGCATGTTAGCTGCTTTTTCTAAATCACGAAGTCCAATATTCGGATATATTGAGTCAAAATAATTTCTTAACCCGTTGCGTAAAATAGCATTTGGGTTCCCCGCAATATATGCGTCAAAGTAAACACATCGTAACTTATGGGTTTCCCAATGTGATATCCCCCATCTTTCAAACGAAAGTCTCTTATAAACCAAGACATTCTTGGAACGTTCTTCGAATGTCTTACAAACTGATCTCGCCTTAAATAGTTGTGCCGAAGAATTCTGGCCGACTCTAGACAAGATTTCATCAATCATGTCTCCGGGTAGGTCTCTTAAAATATTGGGTTGTCTATCCATTTTGTGTTTTTAAACTGTAAAATAGACAAGAGTTAGTTTCATAAAAAAATACTTATTAATACAAGCAATTTTTACATATATCATAAAGCATAAGAACACTATATTACATATATTACACCACACGAATACAACTATCTTATTCCGACTCGCTCGTTTCTTCTTCTTCGGTTTTGGTTCGTTTTGCCAAGTTTCTAGGGATATATGATGTTCCCCTAATACGAGCCGTCGTTGTCCACATTGGTTTAGAAAAACCTGGTGGTTTAGAGGTTCCCGGGTCATTGTTACAACTTAAGGACTTCGGGGGTTGACGATACATATAAAGTTCATCGGGGTTGGAATTAGATTTCTCTATTTTTATGCCCTTTCCCTTATTATTTTCTTTTGCCTTTTTAAATTCAGTTGGGGTAATTTCTATAACATCATCGGAATTCTCGTCGGAATCCGATTCATCGGAGAATTGGTAATCCTCCCAATATTTTGCTTCCTTGGCGGAAACACCATTGACCATAATTAACTTTGGTCGGTTGGTTGAGGATTTTCTTTTACTTAACCGTTTTATTATTTCCCCCACCGGTTCTATTTCTTCATCCGGTTCCGATTCTTCTTCCGGTTTCGACTCTTCTTCCGGTTCCTCTTCGGGAACTTGTGAATCAGTCCACAAATCATTCCAATTTACATTTGACTCTTCATTATTATTAGGTGAGTCAATGGGACTTGTTCTAGAGGTAGACATCTATCACATAATATCAAACACGTTAAGAGATTAATATATCACATAATATTCATATGTTAAAAATATATAGTTTCCAACAAAAATGTTAAGCAATCATTTTTAAAGAAAACACGGTCGAAGTCCAGACTCACTAATGCATCCTAACAAACTCGATAAGACACACTAATGCAAATTTTCTGGTTCTCTAAGACCAACGCTCTGATACCAACTGAAATGTCCCGTTCTTATTGATTAAAAACGTTCCATATTAATTGATTTCGTTGCGAGGTTTTGACCTCTATATGAGACATTTTTCAAAGACTGCATTCATTTTAAAACAAACCATAACCTTTATTTCATCAATAAAGGTTTAAAAAGCTTTACGTAGATTATCAAATAATGATAATCTAAAATATCCTGTTTACACACGACTATTACATAATGGTTTACAATACAAATATGTTACATCGAAATCAGTTTCTTGAATGCAGTTTTTACACAATATCATACAAACATGGACTCCAAATCTTGTCCTTATTTTAGTATGCAACAGCGGAAGCTCTTAATATTCACCTGAGAATAAACATGCTTTAAACGTCAACAAAAATGTTGGTGAGTTATAGGTTTAACCTATATATATCAAATCGTAACAATAGACCACAAGATTTCATATTTCAATACACATCCCATACATAGAGATAAAAATCATTCATATGGTGAACACCTGGTAACCGACATTAACAAGATGCATATATAAGAATATCCCCATCATTCCGGGACACCCTTCGGATATGATATAAATTTCGAAGTACTAAAGCATCCGGTACTTTGGATGGGGTTTGTTAGGCCCAATAGATCTATCTTTAGGATTCGCGTCAATTAGGGTGTCTGTTCCCTAATTCTTAGATTACCAGACTTAATAAAAAGGGGCATATTCGATTTCGATAATTCAACCATAGAATGTAGTTTCACGTACTTGTGTCTATTTTGTAAATCATTTATAAAACCTGCATGTATTCTCATCTCAAAAATATTAGATTTTAAAAGTGGGACTATAACTCACTTTCACAGATTTTTACTTCGTCGGGAAGTAAGACTTGGCCACTGTTGATTCACGAACCTATAACAATATATACATATATATTAAAGTATGTTCAAAATATATTTACAACACTTTTAATATATTTTGATGTTTTAAGTTTATTAAGTCAGTTGTCCTCGTTAGTAACCTATAACTAGTTGTCCACAGTTAGATGTACAGAAATAAATCGATAAATATTATCTTGAATCAATCCACGACCCAGTGTATATGTATCTCAGTATTGATCACAACTCAAACTATATATATTTTGGAATCAACCTCAACCCTGTATAGCTAACTCCAACATTCACATATAGAGTGTCTATGGTTGTTCCGAAATATATATAGATGTGTCGACATGATAGGTCGAAACATTGTATACGTGTCTATGGTATCTCAAGATTACATAATATACAATACAAGTTGATTAAGTTATGGTTGGAATAGATTTGTTACCAATTTTCACGTAGCTAAAATGAGAAAAATTATCCAATCTTGTTTTACCCATAACTTCTTCATTTTAAATCCGTTTTGAGTGAATCAAATTGCTATGATTTCATATTGAACTCTATTTTATGAATCTATACAGAAAAAGTATAGGTTTATAGTCGGAAAAATAAGTTACAAGTCGTTTTTGTAAAGGTAGTCATTTCAGTCGAAAGAACGACGTCTAGATGACCATTTTAGAAAACATACTTCCACTTTGAGTTTAACCATAATTTTTGGATATAGTTTCATGTTCATAATAAAAATCATTTTCTCAGAATAACAACTTTTAAATCAAAGTTTATCATAGTTTTTAATTAACTAACCCAAAACAGCCCGCGGTGTTACTACGACGGCGTAAATCCGGTTTTACGGTGTTTTTCGTGTTTCCAGGTTTTAAATCATTAAGTTAGCATATCATATAGATATAGAACATGTGTTTAGTTGATTTTAAAAGTCAAGTTAGAAGGATTAACTTTTGTTTGCGAACAAGTTTAGAATTAACTAAACTATGTTCTAGTGATTACAAGTTTAAACCTTCGAATAAGATAGCTTTATATGTATGAATCGAATGATGTTATGAACATCATTACTACCTTAATTTCCTTGGATAAACCTACTGGAAAAGAGAAAAATGGATCTAGCTTCAATGGATCCTTGGATGGCTCGAAGTTCTTGAAGCAGAATCATGACACGAAAACAAGTTCAAGTAAGATCATCACTTGAAATAAGATTGTTATAGTTATAGAAATTGAACCAAAGTTTGAATATGATTATTACCTTGTATTAGAATGATAACCTACTGTAAGAAACAAAGATTTCTTGAGGTTGGATGATCACCTTACAAGATTGGAAGTGAGCTAGCAAACTTGAAAGTATTCTTGATTTTATGAAACTAGAACTTTTGGAATTTATGAAGAACACTTAGAACTTGAAGATAGAACTTGAGAGAGATCAATTAGATGAAGAAAATTGAAGAATGAAAGTGTTTGTAGGTGTTTTTGGTCGTTGGTGTATGGATTAGATATAAAGGATATGAAATTTTGTTTTCATGTAAATAAGTCATGAATGATTACTCATATTTTTGTAATTTTATGAGATATTTCATGCTAGTTGCCAAATTATGGTTCCCACATGTGTTAGGTGACTCACATGGGCTGCTAAGAGCTGATCATTGGAGTGTATATACCAATAGTACATACATCTAAAAGCTGTGTATTGTACGAGTACGAATACGGGTGCATACGAGTAGAATTGTTGATGAAACTGAACGAGGATGTAATTGTAAGCATTTTTGTTAAGTAGAAGTATTTTGATAAGTTTATTGAAGTCTTTCAAAAGTGTATAAATACATATTAAAACACTACATGTATATACATTTTAACTGAGTCGTTAAGTCATCGTTAGTCGTTACATGTAAGTGTTGTTTTGAAACCTTTAGGTTAACGATCTTGTTAAATGTTGTTAACCCAATGTTTATAATATCAAATGAGATTTTAAATTATTATATTATCATGATATTATCATGTATGAATATCTCTTAATATGATATATATACATTAAATGTCTTTACAACGATAATCGTTACATATATGTCTCGTTTAAAAATCATTAAGTTAGTAGTCTTGTTTTTATATATGTAGTTCATTGTTAATATACTTAATGATATGTTTACTTATCATAGTATCATGTTAACTATATATATATATCCATATATATGTCATCATATAGTTTTTACAAGTTTTAACGTTCGTGAATCACCGGTCAACTTGGGTGGTCAATTGTCTATATGAAACATATTTCAATTAATCAAGTCTTAACAAGTTTGATTGCTTAACATGTTGGAAACATTTAATCATGTAAATATCAATCTCAATTAATATATATAAACATGGAAAAGTTCGGGTCACTACATCGGGTCTCCTCGAGTTTCACCAACACCCGCCTCAAAGTCTTCCCGATCGCGAATAACCGGAACTTTTGGAAAGTTCCACTTTGGATGTTGTTTCAAGAAATAAAAGGCATCCTTCATATTAAAACTTTTACCATAAGTATTAAAATATGATTGCGCCGCGTCTTTGAAAATGTCCTCGTCATTTGCACCAATACGCCAATTTCTAACACCCCAAATTTCAAGATATTTTTCTTGAAATTAATAAGATAAATTTAAGGAAAATACTTTATAAGAATTTATTAATGAATTATTGTGTTTTGTGTACTTTCTAATAAAAAGAAAAAGAAATATGCAGACCGTTAGTTAAAGATTGTTAAGGACTAGTGATGCTAAGTTAAGTTAAGGACTCTCACCAATAAGAATTGGTGGGGATGGACTAAAGTTGTCAAAATGGCAAAGTGTCTTTAATAAAATATGAAAATAAGAAGAAAGACACCATTTTTCTTGAAGTCTTGCAAAAAAAAAAAATGCTTCAAGTGTTTGTGTGAGTGTGAAAATTGACCAAGAAGAGAAGGGGAGGGATTCAAGCCGTAGATCACATGCAATAGCTGAATCTAAGCCCTAGCCACCTCTACTTTTCAAGAGTGCCAAGTTGTTTCATCAAATTTCATCTTTTCTAGCTAAAGTTAGGGCTTTTGAAGAAGAAAGTAAGGTATGAATTGAAAAACTTAAAATTGATAAATGTTTATGCTTAAATGGTGTCTAGTTACCATTGTTGAGTATAGTTTATGCTAAGTGATAGCCAAATTCGGATTTAAATTTGGTGGGTTTGCAAGAGGTGATTTTTAAAGTATTTGCTAATGGGTTTTTGTTGAATTGTAAGGTTTTGGTATGTAATATTGTTAAAAACGAATCTTTGATGATGCTTATGTCTAATTATTCATGAGTTTGAGTTTCATAAGTGACATTATGGATTAAAGACTTATTGTTGTGATGTTAAAGAACATGACATACTTATGCATATAAGGTGTTTGATGAAATTCCTCAATGAAGTTTATTATGGTTTTGACCTAAAAATAGTCTAGAATTGTTATGTTGTATGAAAATAGGATGGATTAATGAATGAAAGAATAGTGAACTTGAAAGAATGTGATTACAATAATAAAATGTGTTAAAGAATTAACTATTAAGAACGAAATGGGGTTAAAAGGTAAGAACAAGTAAGTTTGTATATGTGTTATGTCAAGTTAACTAATGGAGTTAACTTAGATGTGAATGAATGATTATGTATTAAGTAAGAAATTAACATGATTAGCATTGTTATTATGAGCTAATCAAAGGAAGGAAAAGCACTCGAATTTGCCAAAAGAAGACCAAGGTGAGTTTCATAGGTAGACTCATGTTCTAACTAATGTGTTAATTATATATATGTATATATATTCGATATTATGATGTGTTGCTCTTCTATGTTCACGAATGTTAAGATTGAACGAAACAATTATCTTGGTTATGATAAATTAATAAGATTCGATAATAAAACTTTAAGATATCAAGGAAGTATTTCTTTTAAGGATGAAGAATATGGGTAAAGTGTTGGGAAGTGAGTTTAGGGTGAACCAATGAAGATGGAGCCCCTCAAGGATAAGTCGAATCACGAGGATCAAATTAGGTAAGTGGGGATACACAATGCATAGTACGAAATGGACGAGCGAGGTAAGTTTACATGTATATTGAAATATGATTATTGTAATGTTACTTTTGTGAATGTATTATGTTGTAGATACGAGATGTTACGATGATTTAGCGGTGACGTGTGTATCATGAAGCGTTGACGAAGGAGAAAGGATGTGTAACCTTTGTAAAAGAGACTAGTTACCATACAAGCGGGCCATGGATGGAATTATTACAATCTAAACATGATCTTATATTATTTGATTTATACATCCTATGTACTCACTAAGCATAAAGCTTACCTCTATTAGTTGTTGACACGTTGTAGGTTCTTGAGAAGCGGTAAGAGAATGTAAAAAGGGAGACTTGTATGATAGTATGGAGTAAAGGAAGGAAATACGAAATTAACAAACCATTTAAAAGGAGTGTGTAACAAGTTTTTAAAGAGTAAGGAGAATACAAGAAATTTGAAGAAAGGTGCTTGATGTGTGCAGAGGTGTAGTATACGAAATAGTTATATTTTTATTGCGAAATACTATTAAATACGATACAATTTTACACAAGTTATTTATTTATCTATAGAGTGGATATACCTAAACCTTGCTACAACACTTATAGGCAGTGTACCTAATCGTATAGTAGTGTAGTTTTTAGTAAGTCCGGTTCGTTCCACAGGGAGCTAGCCAAGTTTAACGCTATATTATATTTTAAACTATATTTGTGTATATATATATATATATATATATATATATATATATATATATATATATATATATATATATATATATATATATATATATATATAAGTAGTATTATTATTATAAAAGGGGATTTTTACCGTTTAATGACCGGTTTGTCGATTTTAAAACTTTAATCGCAGTTAAAACCTAATGTAAAATATTAAAAATAAATATAACTTAATTTAAAGCGTAAAGTAAATGACGATAATAAAATTGCGATAATTAAAAATGCGATAAATGAAATGACAGTAAATAAAAGTTATGATAATTAAAAAGTACGATAATTAAAAGTGCGATAAATAAAATGACAGTAAATAAAAATGCGATGAAATATAAAATAAAGGAATTATGCTTATTTAAACTTCCGTAATCATGATGTTCGACTTGTTGATTTTAATTTATTACCATGGGTCAATTGTCCTTTGTCCTGGATTATTCGATATGTCCATCTGGTTTTGTCCATAACAGTCCATCAGTCATAAATATAAAGTGCGAGTATCCTCGTCAAATTATCCTTATACCCGAAGTCAAATATTCCAACTAATTGGGGACTTAAACTGTAATAAGGTTTTAATACTTTATTATCAATTACACCAAGTGTCCTTGCATGTAATCCACCCCTGTTTTAATGAGTCCATTGACTATTAATCCATTCCCGTGTCCGGTCAAATGAACGATTATTAGTACTTATAAATATCCAGCCCATCGTGTCCGATCGAGTGTATGTGGTTATTTATAATTACGTCCAATTGTAAATCTTTATATTAAATTAACGAACTACCATTCAATTAAACAAATATAAAGCCCATTAATAGCCCATAGTCTAATTTCCACAAGTGTCGTTCTTTTGTCCAAACCCCAATTATGGTACAAAGCCCAATTACCCCGTCTTTAATATTTTAGCCCAACATCACGATTACTTCAACTTAAATAAGCATAATAATAACTTAGCTACGAGACATTAATTTAAAAAGGTTGAACATAACTTACAATGATTAATAATAGCGTAGCGTTACACGGACAGAATTTGGACTTACACACTTACAACATTCGCTAACATAACCTTATTATTATTAATCTTAAAATTAAAATTATAAATTATATATATGTATATATATATATATATATATATATATATATATATATATATATATATATATATATATATATATATATATATATATATATATATATATATATATATATATATATATATATATATATATATATATATATATATATCGTGAGAGAGAGTGGATAGAAAAAGATATGTTTTTGTTCGCTGAATTCATCGCCTTTTATAGATGTGGCCAGCATTTCAGGGCCATGCAATCGCATGGGCTTCCTTTGCATTTGCCATGCGATCGCATGGAGTCTAGGGACAGCTCACATAACTTTGTTTTCTTGTTTGCCGACCGTTTTAATATATAATATATATATATATATATATATATATATATATATATATATATATATATATATATATAATTTTAAGAATTAATTATATATTATATTATATTATATTCATGTGCATAGTTGACTTGTAATTTTTAGTCCGTTGCGTCGCGCGTTGAGAGTTGACTCTGGTAGCGTAATAAATCACTTGCATAATAAATAGGTTGAAATCATTTTTCAATCCTTTGACCTAAAACGGCTCCCATTGCAAAATCACTTGCATCGCACATAAGTTTAAATGGTAGATTCCAATTTGGAGTTATCATGATCGGTGCATTAGTGAGTTTTTCTTTAAGAATATTAAAAGATTTGATGCATTCATCTGAAAAGATGAATGGAGCATCCTTTTCTAGGAGTTTATTCATAGGAGTGGCAATTTTAGAAAAATCTTTTATGAAACGTCGGTAAAAATCGGCATGCCCTAGAAAACTCCTAACTCCTCTAACATTGGTGGGATGTGGAAGTTTAGCAATTACATATACTTTAGCTCTATCCACTTCAATTCCTTCCTTTGAAATTTTATGACCAAGAACGATGCCTTCTTTAACCATGAAATGGCATTTCTCCCAATTAAGAACTAGATTTGATTGTTCGCATCTAATAAGCATTCGTTCAAGATTAACTAGACATGATTCAAAAGTATCATCGAAGACTGAAAAGTCATCCATGAAAACTTCCATGCATTCTTCTATCATGTCGTGAAAGATCGCCATCATGCACCTTTGAAAGGTTGCATGGGCATTGCAAAGTCCAAATGGCATGCGTTTGTAAGCAAAAGTACCATAAGGGCACGTGAATGTGGTTTTCTCTTGGTCCTCGGGTGCTATTGGAATTTGAAAATATCCGGAAAAACCGTCAAGAAAACAATAGTAACTGTTCCCAGCTAATCTTTCCAACATTTGATCAATGAAAGGTAAGGGAAAGTGATCTTTTCTGGTGGCGTCATTTAATTTTTTATAATCAATACAAACACGCCATCCAGTTACAGTCCTAGTAGGAATAAGCTCATTTTTTTTCATTTGTGATGACAGTCATGCCACCTTTCTTAGGTACACATTGAACTGGGCTTACCCATGGACTATCAGAGATTGGATAAATTAAACCTGCATCTAGCAGTTTAATAATTTCTTTCTTAACAACATCTTGCATATTTGGATTTAGTCTTCGTTGGCGTTGTACATAGGTTTTATGACCTTCTTCCATAAGGATTTTATGTGTGCAATACGAAGGACTTATTCCTTTAATGTCATGAATTTTCTATGCAATAGCTGGTTTATGAGCTTTTAGCACATAAATGAGTTGAGATTTTTTATTTTCCGTAAGAGAAGACGATATTATTACAGGTAATTCAGATTCACCATGTAAATAAGCATATATCCAAATGGTTTGGAAGTGGCTTTAACTCTAATGTCGGTGGTTCTTCTATTGATGATTTATATCGATATCTGTCTTCCTCTTTTAGCATTTGAATTTCTTCTGTTGTTCGTTCATATCCATTAGCCATAAGTGCGGCTAACATTTCAGCTTCATCAATTGGTTCAGTTCCTTCTCCTAAAGAACATTCTCCTGTTCCTTGTAATTCTGGAAATTCTTCTAATAATTCTGCATGTGAATCTATAGTTTGAATATAATAACATATATCATCTGCAGATTGTGGTTGTTGCATATCTTTATCAACAGAAAAGGTAACACTCTCGTCCTCTATACTTAGGGTCAGTTTCTTACCAAACACATCTATTATTGCTTTAGCCGTGTTTAAGAATGGTCTTCCTAATATGAGAGGAACTCAAGAATCTTCTTCCATGTCCAGAATAACAAAATCTACTGGAAATACTAAAGTACCAACTTTAACTAACATGTTCTCCATTATCCCTCTAGGATATTTTACTGATCGATCGGCTAGTTGTATGCTTATTCGTGTTGGTTTCAATTCTCCAAAGTCTAGTTTAGCCTATAGTGAATACGGCATTAGATTTATACTAGCACCTAAGTCTGCCAATGCTTCTATTGAACTAAGACTACCTAGAAAACATGGAATTGTGAAACTTCCTGGATCAGAGAGTTTTTCTGGTATCTTATTCAACAACACTGCAGAACAATTAGCATTCATTGTAACAGCCGAGAGTTCTTCCATTTTCTTTCTATTTGTGATTAGATCTTTCAAGAATTTAGCATATCTTGGCATTCCTGATATCACATCAATGAAAGGAAGATTGACATTTATCTATTTAAACATATCCAAGAATTTGGATTGCTCGGCTTCAAGTCTTTCTTTTCTCATTTTACTCGGGTAAGGAAGTGGTGGTTGGTATGGTTTAACATAAGGTTTAGCCTTAACTGTGTTATCTTCATTAACCTTTTCAACTACCGGTTCTGTTTCCTTATCTTGTTCAGGTTAAGGTTCTTGTGGAGTAGGAATAGCGTCATCAGAAATTACAGGTATTTCAGGTGGTTTAAGTGTAATACCACTTCTTGTGGTAATGGCTTTAGCTGTTTCATTCCGGGGGTTAGCATTTGTATCGCTAGGTAGACTTTCTGATTTTCTTTCACCTATTAACCTTGCTAGGTTGCTTACTTCTTGTTCCAAATTTTGAATAGAAGCTTGTTGATTTCTAAATGCTTGAGCATTTTGTTCATTGGTTTGTTTCTGAGATGTGAAAAACTGTGTTTGAGATTCAACTAGCTTCGACATCATGTCTTCTAAATTTGGCTTTTTATCATCGGTTTGTGGTGGTTTATTTTGAAAAATAGGTCTTTGCTGATTGTAAGTATTATTAGATACTTGTTGATTGCTAAGACCTTGTTGATTGTTGTATGGAACATTTCGGTTATAGTTCTGATTTTGATTGTAGATTGGTCTTGGCGGTTGATAATTATTCTGATAATTATTTCCAGGCCTTTGGTTTATGTATGAAACATTCTCTCTTTGTTCCATTGTTTGTTCAATACTGAGACAATCATTTGTCAAATGTGGTCCTCTACACTGCTCACAACTAATTCGTATTGAGTGAATATCTTTAGTCATCTTTTCCATTCGTCTCTCGACAGCATCTATCTTTGCAGAAATGGAATCAAAGTCATGGCTAGAATCGGCTCTAGGCGCTTTAGATGATCTAACGATATCTTTTTCTTGATGCCACTCATGTGAGTGGGAAGCAGTGTTATCAATAATTTTGTAAGCTTCAGTTGCGGTTTTCTTCATAATGGAACCACCCGCTGCTATATCGATGTCTTTTCGTGTAGTGATGTCGCATCCTTGGTAGAATATTTGTACTATTTGATAAGTGTCTAAACCATGTTGCGGACATCCTCTTAACAACTTTTCAAATCTTGTCCACGCCTCATATAGAGTTTCATTTGGTTTTTGTGTGTAAGTAACAATTTCTCCTTGAAGTCTCACGGCTTTAGATGCCGGAAAGAATTGTTTAAGAAATTTTTCAACTAAAACATCTCATGTATCAATCGCCCCTTCAGGTAACGATTCTAACTAATCTTTGGATTCTCCCTTTAAAGACCAGGGAAATAACATGAGATAGATCTGTTCATCCTCAACTTCTCTGATTTTAAATAGAGTACAAATCCTATTAAAGGTACGAAGATGTTCGTTTGGATCTTCCTTCGGCGCACAACTAAATTGGCATTGATTAGTTACCATGTGTAGGATTTGTCCTTTGATTTCATAATCTGGTGCGTTAATGTCTGGTTGAGTAATTGCATGACCTTGGCCAGTGCGTTTAGCTCTCATTCCGTCTTCCATACTTAGAGGTTCCAGATTCTCCATGATTAAATTTGTTGAATCTGAATCACTAGAGGATTCTGACTTAATGGTTTCTTCCTCGACAATCTCTGGATGAGTGATTTGTGGTTCAGGAGGAATGATTAATGATTCAGGATCTCTGAATTGTCCCTGAATATCCTCTGGATTCTCAATTGTGAGGTCGGGTTCAAAAAATGGATTATCGGAAATTTGAATTGGAGTACTTGGTCGACTAGATGACGATTCTAAAGAAAAATCAACGGCGACAATATTGGCTAGATGTCTTGATCGAGTTACAGGTGGTGAACGTATAAAAGGTGGTGAACGTTTTGCTCGGTGCATTCACTGAATATCCTATTAGTTATAAAAGATAAAAATTATATAAGTTATCAAATTAATAGACTTTTCTGATTTTGCTCACGTTTCGAATAGCCAATAGATGCCGCAGGTAGACATGACCCTTGAAATTGAAAGCCCACAACTCGCCACTAATAAATCCAACTATTACTACGAACCAGAAAATTTTGGATGTCTATCAATTTAACCACTTAAAACAATTTTTCGTCGAAATTTAAAGAAATTTTAGAGAAGAAATAGAAAATTCTATATCCTAAAAACTAGAGCGTCGAGAAATAAGAAAGAAAAAGAGCATGTCGAAAAACGTCGAAAAAATTAAAAGGTCGAAAAATAAGCGTCGAAAAACAAATGTCGAAAAACAAACAGTCGAAAAATAAAAATAAGAAAATAAAGCGTCGAAATTTAGAATTCTTAAAACTTAAGTCTAAAAGTTGCGTCTAAAGGTATTAAAGCTTAAAAGGAATTCTATATCCAAAACGGCAATAACTTAAAAAGGCACTAAAACTTAAAATGGCGTCGCAAAATTCTAAAGCACATAAATCTATTCTAAAGAAAAAGCACTTTAAGGATTTTACGGCAAAGCCTAGAAATCTAGAAATAAAAATGGCTACGGTAAAATACTAAATTTAAAACTAATTACGAACGATAAAAATACAAATATTACAAATAAAAAGATACAAAATATAAAAATAAAACTTAAAGTTATAAAAATACAATTTTACAAAAATATTATTTTTATATTATTATTTTTATAAAAGTATTAATTTATTATATTAATAAAACTAATTATAACTTAAAAATACAAAATAAATAAAACTAAAACTAATTAATATAATAATTAACCCTAATTAGGGTTTACTAATAATAATAATTAAATTATACTCCGTAATTAATGCAGTACCAGGTTCAATCCTTGCGAGACAATCTCATGCGATCGCATGAGTTTTAGCCTACGGGTTCATGCGGTCGCATGGCCCAGATATTCAGATCACAAATTGGGCTGCTACAGTGTAGCCCGAATACTTTTTATATTTTTTTATTTTTTTGTTTTTAATTTATTTATATAAAATGAATAAAAACTAAATTTTTAAAAACTAAAATAGAAATAGAAAAACTTTATATTTTAAACAAACTCTTAAAAATATATATATTTCGTTTTTCTTTTTATATTTTTGTATTTTTAATATTTAAAACGTATTTTTACAAAAAGAAATTCAAACTTAATAAATTTTTTTTTTTTTAAAAATAGCGTTTCGCTTCGGCGTTAAGTGATCCCCGGCAGCGGCGTCAAAAATACTTGATGTGTGCAGAGGTGTATACGAAATAGTTATATTTTTATTGCGAAATACTATTAAATATGATACAATTTTACACAAGTTATTTATTTATCTATAGAGTGGATATACCTAAACCTTGCTACAACACTTATAGGCAGTGTACCTAATCGTATAGTAGTATAGTTTTTAGTAAGTCCGGTTCGTTCTACAGGGAGCTAGCCAAGTTTAATGCTATATTATATTTTAAACTATATTTGTATATATATATATATATATATATATATATATATATATATATATACACAAATATAAAAGTAGTATTATTATTATAAAAGGGGATTTTTACCGTTTAATGACCGGTTTGTCGATTTTAAAACTTTAATCGCAGTTAAAACCTAATGTAAAATATTAAAAATAAATATAACTTAATTTAAAGCGTAAAGTAAATGACGATAATAAAATTGCGATAATTAAAAATGCGATAAATGAAATGACAGTAAATAAAAGTTGCGATAATTAAAAAGTACGATAATTAAAAGTGCGATAAATAAAATGACAGTAAATAAAAATGAGACGAAATATAAAATAAAGGAATTATGCTTATTTAAACTTCCGTAATCATGATGTTCGACTTGTTGATTTTAATTTATTACCATGGGTTAATTGTCCTTTGTCCTGGATTATTCGATATGTCCATCTGGTTTTTGTCCATAACAGTCCATCAGTCATAAATATAAAGTGCGAGTGTCCTCGTCAAATTATCCTTATACCCGAAGTCAAATATTCCAACTAATTGGGGACTTAAACTGTAATAAGGTTTTAATACTTTATTATCAATTACACCAAGTGTCCTTGCATGTAATCCACCCCTATTTTAATGAGTCCATTGACTATTAATCCATTCCCGTGTCCGGTCAAATGAACGATTATTAGTACTTATAAATATCCCGCCCATCGTGTCCGATCGAGTGTATGTGGTTATTTATAATTACGTCCAATTGTAAATTTTTATATTAAATTAAAGAACTATCATTCAATTAAATAAATATAAAGCCCATTAATAGCCCATAGTCTAATTTCCACAAGTGTCGTTCTTTTGTCCAAGCCCCAATTATGGTACAAAGCCCAATTACCCCGTCTTTAATATTTTAGCCCAACATCATGATTACTTCGACTTAAATAAGCATAATAATAACTTAGCTACGACACATTAATTTAAAAAGGTTGAACATAACTTACAATGATTAATAATAGCGTAGCGTTACACGGACAGAATTTTGACTTACACACTTACAACATTCTCTAGCATAACTTTATTATTATTAATCTTAAAATTAAAATTATAAATTATATATATATATATATATATATATATATATATATATATATATATATATATATATATATATATATATATATATATATATATATATCGTGAGAGAGAGTGGATAGAAAAAGATATGTTTTTGTTCGCTAAATTCGTCGCATTTATAGATGTGGCCAGCATTTCAGGGCCATGCGATCGCATGGGCTTCCTTTGCATTTGCCATGCGATCGCATGGAGTCTAGGGACAGCTCACATAACTTTGTTTCTTGTTTGCAGACGGTTTTAATATATATATATATATATATATATATAATTTTAAGAATTAATTATATATTATATTATATTCATGTGCATAGTTGACTTGTAATTTTTAGTCCGTTGCGTCGCGCGTTGAGAGTTGACTCTGGTCTCGGTTCCGAATTTTCGAACGTCCTTTCGTACTATTTAATATCTTGTACTTTGCGTTTTGCGGCTCGTACTCTTGTAACTTTTAGACGTTTCTCATCAATAATTTGAACCACTTTGATTGTACTTTGTACTTTTTAGCTTTTTAGTCGTTTGGGTCTTCAATTCGTCGAATTCGTCTTTTGTCTTCACCTTTTATTATTTAAACGAATATCACTTGTAAATAGAAAAATTGCAACTAAAAGCTTGTCTTTCTTGAGGGATAATGCTATGAAATATATGTTCGTTTTTAGCATTATCAGTGCTAATTCGGGTAAGTCCCTAATTAATCTATGTTTGAATAATTGCGTGTGTTGACGTATGTGTTATGTTCATTAAGTGGTAAAGGTTTTGTAATGAGGATGATGAAAAATTTAAGTATATTCAAATAAAGTATGATTGATAACGGGATGAGTCAAAATGGATCAAGTTTGACATATAAGTCGATTTGGGTCAAAGTGTTATGTTGAAGATATGTAAATGGGTCGTGCATGACTAAATGATTTTCGTAACACTTAATGATGTTGAAACTGTTTCGTTAAGTTTGTTAATGTATTGCGATGTTAAAAAGGATGTTGTGTGATGTTACAAGTTGTGAAAGAGTGATTTTAAGGCAAATTAAGTTCAGCACCAGCTATAGCACAGGGCCGCGCCGCGAGCCCCTAAGCCGCGCCGCGCCATTTATAGTGTTTTGAGAACAGGAGAACTGAAAAACTGACCTGAATTCCTTTGTCTGGCCGCGCCGCGCCCAGAATAGCCGCGCCGCGGCATATCTCTGGGCTGGGTGGTCAACTCATTTTAAAAAAAAAAATTCGTTTTCTGGTCTGAGTTTTAGGATGTTATAAGTTGGCATCAGAGCCGTGGTTTAATAGAATTAGATAATCCACGTTAGGAATATTTAGACTTAAACCGAGGTATATCTATGCTTAGACATGTATGATTGCATGATTACTATGAGTAACGGCTTTTAACTATTATGAGTTGCTTACGCTAAATGAATGATATGTGACTATATGATTATTAAATGGAATAAATTTTGGACGCATGAAGTTTAATTCGATAATGGTATACATCATATGAAATAAGTTAACAAGGAGCTAGTTTCGAGAAGACTATGCACTTGTGATGTGATGTATGAGAGTGGTTTGATGCACCCAGATTGCATCCGTGCAAGAGGGTGATGATCAAACCCACTAAGTTATGAAGCTTGGATCCATGTCAATGACGATTAACTTGGACTTGTGTCCATGTCAATGATGATTAGCTTGGGCTTGTGTCCATGTCAATGATGATTAGCTTAGGCTTGTATCCATGTCAATGATGATTAGCTTGGGCTTGTGTCCATGTCAATGATGATTAGCTTGAGCTTGTGTCCATGTCAATGATGATAAGCTTGGACTTGTGTCCATGTCGATAATGATAAGCTTGGATTCATGGTAGAGTTAATGAGCTTGGACTTGCGTCCATAGTAAAGTTAATGAGCTTGGACTTGCGTCCATGGTAAAGTTAATGAGCTTGGACTTGCGTCCATGGTAAAGTTAGTGAGCTTGGACTTGAGTCCATGGTAAAGTTAATGAGCTTGGACTTGCGTCCATGGTAATGTTAGTTGTGACGACCCGGAAATTTTTGACCAAATTTAAACTTAATCTTTATATGGTTTCAACACGATAAGCAAAGTCTATTAAACCGGGTCTCAAAAATTTTGAACTGTTTACATGGATTCAGTTATACTTTGACCATCTCCGACGATTCACGAACAGATGTGTGTAAATAAGATATGTGTGTATGTATATATAAATAATAATTTGAAATATAATTTGAAGTATTATATGTTGTTGTTATTAAAAATTAATAAAAATAAAAATAGGATATTATAATAATTATTATTATTTAAAGAGTTAATTACACCGATCGTCCCTGTGGTTATTACTTAATTACGGCGGTAGTCCTTTATTCTTAAAAATTATATCGATGGTCCTTGTGGTTTTTTAAAAAAATGGCGCTGGTCCACTTTAAGGTTTCTGTTAAGTAACGCCATTTAATTAAATCATGTGCTTGTCACATGATGGGTAAAATCGTAAAACACCATGTCTTATGTTATATATATCGCACAGCTCACTAGGGGTGTTCATTTTCGGTTATCCGAAATTCGGATATCCGAAAATTCGGATAGTGAAAAACCCCATCTGAAATCCGAATCCGAAATTTCGGATATCCGATTTTCGGATATCCGAAATTTCGGATTCGGATATCGGATTATCCGAATATCCGATATTTTTGAAGAACTTTGAATATTTTCGGATAATTTTCCGGATATTCGGATAATTTTCGGATATTTCGGATATTTTTCGAATTTTTTCGGATATTTCAAAAATTTTCGGATATTCGGATATCCGAATATCCGAAAATTTTAAAAACTCCATCCGATATCCGAATCCGAAAAATCGGATATCCGATTTTTGGATATCCGAATTTTCGGATATCCGATTTTTCGGATATTTTCGGATTCGGATTTCGGATAATTCGGATTCGGATTTCGGATTCGGATATTTTGAACACCCCTACAGCTCACCCATTATGCTCCTGCAGTTACGATCTAAATTAGGGTTCAAATTAGGGTTCCTTTATTTTGACCAATCGTTATAATTGAAGCTTATTGATTCAAAAGATGCTTTGTTATTGTGGTAGGAATGCCGTTATTTGAACGTCTACAACTAGCAGTAACCCTGGACGAACGTTTTATACTTGTCAGGTAACAATTGATTTGATTTTGTTAATTTTTATTTCGAAAACTTGATATATTCTTCAATGTGCAGTGGTCTAATTGCTCGTTTTTTCGATGGGCGGATCAAGTGAGATGCAATTGTGCGTATTCCTTATTATCCAATATGTTGAGAGCTAAAGATTCCGAAATTCGAAGGCTGAAGATTGCTTTGTGGATTTTAGCTTTTGCCATAGTGTTTATGTTGATATTTTTGTTTTAGTAAAATGTTTGTAGTATTAAAACTAATGGTTATAATGTAAGCATTAGTTTTATCATTACTGCCATATGAAGGCTTTGTTTGTAGTATTAAAACTAATGGTTATAATGAAGGATTTTAGTTTATCAAAATTGGATGTTTTGTTGTGTATCTATTATCATTACTGCCATATGTCATTCGATTCGATTAGTTATCTTTTATATAAGATTGTAGTCCAATTTATATGCCATGTGAAGTACATATTAGTACCAAATTGCAGTTTTGTTATTATGCAAAGCAAAGTGAGCCATTAACCAATTTGACCCATGACTAGTGTTGACTAATGTGACAACATAGTTACCCAATTCACATTCTATACCAAAGTAATTCACATTATATACCATCAGAAGACTAATGTGACCCATGACTAGTTACCCAATTCACATGACTAGTGTTGACTATGTTGACCCATATTACAATTATGTACACAATAACAAAACTGGCTACAGATGACTAATGTGACCCATGAACAGTGACTATTGTGACCCAATACTACAGTGACTATTTTTACCCATTTACTAATTCTGTAAAAAAAAAACACTTAAAAAAAAAAAAAAAACCAAACTGACTAGTCTGACTATTGTGACCCATGACTACAGTGACTATTGTGACCCATTTACTAATTCAGAATAAAACAAAATCCAACATAGTGCATCCATAATTAAACAAAATCCAACATAGTTCAACAAGATTCAACATAATCCAAACAAACATAGATCAAGTTAAATCAACAAGATTCAACAATAACTTAAAAAAAAAAAGTAGAAAATAACAATAGCAGACATCCTGAATGAACTTCACTGCATTACATTCTTCCCTTTGTTACCTTGACCACCATACATTGACTGAGATGGGATACCTTGAGATGATTGTTGACTTTCTCTGAATGTAACTCCACTTTCTTGACTTGCTACATTGTTACCACCCATCCAAAAATTGTATCCAAACCTACTGTGACCACCACCACTTCCAAACATACCACCACCTCTAAACACAACACCACCACTGCCACCCCTACCACCACTTCCAACACCCATATTACCAAAACCACCACTGCCACCCCTACCACCACTTCCAACACCCATATTACCACCCCTAGAGCCTCTGCCACCTCCCCTAGCACCACTTCCACCACCCCTAACACTACCTATACCACCCCTAGAGCCTCTACCACCCCTAGATCCTCTACCACTACCTCTAGAGCCTCTACCACCACCCCTAGAGGAACTTCCACCACCCCTTAAGGAACTGTTAGCATCACCTTGACCCTTGCATGTTTTCTTATAATGACCGAAATTTCCACATGACCCACATTGCACAGATTTAAATTTCCTAGAAAGTTTACCACCTTGAACCATGTCATCTATCTCATCTTCTCCCCTTCTTCTTTGTTTCTTAGGTCTTCCAACTGGAGTGTGATGCTTGGGTGCTGTAATAGTAATTGTAGCATTACACTTTTCCCACATTTTCCTTCCATTGATAGGTTTAATTTTATGGCTATAAACATTCTTCCATGTTTCTAACCAATAACATGGATGTACCCAAGATTCTTCAGGTCCTGGATTTAATCTATTATCAGCCATATCTCTGATGGCATGCACAGCATGCTTGTAAGGCATCCCTGTCAATTCCCACTTTCTACAACTACAAACTCTTTGAGTTACATCAACTACACATTGATCTCCCCATGGTCCACTAACCTGGTATTGACTACCTCCATTCCACATAACAGTATATTGGGTTGCTTGTGTTTTGATAACATTAAATAATCTGGTTGCTGCTGGTGTTAATGGTCCTTCAGATTTCTCTATCTTTGATTGAACATTAGCAATCCTCTTCATTAAGTACTCACGCACATAGTCCAAAGTAGTGATAATTGGCTTATCTCTTGCTGCTCTTAATTCTTTGTTAAACACTTCACACAAATTATTTACCAGCAAATCCGAATGAGCTCTACCTGTTTGTTTAAAAAATACCAAATTAGTAGACTAATTTAAACATTTAAAAATTACAATATGCATTTAACATGTATAATGTTCAATTACCAGTAAAGTGAGATCTAGACCTATTATGGGGTGGAATGAGACACAACCATTCATATGCTCCAATCTTAAACTGCCTCATCTCTTGTATAGCACCTTCAAATTCTATAACAGTGGTTGCACTAGCTGACTTCCATAAGATTTTTTTATATTCTTCACCCCTATAAGTCTTTTTAAAATTCTGATGAATGTGTCTAACACAGTATCTATGCTCAGCACATGGGAAAACACTTGCAATAGCAGGAAGAATCCCCTATCAATAATTAAAATATCAAAACATTAAGTAAATACTATAGTGAAAGAAAATAATAATGAACATACTATAGTCAAAGAAGGTTAATACCTTTTGTCTATCTGTTATAAAAGTGAAGTTGGAATTCTCAACCAAACCCAAGTCAGCCCCTAAGCATAATAAAAACCATTTCCAAGACTCTGTGTTTTCAGCTTCAACTATGGCATAAGCTAAAGGGTATATGCCATTGGTTGGGTCAACTGCCACAGCAGTAAGTAACTGACCTGGAAATGGACCTTTCATAAATGCACCATCTAAGCCTAGAATCTGCCTCATACACAACCTAAACCTTCCTTTAGTAGCCCCAAGCAGACATATATTCTTTTGAATTGCTTTGAATCAGAAGTAGCCCTATGCAAATGTTCCAGATCAATTTTAATGGTTGTACCTGGATTCTTAGAAATTAACTCACCACAATAATCTCTTAGCAACCTATATTGTTGTTTGTAATCACCTCTAATACGTTTAAGTGCTTTCTGTTTTGCATAATAAGTCTTCTGAAGACTAATTTTCACTCCATACTTCTTCTCTAATTCTTCTTTTAAAGCTTGTGTTGGTATGTCAGGATTGTCCTCAATTTGTTGCATAATCTCATTAGCCAAATAAACAGATGAACATTTCTTGATAATTCTGGATTGTTGACACTTATGTTTATCATTAAATGTTTTAACCATCCAAGTCTCACCAAATTGTAACTTGTTGACTTGCAACACCCAAGGACATTTGTCAGATTGATCTACAGACTCAACAGACTTTCCTAACTCAATGTTTGTGCCAAGACAAACAACTCTAACTCTTTCCAAATCATTTTTCACAATTTTCAACTCCCTTCTAGTTTCAACTGCTATCTTGTTGACTAAATCTTTCACTTCTCTTGAGGTTCCAAATGTTTGACCAAGACCTTCAACATGAAGTTGCTTATTCTTCAATTCCCTGAGTTTCCTTGCTCTAATTATAACATTTTCATCAGTCTCATCTTCATCGGTAGCACTGTCATTCACATTATCCATAAGTACCAAATCAGCATCATCTTCTGGCTCATTGTCAATTGGGATGATGGCTGAATTTCGTGAAGTTCCCATAAACTCAACCTCAGTATCAATATTTAAGTTGTACTCACTCATATCAACTTCAATCACATCAACTTGGTTCTCCTCATTAACCACAAAATCACTATCTTCTTCTTCATCTTCATCTACTTTCTCATCATTGTCTGTACAAAATAATAGGTTAATGTGAATGACAGTTTCATAAATAATCAGTTTCATAAATAATCACTTAGTTTCAAAATCTTCATCCAAAACTGCAGTTAAACCCTAAATAATCACTTTGATAGAATGTACAGTTTCATAAATAATCAGATTCATAAACATAATTAGATGCATAAACTTAGTTTCTTTTAGTATCATGCAAATATATAGAACTTACATAATCAGATTCATAATAGATATACCTGTTAAGTATCATACATATATTACAATCATACATATAATACTTTCAAACATTAACAAAGAACAATAGATTAAACCATTCATCACGTTTTCTGAAAATAACCAATCGAACAAAAATCTATCGCGAATGAATGATAAACTTACAAATGACAGGTTCTTCACGTTCGATATCCCACTGTTGGAATTCTTCATCCGTTGGTTGTGATCCATTCATCGTTAACTTAGTAGGGTTAAAATTTAATGGAGAGAATATGGAAGAAAAATACGGCGTGCTATTATGAAACTGAAACGTTTGGTTATTTATGTGATTATAGGAGTAAACGAACCGTCCATAAGGTGTTATACCAAAAATACCCATCATGTGAGGTGCATGTTGAAATGTCCCGTTCTTATTGATTAAAAACGTTCCATATTAATTGATTTCGTTGCGAGGCTTTGACCTCTATATGAGACGTTTTTCAAAGACTGCATTCATTTTTAAAACAAACCATAACCTTTATTTCATAAATAAAGGTTTAAAAAGCTTTACGTAGATTATCAAATAATGATAATCTAAAATATCATGTTTACACACGACCATTACATAATGGTTTACAATACAAATATGTTACATCGAAATCAGTTTCTTGAATGCAGTTTTTACACAATATCATACAAACATGGACTCCAAATCTTGTCCTTATTTTAGTATGCAACAGCGGAAGCTCTTAGTATTCACCTGAGAATAAACATGCTTAAAACATCAACAAAAATGTTGGTGAGTTATAGGTTTAGCCTATATATATCAAATCATAATAATAGACCACAAGATTTCATATTTCAATACACATCCCATACATAGAGATAAAAATCATTCATATGGTGAACACCTGGTAACCGACATTAACAAGATGCATATATAAGAATATCCCCATCATTCCGGGACACCCTTCGGATATGATATAAATTTCGAAGTACTAAAGCATCAGGTACTTTGGATGGGGTTTGTTAGGCCCAATAGATCTATCTTTAGGATTCGCATCAATTAGGGTGTATGTTCCCTAATTCTTAGATTACCAGACTTAATAAAAAAGGGCATATTCGATTTCGATAATTCAACCATAGAATGTAGTTTCACGTACTTGTGTCTATTTTGTAAATCATTTATAAAACCTGCATGTATTTTCATCCCAAAAATATTAAATTTTAAAAGTGGGACTATAACTCACTTTCACGAACCTATAACAATATATACATATATATCAAAGTATGTTCAAAATATATTTACAACACTTTTAATATATTTTAATGTTTTAAGTTTATTAAGTCAGCTGTCCTCGTTAGTAACCTACAACTAGTTGTCCACAGTTAGATGTACAGAAATAAATCGATAAATATTATCTTGAATCAATCCACGGCCCAGTGTATACGTATCTCAGTATTGATCACAACTCAAACTATATATATATTGGAATCAACCTCAACCCTGTATAGCTAACTCCAACATTCACATATAGAGTGTCTATGGTTGTTCCGAAATATATATAGATGTGTCGACATGATAGGTCGAAACATTGTATACGTGTCTATGGTATCTCAAGATTACATAATATACAATACAAGTTGATTAAGTTATGGTTGGAATAGATTTGTTACCAATTTTCACGTAGCTAATATGAGAAAAATTATCCAATCTTGTTTTACCCATAACTTCTTCATTTTAAATCCGTTTTGAGTGAATCAAATTGCTATGGTTTCACATTAAACTCTATTTTATGAATCTAAACAGAAAAAGTATAGGTTTATTGTCAGAAAAATAAGTTACAAGTCGTTTTTGTAAAGGTAGTCATTTCAGTCGAAAGAACGACGTCTAGATGACCATTTTAGAAAACATACTTCCACTTTGAGTTTAACCATAATTTTTGGATATAGTTTCATGTTCATAATAAAAATCATTTTCCTAGAATAACAACTTTTAAATCAAAGTTTATCATAGTTTTTAATTAACTAACCCAAAACAGCCCGCGGTGTTACTACGACGGCGTAAATCCGGTTTTACGGTGTTTTTCTTGTTTCCAGGTTTTAAATCATTAAGTTAGCATATCATATAGATATAGAACATGTGTTTAGTTGATTTTAAAAGTCAAGATAGAAGGATTAACTTTTGTTTGCGAACAAGTTTAGAATTAACTAAACTATGTTCTAGTGATTACAAGTTTAAACCTTCGAATAAGATAGCTTTATATGTATGAATTGAATGATGTTATGAACATTATTACTACCTTAAGTTCCTTGGATAAACCTACTGGAAAAGAGAAAAATAGATCTAGCTTCAACTGATCCTTGGATGGCTCGAAGTTCTTGAAGCAGAATCATGACACGAAAACAAGTTCAAGTAAGATCATCACTTGAAATAAGATTGTTATAGTTATAGAAATTGAACCAAAGTTTGAATATGATTATTACCTTGTATTAGAATGATAAACTACTGTAAGAAACAAAGATTTCTTGAGGTTGGATGATCACCTTACAAGATTGGAAGTGAGCTAGCAAACTTGAAAGTATTCTTGATTTTATGTAACTAGAACTTGTAGAATATATGAAGAACACTTAGAACTTGAAGATAGAACTTGAGAGAGATCAATTAGATGAAGAAAATTGAAGAATGAAAGTGTTTGTAGGTGTTTTTGGTCGTTGGTGTATGGATTAGATATAAAGGATATGTAATTTTGTTTTCATGTAAATAAGTCATGAATGATTACTCATATTTTTGTAATTTTATGAGATATTTCATGCTAGTTGCCAAATGATGGTTCCCACATGTGTTAGGTGACTCACATGGGCTACTAAGAGCTGATCATTGGAGTGTATATACCAATAGTACATACATCTAAAAGCTGTGTATTGTACGAGTACGAATACGGATGCATACGAGTAGAATTGTTGATGAAACTGAACGAGGATGTAATTGTAAGCATTTTTGTTAAGTAGAAGTATTTTTATAAGTGTATTGAAGTCTTTCAAAAGTTTATAAATACATATTAAAACACTACATGTATATACATTTTAACTGAGTCGTTAAGTCATCGTTAGTCGTTACATGTAAGTGTTGTTTTGAAACCTTTAGGTTAACGATCTTGTTAAATGTTGTTAACCTAATGTTTATAATATCAAATGAGATTTTAAATTATTATATTATCATGATATTATCATGTATGAATATCTCTTAATATGATATATATACATTAAATGTCTTTACAACGATAATCGTTACATATATGTCTCGTTTAAAAATCATTAAGTTAGTAGTCTTGTTTTTACATATGTAGTTCATTGTTAATATACTTAATGATATGTTTACTTATCATAGTATCATGTTAACTATATATATATCCATATATATGTCATCATATAGTTTTTACAAGTTTTAACGTTCGTGAATCACCGGTCAACTTGGGTGGTCAATTGTCTATATGAAACCTATTTCAATTAATCAAGTCTTAACAAGTTTGATTGCTTAACATGTTGGAAACACTTAATCATGTAAATAACAATTTCATTTAATATATATATAAACATGGAAAAGTTCGGGTCACTACAGTACCTACCCGTTAAATAAATTTCGTCCCGAAATTTTAAGCAGTTGGAGGTGTTGACGTATCTTCTTGAAATAAATGCGGGTATTTCTTCTTCATCTGATCTTCACGCTCCCAGGTGAACTCGGGTCCTCTACGAGCATTCCATCGAACCTTAACAATTGGTATCTTGTTTTGCTTAAGTCTTTTAACCTCACGATCCATTATTTCGACGGGTTCTTCGATGAATTGAAGTTTTTCGTTGATTTGGATTTCATCTAACGGAATAGTGAGATCTTCTTTAGCAAAACATTTCTTCAAATTCGAGACGTGGAAAGTGTTATGTACAGCCGCGAGTTGTTGAGGTAACTCAAGTCGGTAAGCTACTGGTCCGACACGATCAATAATCTTGAATGGTCCAATATACCTTGGATTTAATTTCCCTCGTTTACCAAATCGAACAACGCCTTTCCAAGGTGCAACTTTAAGCATGACCATCTCTCCAATTTCAAATTCTATATCTTTTCTTTTAATGTCAGCGTAGCTCTTTTGTCAACTTTGGACGGTTTTCAACCGTTGTTGAATTTGGATGATCTTCTCGGTAGTTTCTTGTATAATCTCCGGACCCGTAATCTGTCTATCCCCCACTTCACTCCAACAAATCGGAGACCTGCACTTTCTACCATAAAGTGCTTCAAACGGTGCCATCTCAATGCTTGAATGGTAGCTGTTGTTGTAGGAAAATTCTGCTAACGGTAGATGTCGATCCCAACTGTTTCCGAAATCAATAACACATGCTCGTAGCATGTCTTCAAGCGTTTGTATCGTCCTTTCGCTCTGCCCATCAGTTTGTGGATGATAGGGAGTACTCATGTCTAGACGAGTTCCTAATGCTTGCTGTAATGTCTGCCAAAATATTGAAATAAATCTGCCATCCCTATCAGAGATAATAGAGATTGGTATTCCATGTCTGGGGACGACTTCCTTCAAATACAGTCTTGCTAACTTCTCCATCTTGTCATCTTCTCTTATTGGCAGGAAGTGTGCTGATTTGGTGAGACGATCAACTATTACCCAAATAGTATCAAAACCACTTGCAGTCCTTGGCAATTTAGTGATGAAATCCATGGTAATGTTTTCCCATTTCCATTCCGGAATTTCGGGTTGTTGAAGTAGACCTGATGGTTTCTGATGCTCAGCTTTGACCTTAGAACATGTAACAACCCAACATTGGTTTACCAAAAACACGACACAAAAAAAAATTTGTCAGACAGCGTATCTGGACGGCGTTCCATAATCTGGACGGCGTCCAGAGATAAAGACCAGGACGGCGTCCCATGATTCTAGACGGCGTCCAAATGAACTAAAGTAGACTGATCAGTTTTTATTTACACGCGAGTGGAAAACCCGCTTCCCGACACTTTTAAACGTAACCAATTTCACAATATGTCATATTAAGTAAAACTAAGATGTTTCCACCATAAAAACAAGTTTTATGACACTGGGCCCACAATGACCCGTTTTACAAATAATGTAGCGATTTCGACCCATTTATCTCTTTAGACGGATTAGGACTCCACAACCTAACCCGATACCAAGAGCATAATCCCGGGGACTACCAAAAACCCCCATCCGCGTACAATTATCCGAAAGCTACTCCATCAAGCCCAATCGCTCCTGCACGTCTAGTCTAACAACTAGCTAGCATCATTAACACAATACCTGTAAAAAGGTAAACAACGAGAGGGGTAAGCATAAAGTTTAGTGAATGCAATAATTATACACATACATATATAATATACCTACTTGCAAACACTTACTCACATACCGCATACATGCTAGCAACACAATTAGCTTATCATCACAATTACAAGCTATAACCTCCAATAATCAAGCTAGCATATCAAAAGCATATATAATATGAACAAATATAATATGCTTAAGCTACAACACAAATAACCATGGTTAACCAATAGTACAAGGGAACGGTGCTCGCGAAAACGCCTTCGGTGTTCATAACATCCGTTAGGGCACTTAACACCTCGCACCTCTAACCCCTAGGGTGGCACCTTAACACCTCGGCACATCACCCTGAGTGGCATCTTAACACCTCGATGCAACACTCATTATTTTACGGAGTGGTGTCTTAACACCTCGACACTACACTCCTAGGTGGCATCTTAACACCTCGATGCTACACCCGAGTGGCATCTTAACACCTCGATGCTACACTCTTCACGTGAAACATGGTGTCTTAGCACCTCGACACTACACATTCCATGCTACAACAAATAGATACATTATATACCTACACATATAATTATTCCACTCACCTCGAATTGCCCGCACAAGTCATAAACGTAAATCGCCTCCAAAAGCAACCGAGCAAACCTTTTACCTATAATACGCATATAGATATACAAACAATCAACATACATTCTCTACGAGAGAATTCGACTTCAACACCCTTAACTAAGGGTTTACACCTATCACCACAAACCACCCATTTAGACACATAAAGTGGACTTCACCAATTACCACTACGGGTGGTAATTCCGACCCATCCAACAAGTACAATTTAATCAAAATTATATTTGACACCATTTAAACCAATCTAGGTCTTAACCAAAATTGCTTATCATCCAATTAATCCAAAATTAAAGTCATTACCAAATTTGACCCATCTAAGTCAACCCATTTTGACATAAGTCCCAAAAACATCTTTAATCACTAACGGCTAGTGACTAACTTTTCAAAATACCATTTAACACTTGAATCAAACATTTATATACTTGGTTCATCAAATCTTGACCCATAACTTAGTTTGACACCGAATCAAGCTTACTTGACCCAAAATACCCATTCGACCCATTTTGAACTAGATTAGGGTTTACACCCAAAAATCAAGTCAACACAAGTGTTATAAGGTTTAACTAACACATGCAAGGTCCAAACTAACAATTCCATCAATTGAAACCCTAAGTCACCAATTCGGGTTTACATACATGAATCTTCCCCAAAAACCCCCAAACTTCACAATAAATGGGTTATAACTCTAACTAGCACAAACTTTAACTCAAACAATAATCTTAACAAAGAAATTCGGATTTAGAGCTTACCAACACTACCACCACGTAGCCGTGAACGAGGTGAACAACTTTAACTCTTGAGACCCGACCCGAATCACACTTCTTCTTCTCCAAATCCCCAACTCTCTCTCGCTAGAACCTCTCTCTCTCACTAGGGTTTGATGAGAGTGTTTAAGGAGGTGAAATGGGGATAAGAATGAGAGTGGATCAGTTTTAATGGCTCAAAACCGACCCCCAAGTGAAAAGACTCAAATACCCTCTTTTAAAACCTTTAAAATACAGCTGCTGGCCTGTCAGGCACTTTGGACGGCGTCCAAAATGGCCGGACGGCGTCCCACCCTTCATTCTTGGACGGCGTCCCAAAGTCTGGACGGAGTCCCAATGAACTGAGCCTGAAACTGAACTTGTTTTGGTCGTAACTTTCAAACCGTAGCTCCGTTTTTGATGAACCAAATATCGTTGGAAACGTAATGAGATTTACTATCCAATGGTAAGGTTTTAGAACATAAACTCCAACTTTATTTTGGATCCAAATATACACTTACATGCCTCGTATTTCGAATGTCGTTCGAAATAACTCGTAACTGAAAACGGGTGTTACAACTCTCCCCCACTTAAATTGGATCACGTCCTCGTGATCCGCACCTATAATAGAAGTTAAGCAGTTCTCCCTCGAACATCTCCGCTTCCAATGCGGAGTCACACAAGTAGTACTTGCATCCGCACTCTCGCTTCGTGCACTAATGCATCATAATACAACAATATTGGGTAATCAACCCACGAGTCGAAACAACCGTAACCGTTGCTCCTACGCCGAGTATCTAAACTCATACCATACACTTCACAATCGTCCTAAGAGTAGAACAATTTGCCGACAAACATCGTCGTCACGCCTCACGATCTTACGAAACACAACCAAGCCCGACATCCATAACATCTTCTACAAATCCGAAGATCTAACCACACGCTAATAATTACTAGCGTGCACTACCGCAACAAACGATAACTCATGCACTCAACGTCCAGAGTTTCCATATAGGAAAATACGAAAATCACTACATATACCTTCAAGTTCTTTCGGCTACAACTCGCCACAAGCTACGTCCGTAACCATATCACTCAGTCAGTCAATCCGCACACGACCAATCCGTCACTGGATTAATCCAGGACAACAATAATACACCATGTGCTGAGCAAAACATCAACACTCGACGAGGGTTCCTCCTCTAAACCCTACGACACAACCACACCAGACGGCTTCCTAGTACTAGCATGGAGACTAATCATATACTAGAATCCCGTCAAGGCGAATTATCATCACAAAATTCCGCAATTCGCCACACGATCTACAAAAATATTCACCACGCCGGGTGGACCTTCCTACCTAGACCGTCCATTAAAGATGGTCTCGACATTTCAATGCAACTAACAGTCGCATTACTAGGGAACACACTCTCGCAAACAAACAACATCCGCGTGTCTCGATGTGAGACAATCAGAATCGACACTCTCTGCCTCACATTCGTCCATAAAGTGGAATAATCCACTGACAATCTCCACGATTGCGTTTCCCGACAGGGAAAATACGATATTCGTCATGATATCGAACTTGTTCTCATTCAATTATACTGTCCGGGTTTCACGACAACCCAGATTTTTCACTACGGGAGCACCCGTAATGACAACTTCATTCTCTCACTCCGGAATCTCAAACTTCACATTTGGTCTCATACCGCACATTGGTACTACACGACCACCTTACATAGGAAGTCTTACACTTCCTTCGATCCCATCATCACAATCTTCACGCATAACATTCTCGAGTTGTAACTCACAATCGTAAAGCACGATCTCGAGTCGACATTAGCAACCCGTCACTCTTCTTCGTTAGGAGCTCTGAATACCCATTGAGGCTTAGCACGGTACGCTCCAACATTTCACTATACATAACACTACTGGAGTTTTCCTCGGGCGGCAGTAAAAACTCCCCCACTTAGGATTTATCTCCCTATTCTCACCGCCAAGATGATAACATCCCGCGGAATTTGTAATTCCATGTCACACCTGACCATTCTCACCGTTGGTCATAAACATCAATTCACCGCAAATTCGCTTTAGGCTCTCAGAGTCGACATGCACAATCACTTGAGACGTCGTACACGCGATGAAATCGCACCTTCATACCACAATTCATAACTAACTACCTTAATCGTTCGAAAAGCAAACTCCACCAAAGTCTTACATATGCCTCTAAGCCTAGGCATATGTCACGCCGCTTACTTAGTCGTGATTCTCAGTCGAGATCACCCGACCTTCCACTTGACGAATCGTTATCAACAATTGCTCACTCTCATGGAGAAAAGTGACCAATTCTGACACCATAATTGCGTCCACTACAATATCAACACTTCATCAAAACCCTTCGGACTAACCGACCATTAAGTCCGTCACGGCTCACCGGTCATCTTTACCCGTCTATCACTTAAGAGCAACAAGATTTGCTCACCCGTCACTTCATAAGAAGTATTCATCACAATGCTCTTAAACTTCGACTTTTGCAACCGTCGTATTACTATCACCTGTCGATCACTATTATAATCTCCGCTGCTTCCAAGGGTATCTCACCGGCATCCTAAGCACAAAGTGATCACACCATCATTGGAGTTGAACATCACACTAGCAGGTATACGAAGGCACCTGACGCAGTGTCATACAGACTCCCGCCACAACCTACTAAATTTTAGAACTCGATCTTTAGGTTCCATACACCCGATGTCACCCGTCTCTCTATAATAATGATCTGAAGTCATTCATACCCGACAAACCTTACGGTTTATCGTCTTATTGAAGGTTCCTAGCGATCACACGCTACCCGCAATTTTCACAAGGCCAAAACGATATAGCCTAACGAAACCCTTCATCTAACACTAAGGAGATGCTTGAGAACACCAAGTCTTACACCCTTCCACCTATCGGCACAGTCACAACGACAGGGGTATTCCGTTAGGAATGTTACCCTATAATCCACAACACACCAACATACTATCGTAAACATCATCATATGGGTCCCACTCCCATGAGTTTAATGACCCGAAGACTTCTCGATTCGCCAATTCCAAGGCGACTCACAATTAGAATCCTAACACGATTCTCTACCCACACACTCTACCGAGTGTAACTCAAAACTACAATCATTAGACTTGTCGCATTCCATTACGGAATTCAATTCCTCATCGCACACACGCAAGCGTAAATCGGTCATCCTAGTTATGATGGGTAACTAAAACCAATTACAATCTCAATAATGCACCCACTACTTAGGGTGGCTAAGCACGCACCAAACTCGTGAGTTAGCTCGCTCACTTAACTAACCGATTCCATCGTAACACTTCACGACTCACAACGAACCCGATGCGACTACAAGCACATCACCCGAGACAACTATCACTTAGGAACCAATAAAGATTCCTCATTTATCCCGAATCTACCCCAACCATGCCACGTTTCCTCCGTTAAGTACTCGTCATGTCATGCTTGATGTCAAGATACACTTTCGTAATAATGGTGATCGGTCACTATTACAAATGCGTGCCTTACCATTTTCACATGGTCACGCAAAGTACTTTATCCGGACTGACGCAACATTCACACAAAATAACACGCGATATTTCCTAGTACCCGAATGACCAAAGTCCTTACCGCGAACTTGATCACTCAAACCGCCAAGTATTCGAATCTCTCCAATAGATTCGTCCCTAGGACACCGCACGAAATAGATACTTGTATATATATACCTATATACAATATAAATACTAAATGTACACAAGTACACCGTAACAACAAGTCAACCTACAACCTAGGTGACTATCACTAAAACAACGTCCAAGTTCGACTACTTACATTAGGCACTAGCAATCTAAGGCACTAATTTACTCACGAAATAAGGCCCCACATCATCACACTTTGGACAAAAACAAGTCCTAGTTAGTCACCTACTCTAAGGCACTAACAAATCTCAATCCGACCCGTAATCCTACAAGTCCCGCAAATAATATATAACCGCCAATAAGTCTAAGACTAGGCACCTATTCCAAGGTCACCTAATTCCCTTAGACTATGCTCTGATACCACTTGTAACAACCCAACATTGGTTTACCAAAAACACGACACAAAAAAAAAAATTTGTCAGACAGCGTATCTGGACGGCGTCCCATAATCTGGACGGCGTCCAGAGATAAAGACCAGGACGGCGTCCCATGATTCTAGACGGCGTCCAAATGAACTAAAGTAGACTGATCAGTTTTTATTTACACGCGAGTGGAAAACCCGCTTCCCGACACTTTTAAACGTAACCAATTTCACAATATGTCATATTAAGTAAAACTAAGATGTTTCCACCATAAAAACAAGTTTTATGACACTGGGCCCACAATGACCCGTTTTACAAATAATGTAGCGATTTCGACCCATTTATCTCTTTAGACGGATTAGGACTCCACAACCCAACCCGATACCAAGAGCATAATCCCGGGGACTACCAAAAACCCCCATCCGCATACAATTATCTGAAAGCTACTCCATCAAGCCCAACCGCTCCTGCACATCTAGTCTAACAACTAGCTAGCATCATTAACACAATACCTGTAAAAAGGTAAACAACGAGAGGGGTAAGCATAAAGTTTAGTGAATGCAATAATTATACACATACATATATAATATACCTACTTGCAAACACTTACTCACATACCGCATACATGCTAGCAACACAATTAGCTTATCATCACAATTACAAGCTATAACCTCCAATAATCAAGCTAGCATATCAAAAGCATATATAATATGAACAAATATAATATGCTTACGCTACAACACAAATAACCATGGTTAACCAATAGTACAAGGGAACGGCGCTCTCGAAAACGCCATCGGTGTTCATAATATCCGTTAGGGCACTTAACACCTCGCACCTCTAACCCCTAGGGTGGCACCTTAACACCTCGGCACATAACCCTGAGTGGCATCTTAACACCTCGATGCAACACTCATTATTTTACGGAGTGGTGTCTTAACACCTCGACACTACACTCCTAGGTGGCATCTTAACACCTCGATGCTACACCCGAGTGGCATCTTAACACCTCGATGCTACACTCTTCACGTGAAACATGGTGTCTTAGCACCTCGACACTACACATTCCACGCTACAACAAATAGATATATTATATACCTACACATATAATTATTTCACTCACCTCTAATTGCCCGCACAAGTCATAAACGTAAATCGCCTCCAAAAGCAACCGAGCAAACCTTTTACCTATAATACGCATATAGATATACAAACAATCAACATACATTCTCTACGAGAGAATTCGATTCAACACCCTTAACTAAGGGTTTACACCTATCACCACAAACCGCCCATTTAGACACATAAAGTGGACTTCACCAATTACCACTACGGGTGGTAATTCTGACCCATCCAACAAGTACAATTTAATCAAAATTATATTTGACACCATTTAAACCAATCTAGGTCTTAACCAAAATTGCTTATCATCCAATTAATCCAAAATTAAAGTCATTACCAAATTTGACCCATCTAAGTCAACTCATTTTGACATAAGTCCCAAAAACATCTTTAATCACTAACGGCTAGTGACTAACTTTCCAAAATACCATTTAACACTTGAATCAAACATTTATATACTTGGTTCATCAAATCTTGACCCATAACTTAGTTTGACACCGAATCAAGCTTACTTGACCCAAAATACCCATTCGACCCATTTTGACCTAGATTAGGGTTTACACCCAAAATTCAAGTCAACACAAGTGTTATAAGGTTTAACTAACACATGCAAGGTCCAAACTAACAATTCCATCAATTGAAACCCTAAGTCACCAATTCGGGTTTACATACATGAATCTTCCCCAAAAACCCCCAAACTTCACAATAAATGGGTTATAACTCTAACTAGCACAAACTTTAACTCAAACAATAATCTTAACAAAGAAATTCGGATTTAGAGCTTACCAACACTACCACCACGTAGCCGTGAACGAGGTGAACAACTTTAACTCTTGAGACCCGACCCGAATCACACTTCTTCTTCTCCAAATCCCCAACTCTATCTCGCTAGAACCTCTCTCTCTCTCACTAGGGTTTGATGAGAGTGTTTGAGGAGGTGAAATGGGGATAAGAATGAGAGTGGATCAGTTTTAATGGCTCAAAACCGACCCCCAAGTGAAAAGACTCAAATACCCTCTTTTAAAACCTTTAAAATACAGCTGCTGGCCTGTCAGGCACTTTGGACGGCGTCCAAAATGGCTGGACGGCGTCCCACCCTTCATTCTTGGATGGCGTCCCAAAGTCTGGACGGAGTCCCAATGAACTGAGCCTGAAACTGAACTTGTTTTGGTCGTAACTTTCAAACCGTAGCTCCGTTTTTGATGAACCAAATATCGTTGGAAACGTAATGAGATTTACTATCCAATGGTAAGGTTTTAGATCATCAACTCCAACTTTATTTGGGATCCAAATATACACTTACATGCCTTGTATTTCGAATGTCGTTCGAAATAACTCGTAACTGAAAACGGGTGTTACAGAACACGTCAAACATTCTCCTACGTATCTAGCAACATCGGCTTTCATACCCGGCCACCAAAAATGTCTCTTGAGATCCTTGTACATCTTCCCCGTTCCAGGATGTATTGAGTATCTGGTTTTATGAGCTTCTCTAAGTACCATTTCTCTCATATCTCCAAATTTTGGTACCCAAATTCTTTCAGCCCTATATCGGGTTCCGTATTCCCGAATATTAAGATGCTTCTCCGATCCTTTGGGTATTTCATCCTTTAAATTTCCCTTTTTTAAAACTTCTTGTTGCGCCTCCTTTATTTGAGTAGTAAGGTTATTATGAATCATTATATTCATAGATTTTACTCGAATGGGTTCTCTGTCCTTCCTGCTCAAGGCATCGGCTACCACATTTGCCTTCCCCGGGTGGTAACGAATCTCAAAGTCGTAATCATTCAATAATTCAATCCACCTACGCTGCCTCATATTCAGTTGTTTCTGATTAAATATGTGTTGAAGACTTTTGTGGTCGGTATATATAATACTTTTGACCCCATATAAGTAGTGCTTCCAAGTCTTTAATGCAAAAACAACCACGCGTAATTCCAAATTATGCGTCGTATAATTTTGCTCGTGAATCTTCAATTGTCTAGACGCATAAGCAATCACCTTCGTCCGTTGCATTAATACACAACCGAGACCTTGCTTTGATGCGTCACAATAAATCACAAAATCATCATTCCCTTCAGGCAATGACAATATAGGTGCCGTAGTTAGCTTTTTCTTCAATAATTGAAATGCCTTCTCTTGTACATCCTTCCATTCAAATTTCTACCCTTTATGCGTTAATGCAGTCAAGGGTTTGGCTATTTTGGAGAAATCTTGGATGAATCTTCTGTAGTAACCAGCCAGTCCTAAAAATTGACGTATATGCTTCGGAGTTTTTGGGGTTTCCCACTTTTCAACGGTTTCGATCTTTGTCGGGTCCACCTGGATACCTTCTTTGTTCACTATGTGACCGAGGAATTGAACTTCTTCCAACCAAAATGCACACTTTGAAAACTTAGCGTACAGTTTTTCTTTCCTCAATACTTCTATCACTTTTCTCAAATGTTCTTCATGCTCATGATCATTCTTTGAGTAAATAAGTATGTCATCGATGAAAACAATGACAAACTTGTCAAGATATGGCCCACACACTCGGTTCATAAGGTCCATGAACACAGCTGGTGCGTTAGTCAATCCAAACGGCATAACCATAAACTCGTAATGACCATAACGCGTCCTAAAAGCAGTTTTTGGAATATCATCCTCCTTTACTCGCATTTGATGATACCCGGAACGTAAGTCGATCTTCGAATAAACAGACGAGCCTTGTAGTTGATCAAATAAGTCGTCAATTCTCGGTAGTGGGTAGCGGTTCTTGATGGTAAGTTTGTTCAACTCTCGGAAGTCGATAAACAACCTGAATGTACCATCTTTCTTCTTGACAAACAAAACCGGAGCTCCCCACGGTGATGTGCTTGGTCAAATGAAACCACGTTCTAATAGTTCTTGCAGTTGGCTTTGCAGTTCTTTCATCTCGTTGGGTGCGAGTCTGTAAGGAGCATGAGCTATTGGTGCAGCTCCTGGTACAAGATCTATTTGAAATTCAACGGATCGATGTGGGGGTAATCCCGGTAATTCTTTCAGAAATACATCGGAAAATTCTTTTGCAATGGGAACATCATTGATGCTCTTTTCTTCAGTTTGTACTTTCTCGACGTGTGCTAGAACAGCATAGCAACATTTTCTTATTAGTTTTTGTGCCTTCAAATTACTAATAAGATGTAGCTTCGTGTTGCCCTTTTCTCCGTACACCATTAAGGGTTTTCCTTTTTCTCGTATAATGCAAATTGCATTTTTGTAACAAATGATCTCTACTTTCACTTCTTTCAACCAGTCCATACCGAGTATCACATCAAAACTCCCTAACTCTACTGGTATCAAATCAATCTTAAATGTTTCGCTAACCAGTTTAATTTCTCGATTTCGACATATATTATCTGCTGAAATTAATTTACCATTTGCTAATTCGAGTAAAAATTTACTATCCAATGGCGTCAATGGACAACTTAATTTAGCACAAAAATCTCTACTCATATAGCTTCTATCCGCACCCGAATCAAATAAAACGTAAGCAGATTTATTGTCAATAAGAAACGTACCAGTAACAAGCTCCGGGTCTTCCTGTGCCTCTGCCGCATTAATATTGAAAACTCTTCCGCGGCCTTGTCCATTCGTGTTCTCCTGGTTCGGGCAATTTCTAATAATGTGGCCCGGTTTTCCACATTTATAACAAACTACATTGGCATAACTTGCTCTGATACTACTTGCTCCGCCATTACTCGTTCCGACACCATTTGTTCCTTTCGTTCTGTTAGCCCCTGGTCCGTAGACCTCACACTTCGCCGCGCTATGACCATTGCTTTTACACTTGTTGCAAAATTTAGTGCAGAACCCCGAGTGATACTTTTCACACCTTTGGCATAGCTGCTTCTGATTGTTGTTGTTGTTGCGGTTGTTATTGTTGTTGGGATGATTGTTGTAGTTGCTGTTGTTGTTGTTGTTGTTGTTGTTGTTGTTGTTGGGCCGTTTGTTGTAGTTGCGATTGATGTTGCGATTGTTGGGATAATTGTTGCGATTATTATTGTAATTGCTGTTGTTGTTGTATTGGTGATTCTTATCACCGTTTTCCTCCCACTTTCTTTTGACTTGCTTCACATTGGCCTCTTCAGCCATCTGTTCTTTAATTCTTTCCTCAATCTGGTTCACTAGTTTGTGAGCCATTCTACATGCCTGTTGTATGGAGGCGGGCTCGTGTGAACTTATATCTTCTTGGATTCTTTCCGGTAATCCTTTCACAAACGCGTCGATCTTCTCTTCCTCATCTTCGAATGCTCCCGGACACAATAGACACAATTCTATGAATCGTCTTTCATACTTGGTAATATCAAATCCTTGGGTTCGTAACCCTCTAAGTTCTGTCTTGAGCTTATTGACCTAGGTTCTGGGACGGTACTTCTCGTTCATCAAGTGTTTGAATGCTGACCACGGTAGTGCGTACGCATCGTCTTGTCCCACTTGCTCTAGATAGGTATTCCACCATGTTAACGCAGAACCTGTGAAGGTATGCGTAGCGTACTTCACTTTGTCCTCTTCAGTACACTTACTTATGGAAAACACCGATTCGACCTTCTCGGTCCACCGTTTCAATCCGATCGGTCCTTCGGTTCCATCAAATTCCAAAGGTTTGCAGGCAGTGAATTCTTTGTAGGTGCATCCTACACGATTTCCTGTACTGCTAGATCCAAGGTTATTGTTGGTATGTAGCGCAGCCTGTACTGCGGCTATGTTTGAAGCTAGAAAAGTACGGAATTCCTCTTCATTCATATTCACGGTGTGTCGAGTAGTCGGTGCCATTTCCTTCAAAATAGTCAAATGGAACAAGTTAATCATACAGAATATTAAGAGTAGTTAATAGTATTTCGTAGCATAATATGAACTCATTTATAAAAGCTTTTTCTTCATATTAGCGTTTTATAAGTTTAAATTCGGGTAGTACCTACCCGTTAAGTTCATACTTAGTAGCTAATATACAATTCAACTACTACAATTCTATATGAAAAACTGATTATAATAATATTTCGCGTTCAAACTTTTACACAATATTTTACAAACTTACAATACCGCTTATTTTACATATAGCATGAAATATAGCACACAATAAATTTGATACAAGATGGTTGTGAAGATAATTCTAGCTAGTACACAAGTCGTTCAGCAAAGGCAATAAAGACACGTAATTCATACGTCCAGAAACAAGTCATGCATTCTGGTTTTACAAGGATTACTTCCCATCCTTGGTCTTGTGGAACATAACTGTTATGGCCATTGATAAGACAGCGTGTTGTAACGTCGTCAAAGGGACGAGGGTTACGTAATGTCCAACAGTCCCGTAACAATCTAAAAACCTCATTTCTTACCCCAATTACCGACTCCGTCACTTGTGGGAACGTTTTGTTTAATAGTTGTAGCCCGATGTTCTTGTTCTCACTTTGGTGAGAAGCGAACATTACTAATCCGTAAGCATAACATGCTTCTTTATGTTGCATGTTAGCCGCTTTTTCTAAATCACGAAGTCCAATATTCGGATATATTGAGTCAAAATAATTTCTTAACCCATTGCGTAAAATAGCATTTGGGTTCCCCGCAATATATGCGTCAAAGTAAACACATCGTAACTTATGGATTTTCCAATGTGATATCCCCCATCTTTCGAACGAAAGCCTTTTATAAACCAAGGCATTCTTGGAACGTTCTTCGAATGTCTTACAAACTGATCTCGCCTTAAATAGTTGTGCCGAAGAATTCTGACCGACTCTAGACAAGATTTCATCAATCATGTCTCCGGGTAGGTCTCTTAAAATATTGGGTTGTCTATCCATTTTGTGTTTTTATACTATAAAATAGACAAGAGTTAGATTCATAAATAATAAAAAATACTTATTAATACAAGCAATTTTTACATATATCAAAAAGCATAAGCACACTATATTACATATATTACACCACACGAATACAACTATCTTATTCTGACTCGCTTGTTTCTTCTTCTTCGGTTTTGGTTCGTTTTTCCAAGTTTCTAGGGATATATGATGTTCCCCTAATAAGAGCCGTCGTTTTCCACATTGGTTTAGAAAAATCTGGTGGTTTAGAGGTTCCCGGGTCATTGTTACAACTTAAGGACTTCGGGGGTTGACGATACATATAAAGTTCATCGGGGTTGGAATTAGATTTCTCTATTTTTATGCCCTTTCCCTTATTATTTTCTTTTGACTTTTTAAATTCAGTTGGGGTAATTTCTATAACATCATCGAAATTCTCGTCGGAATCCGATTCATCGGAGAATTGGTAATCCTCCCAATATTTTGCTTCCTTGGCGGAAACACCATTGACCATAATTAACCTTGGTCGGTTGGTTGAGGATTTTCTTTTACTTAACCGTTTTATTATTTCCCCCACCGGTTCTATTTCTTCATCCGGTTCTGATTCTTCTTCCGGTTCCGATTCTTCTTCCGGTTCCGACTCTTCTTCCGGTTCCTCTTCGGGAACTTGTGAATCAGTCCACGAATCATTCCAATTTACATTTGACTCTTCATTATTATTAGGTGAGTCAATGGGACTTGTTCTAGAGGTAGACATCTATCACATAATATCAAACGCGTTAAGAGATTAATATATCACATAATATTCACATGTTAAAAATATATAGTTTCCAACAAAATTTGTTAAGCAATCATTTTTCAAGTAAACACGGTCGAAGTCCAGACTCACTAATGCATCCTAACAAACTTGATAAGACACACTAATGCAAAATTCTGGTTCTCTAAGACCAACGCTCGGATACCAACTGAAATGTCCCGTTCTTATTGATTAAAAACGTTCCATATTAATTGATTTCGTTGCGAGGTTTTGACCTCTATATGAGACGTTTTTCAAAGACTGCATTCATTTTTAAAACAAACCATAACCTTTATTTCATAAATAAAGGTTTAAAAAGCTTTACGTAGATTATCAAATAATGATAATCTAAAATATCCTGTTTACACACGACCATTACATAATGGTTTACAATACAAATATGTTACATCGAAATCAGTTTCTTGAATGCAGTTTTTACACAATATCATACAAACATGGACTCCAAATCTTGTCCTTATTTTAGTATGCAACAGCGGAAGCTCTTAGTATTCACCTGAGAATAAACATGCTTAAAACGTCAACAAAAATGTTGGTGAGTTATAGGTTTAACCTATATATATCAAATCATAATAATAGACCACAAGATTTCATATTTCAATACACATCCCATACATAGAGATAAAAATCATTCATATGGTGAACACCTGGTAACCGACATTAACAAGATGCATATATAAGAATATCCCCATCATTCCGGGACACCCTTCAGATATGATATAAATTTCGAAGTACTAAAGCATCCGGTACTTTGGATGGGGTTTGTTAGGCCCAATAGATCTATCTTTAGGATTCGCGTCAATTAGGGTGTCTGTTCCCTAATTCTTAGATTACCAGACTTAATAAAAAGGGGCATATTCGATTTCGATAATTCAACCATAGAATGTAGTTTCACGTACTTGTGTCTATTTTGTAAATCATTTATAAAACCTGCATGTATTCTCATCCCAAAAATATTAGATTTTAAAAGTGGGACTATAACTCACTTTCACAGATTTTTACTTCGTCGGGAAGTAAGACTTGGCCACTGGTTGATTCACGAACCTATAACAATATATACATATATATCAAAGTATGTTCAAAATATATTTACAACACTTTTAATATATTTTGATGTTTTAAGTTTATTAAGTCAGCTGTCCTCGTTAGTAACCTACAACTAGTTGTCCACAGTTAGATGTACAGAAATAAATCGATAAATATTATCTTGAATCAATCCACGACCCAGTGTATACGTATCTCAGTATTGATCACAACTCAAACTATATATATTTTGGAATCAACCTCAACCATGTATAGCTAACTCCAACATTCACATATAGAGTGTCTATGGTTGTTCCGAAATATATATAGATGTGTCGACATGATAGGTCGAAACATTGTATACGTGTCTATGGTATCTCAAGATTACATAATATACAATACAAGTTGATTAAGTTATGGTTGGAATAGATTTGTTACCAATTTTCACGTAGCTAATATGAGAAAAATTATCCAATCTTGTTTTACCCATAACTTCTTCATTTTAAATCCGTTTTGAGTGAATAAAATTGCGATGGTTTCATATTGAACTCTATTTTATGAATCTAAACAGAAAAAGTATAGTTTTATAGTCAGAAAAATAAGTTACAAGTCATTTTTGTAAAGGTAGTCATTTCAGTCGAAAGAACGACGTCTAGATGACCATTTTAGAAAACATACTTCCACTTTGAGTTTAACCATAATTTTTGGATATAGTTTCATGTTCATAATAAAAATCATTTCCCCAGAATAACAACTTTTAAATCAAAGTTTATCATAGTTTTTAATTAACTAACCCAAAACAGCCCGCGGTGTTACTACGACGGCGTAAATCCGGTTTTACGGTGTTTTTCGTGTTTCCAGGTTTTAAATCATTAAGTTAGCATATCATATAGATATAGAACATGTGTTTAGTTGATTTTAAAAGTCAAGTTAGAAGGATTAACTTTTGTTTGCGAACAAGTTTAGAATTAACTAAACTATGTTCTAGTGATTACAAGTTTAAACCTTCGAATAAGATAGCTTTATATGTATGAATCGAATGATGTTATGAACATCATTACTACCTTAAGTTCCTTAGATAAACCTACTGGAAAAGAGAAAAATGGATCTAGCTTCAACGGATCCTTGGATGGCTCGAAGTTCTTGAAGCAGAATCATGACACGAAAACAAGTTCAAGTAAGATCATCACTTGAAATAAGATTGTTATAGTTATAGAAATTGAACCAAAGTTTGAATATGATTATTACCTTGTATTAGAATGATAACCTACTGTAAGAAACAAAGATTTCTTGAGGTTGGATGATCACCTTACAAGATTGGAAGTGAGCTAGCAAACTTGAAAGTATTCTTGATTTTATGTAACTAGAACTTGTAGAATATATGAAGAACACTTAGAACTTGAAGATAGAACTTGAGAGAGATCAATTAGATGAAGAAAATTCAAGAATGAAAGTGTTTATAGGTGTTTTTGGTCGTTGGTGTATGGATTAGATATAAAGGATACGTAATTTTTTTTTCATGTAAATAAGTCATGAATGATTACTCATATTTTTGTAATTTTATGAGATATTTCATGCTAGTTGTCAAATGATGGTTCCCACATGTGTTAGGTGACTCACATGGGCTGCTAAGAGCTGATCATTGGAGTGTATATACCAATAGTACATATATCTAAAAGCTGTGTATTGTACGAGTACGAATACGGGTGCATACGAGTAGAATTGTTGATGAAACTGAATTAGGATGTAATTGTAAGCATTTTTGTTAAGTAGAAGTATTTTGATAAGTGTATTGAAGTCTTTCAAAAGTGTATAAATACATATTAAAACACTACAAGTATATACATTTTAACTGAGTCGTTAAGTCATCGTTAGTCGTTACATGTAAGTGTTGTTTTGAAACCTTTAGGTTAACGATCTTGTTAAATGTTGTTAACCCAATGTTTATAATATCAAATGAGATTTAAATTATTATATTATCATGTATGAATATCTCTTAATATGATATACATACATTAAATGTCTTTACAACGATAATCGTTACATATATGTCTCGTTTAAAAATCATTAAGTTAGTAGTTTTGTTTTTACATATGTAGTTCATTGTTAATATACTTAATGATATGTTTACTTATCATAGTATCATGTTAACTATATATATATATCCATATATATGTCATCATATAGTTTTTACAAGTTTTAACGTTCGTGAATCACCGGTCAACTTGGGTGGTCAATTGTCTATATGAAACCTATTTCAATTAATCAAGTCTTAACAAGTTTGATTGCTTAACATGTTGGAAACACTTAATCATGTAAATAACAATTTCATTTAATATATATATATATAAACATGGAAAAGTTCGGGTCACTACACATGTGACTACAGATAACAGTTTAAGGTTACGGAAACCTGAAAGTGGACCAGCGCCGTTTTTTTAAAAAACCACAAGGACCATCGATATAATTTTTAAGAATAAAGGACTACCACCGTAATTAAGTAATAACCGCAGGGACGATCGGTGTAATTAACTCTTATTTAAAATATATCTCTATATATAAATAAAGTATATTAATAATAAATATTAAATGATTGTAATACTCGTTTGATGTTTCGATTGATATTAAGCAAGTTAAATTCAAACTTATGTAATTTTAAAATAAACGGTGATACGAAAATGAGTTTTATAAATTTTAGGCTTATTAAAAATGTATTTAGGAACTATTTGTTAAGTTTTAACACTTTTTTATATTTTACCCAGAATCGAGAGTGACAGTTGATGTAATTTTTATTTAGTAGTTAATAACCAAATTTTATACCATAATGACCAAAAAAATAATAAAGGAAGTTAATTTAAAAATTTAAGAATTTTCCGAAGACTTTTATCCACCACTAATTTCAAATAGTGCGCGATACACAGTCCGTGAAAACTGTCGGCAGAATGAATTATTTGTGATGGCTTACTGTGTTTTTTCATCCAACACATGCATAAAATTTATTATTATTATATTATAATTATATTATTATTATTATTATTAATTACTATTAATATTATAATTAATATATAACATCTTATATATATATGTATCGAGAGATTGAGGAGGAAGACAAAAAAACCACTTCACACCTTTCACTACCTTCTAACACCACCACCGGGAACCACCATGTCCGCCACCCATGACCACCGTCGCCACCGCAAGTCACCACCATCACTTTAGAGTTTTTGTGTTCGTTTAAACATCACCACCTCTACAGCCGGTCACCAAACCAAACCCACTTTGCATCACCTCAAATGAAACCCACTTGAACGAAACCATCTTCAATTATTACAAACCACCGTCATCATCATTGTATAGCAAAACCCACTTGATTTACTGATCACCATGGAAATCTCCTGCTACCTATCATATTCTATTTCATGTTCGTATTTAATCCACAACCTAACCAAACAACCATCGTTGATGTAATTTTTCTTTGATTCTGTTTAAACCAAAAACCTCAACTTCACCGCCACCACAAGCTCACCATGACCATCACCATGGCCATATTCAATTAAACAAAGCCACTTCAAACCCATCATCTTCAAATTTCTGTTTCATGATACAATACCATTGAATACAACCACCATTTTTTTACAATCACCACTTGAGTTTCTATTGTTGCTACTAACCATAAACCTACTTACATAACCTGCTGCTACTTGAACCATTCTAGTCGGTTTTCCTGTGTAAGATAGATCGAAACCCATCTGGGTTTTATGTTGTTCGACCATACAACACCAAACATCATATTCATCAATCATCACCATCAAAATCCATTGACGCCACCATTGAACCACCGTCCGACTATTTTCTGTATTAAAACCACTATAAAACCCTTTGAATCACTGCTGCTATACTCATGGCTGTTTGTTTCTGTTCCGACGGATAAACAACCCCAAACCACCACCTAAACCCTCGTTTATACTACTGCTGCTATGATTATGTTTCTTTTTACGGTTCAAATCAAAAACCCACATGATAGTGATAATGAACTGTGACGATTGATCATGATGTAGATGCAATTGTGTTTTTGATTACCAGGTGAACCCCACACCCACTAAACATGTCGAACAATTGATTTAAAACATGTTATTGGGCTTTTATATCCAGTTAACCAAATAAACACTTGAAACTTGGGTCGTGACCCTTTAATGCCATTTATTGGGCCGAGTTAATTCAGTTGGAGTCTTGGGCCGTGTACTAGACTTTTGTTGGGCCGGAGTATTTCCCATCTATTTTGAAGCAGCGAATGTTATATTTTTTTTTATGAACAAAGGAAGAAATGAAATGACAGATAGATGGTTTGGACTGTTGGGGTTAAACGAAAGGTCTTGGGTTCGAGCCCGGGCATGGACGTTTATTTTTTTTAAAGCTTGTTACTCTAAGGTAGTATTTTTTTTTTTATTATGATTGCTATTATTATTATGATTATTAATGTTATCAAGTTATTATTAATATAAGTATTATTATTAACATTATCATTATAATTATTATGATTAATAGTTATTATTAGTATTATTATTATTATTATCATTAATATCATTAATATCATTATTATTATTAGAATAAGTATTATAAGTGTTAATATGATTATTATTATTATTGTTATTAGTAAAATTATGATTATTATAGTTATTATTATTACTAATATTATTATTATTATCATTTTTATTATTAAAAATATTAAAATTATCATTTCTATTATTGTTATCATTTTTATTATTATTATTATCAGAATTAGAAAAATTATCATTTTTATCAAAATTATTATTATTATCATTTTTATTAATACTAGTATCATTATTATTATTATCATAATAACTATTATCATCATTATCATAAAATGAAACAACTTTTTATTTTATAACTATTAATTATATAAAACTATATTTAATACAACCATAGTAAAATTTTAGTAATTGTTTATTTAAGGTATATAAAATAAAGATAATTAATTAATTTATTAAGAAGACATCTAATTTATCAATATAACAGATATATCACTAATAATAATATATAAATTGTTAATTACAAGTATATGTGTTAATCTATATATAAATGATATAGGTTCGTGAATCCGAGGCCAACCCTGCATTGTTCAGTATCGTCGTATGCATATTTTTACTACAAAATATCGTATCGTGAGTTCATTTGCTCTCTTTTTCTCTTTATATTTTTGGGACTGAGAATACATGCGCTGTTTTTAAAACTGCTTTATTAAATGCTTTTGAAATATATTTTGAACTGAGAATACATGAAATGTTTTTATAAATGTTTGACGAGATAGACACAAGCAAAACATTCCTCGAATGAATTATTATGCAGACAGAAGTTCTGTGGATTATTATTGAATTAGTTGGACGTGATAATTGCCACTAATTGTTGTGAATATTTTCCCCTGATTATTATTGCTTGGTAACCTAAGAATTAGAAAACGGGTATGGCCCTAATTCACGCGAATCCTAAAGGTAGCTACCGAGTTTAATACCCCCACCCAGAATGTTCACTAGACGGAAGAGCTAGTGGGTGTGGTGTTTAGTACTTCGAGGTTTATATATTATACAGACGAGATGTTCTGTTTTGGGGATATTATTGATGCTCATTATATGTTAAGGTCGGTTACCATGTTGAGCAATGAAATCAAATTGAATGTTATGTATCGATAGAATGATTTTTATACACAGGTTATGTGTATTATATTTTGTGCACGAGATATGTGTATGGTTATTAAAAATCGCGAGGCAACCTACGGGGGAGAAAAGGATACGAACCTACTCTGCCAAGCATTATGAAAAATGGTTTCGTACACGAGATAGGTGTACTGTATTTGAATCTTGTGGTCTATCAAAATGATGAATTTTACTGTTTATGATAAACCTATAAACTCACCAACCTTTTGGTTGACACTTGAAAGCATGTTTATTCTCAGGTATGAAAGAAATCTTCCACTGTGCATTTTGTTCATTTTAGAGATATTACTTGGAGTCACTCATGACATTTTTCAAAGGACGTTGCATTCGAGTCGTTGAGTTCAACAAGATTATTATTAAGTCGTAGATAGTTTGATATATTATGAAATGGTATGCATGCCTGTCAACTTTCGATGTAATGAAAGTTTGTCTTTTAAAAACAAATGCAATGTTTGTAAAATGTATCATATAGAGGTCAAATACATCGCGATGTAATCAACTATTGTGAATCGTTTATAATCGATATGAACGGATCCTTTCATTAGTGAGCCTGGACTTACGTCCATATTAATGATGATGAGCTTAGACTTATGTCCATGTAAATTGTGATAAGCTTAGGCCATATGTCTATAGATGATATGATCGAATCAGATTTTAGAAAGAAACTTTCGGGTTGAAAGGTTATGATTATGTATGAAAGAATGTTCATAATTTTATCATGAACATGAAATATGATGTCATGAGTGACTTGATGCTCCCGGATTGCATCCGTGCAAGAGGGTGATGATCAAGATCACTAGGTGAAAAACTTAGACTTATGTCTATGTTAATATGACGAGCTTAGACTAGACATCCATGTTAATTTTGATGAGTTTAGACCTTATGTCTATGGATATATGTTTAGCTTAGGCACAATCCTAGGTCATCCCTAGTAAGTTGTGTCTATGGTGTGGTATGACCGGATCCAATACAAGAAAGAAACTTGCGGGTTGACAGGTTATGTTTTTGGTTATGATTATGCTAATGCTAAGAGTGCTCTTGGGTTTTCGTGACCACGAGTTCTATATAGGATGATGTAAGTAGCAAGTTTAAGATGAACAAACACATGAATAGGTGCAAGACTTAGCGTGAGGCTAAGCAAAATAATAACAATGAAGCGGAACACATTATGCAGAACAAGCTATTTTTACGAAATCGATCTTTGACATCACATGAAGTATATCATGATGATACGGTGGGGACCAATGACTCGTAATAAACATCATACGTGCATGATCAAAAATGAATAGAAACTGTCATGTAAAGTAGTTGTCAAAAGTATAATGAATGTACCCTTAAGCGATGATGACTAACAACGATGTAACGATAATGTGCTAAACAAGTTTTGACTTAGTTGAATGGTGTTAAAGAACGAGTTGATAAGAAATGTTAAATGAGTTAAAGTTTGTATGCTTGATAAAAGTTAAATTGCAAAAGGTAGACTTAAGTCTCTGGATGGCACCAAGCAAGGGATTACTTATGGTTATACGAAAAGTCAAAGTTGCAAAGATATAAATGTTAATGTGGTCGTTAAATGATATTTATGTAAATGATGAAATCTAAGTATTATATCAAAGAATATGTAATATGTGAGGATCATAAGTCGCAGGAACTATGAAATGCATAATTCATGGATGAAAAGACCCGAAGGCAACTGAACGGACTCTATCGATCAGAGTATCAATGTTTAAAAGAGCTTTACTTTAAATGATGAAGGATACGTAATAAAGGACTACCAAATTCGTGTCGTGCACACAATAAGCAAGGTTTGATTTCTTGTAAGTTATGTTAATTATTCATATGAAAGATGATAAGATTGAGAAGTATATATAATAGTCATTAAAGCACAAAGGCAGGAATCTGCGATGACTAAGTGGATGTGAATCCGTACGCTTAGTATACTCGACGCGTCGACAAGATAAGTGAATATATATTATATATATATATATATATATATATATATATATATATATATATATATATATATATATAATGTTGATTATATGTTTATGTTGATTAAAGAAAACCCGAGGGTTGTAATTATGATTAATATTACCCCACAAGTATTGTGGGTCACGAGCGTTAAGAAAGTTTAGCATAATTAACGGTAATTATGAGATGAGAGAACTGATCACCAGACGATGTAGATAGGTAGACTTTTAATAAAATGGAACACTGAGATAGAAAGGAAGTATGACCTTAAAGTAGAATGGACTTAGAAATGTAATAGACTATGCAAAAGAAAAGAAAAGAATGAATATTATGCTTAAAGTAAACGCGTGAGTTAACACGCCAAAATGCCATGATGGGTGCCCTTATTCTATGCTTACGCGTTTAATGTTAGGTAAAGTGAAGATAGCTAGCAAGATTTTTCTTAATAAATAAGAAAGTTTACATTGTCACGAAAGTTACAAGATGAAGCTAAAAATAAAACGGTGATTCCATAATTGAATATGGTTAGTTGTAATTAGTTGAAAATGAGTAAGAGTTGACGGGAAGTCACTTCAACATTTCTGTTTTGATAGAACAGATACAAAGAGGATATACCACACAGGTGTAAATACATTTTATGCAAGTAAATTGGGAAGAAATAGAGTGAGACAAATGTACGCTTCCGCAAATAAGAAGATAGTTAAGTTATGTAGAGTCGTTGAACTAAAGTCATATTGTCGTAAATTGAAGGAAGTATGGCAATACCAAGGAACTTGATGTATTTTTTTTATGACACCTTTCGCGTATTTGCATAAGAAAATGCATTTGATAGAAATAGCTTGTAAAATATGGTTATTGATTGAGATGTTAGTTTAAGAGAAACCGTTTAAAAGAATAAAAAATTCATGATTTGCACAGTAAAAGTTATGTTAGAGACTACTGAACAGTGTAGTGGTATAAAGGAAGTGATGCGAATTCACTTCGTTTATGTGTAATAAATGACGGTTAGCTATGATCGGTATGATAGAATCGCTTCGTGAGGACACGAACAATCCAACGGGGGGAGAGTTGTAACACCCCAAATTTCAAGATATTTTTCTTGAAATTAATAAGATAAATTTAAGGAAAATACTTTATAAGAATTTATTAATGAATTATTGTGTTTTGTGTACTTTCTAATAAAAAGAAAAAGAAATATGCAGACCGTTAATTAAAGATTGTTAAGGACTAGTGATGCTAAGTTAAGTTAAGGACTCTCACCAATAAGAATTGGTGGGGAGGGACTAAAGTTGTCAAAATGGCAAAGTGTCTTTAATAAAATATGAAAATAAGAAGAAAGACACCATTTTTCTTGAAGTCTTGCAAAAAAAAAAAAAAAAAAAAAAATGCTTCAAGTGTGTGTGTGTGAGTGTGAAAATCGACCAAGAAGAAAAGAGGAGGGATTCAAGCCCTAGATCACATGCAATAGTTGAATCTAAGCCCTAGCCACCTCTACTTTTCAAGAGTGCCAAGTTGTTTCATTAAATTTCATCTTTTCTAGCTAAAGTTAGGGCTTTTGAAGAAGAAAGTAAGGTATGAATTGAATAATTGAAATTGATAAATGTTTATGCTTAAATGGTGTCTAGTTACCATTGTTGAGTATAGTTTATGCTAGGTGATAGCCAAATTCGAATTTAAATTTGGTGGGTTTGCAAGAGGCGATTTTTAAAGTATTTGCTAATGGGTTATTGTTGAATTGTAAGGTTTTGGTACGTAATATTGTTAAAAACGAATCTTTGATGATGCTTATGTCTAATTATTCATGATTTTGAGTTTCATAAGTGATATTATGGATTAAAGACTTATTGTTGTGATGTTAAAGAACATGACATACTTATGCATATAAGGTGTTTGATGGAATGCCTCAATGAAGTTTATTATGGTTTTGACCTAAAAATAGTCTAGAATTGTTATGTTGTATGAAAATAGGATGGATTAATGAATGAAAGAATAGTGAACTTGAAAGAATGTGATTACAATAATAAAATGTGTTAAATAATTAACTATTAAGAATGAAATGGGGGCTAAAAGGTAAGAACAAGTAAGTTTGTATATGTGTTGTGTCAAAGTTAACTAATGGAGTTAACTTAGATGTGAATGAATGATTATGTATTAAGTAAGAAATTAACATGATTAGCATTGTTATTAAGAGCTAATCAAAGGAAGGAAAAGCGCTCCAATTTGCCAAAAGAAGACCAATGTGAGTTTCATAGGTAGACTCATGTTCTAACTAATGTGTTAATTATATATATGTGTATATATATATATTCGATATTATGATGTGTCGCTCTTCTATGTTCACGAAGGTTAAGATTGAACAAAACAATTATCTTGGTTATGATAAATTAATAAGATTCGATAATAAAACTTTAAGATGTCAAGGAAATATTTCTTTTAAGGATGAAGAATATGGGTAAAGTGTTGGGAAGTGAGTTTAGGGTGAACCAATGAAGATAGAGCCCCTCGAGGACAAGTCGAATCACGAGGATCAAATTAGGTAAGTGGGGATACACAATGCATAGTACGAAATGGACGAGCGAGGTAAGTTTACAAGTATGTTGAAATATGATTATTGTAATGTTACTTTTGTGAATTTATTATGTTGTAGATACGAGATGTTACGATGATTTAGCGGTGACGTGTATGATGTATCATGAAGCGTTGACGAAGGAGAAAGGATATGCAACCTTTGTAAAAGAGACTAGTTACCATACAAGCAGGCCATGGATGGAATTATTACAATCTAAACATGATCTTATATTATTTGATTTATACATCCTATATACTCACTAAGCATAAAGCTTACCTCTATTAATTGTTGACACGTTGTAGGTTCTTGAGAAGCGGTAAGAGAATGTAAAAAGGGAGACTTGTACGATAGTATGGAGTAAAGGAAGGAAATACGAAATTAACAAACCATTTAAAAGGAGTGTGTAACAAGTTTTTAAAGAGTAAGGAGAATACAATAAATTTGAAGAAAGGTGCTAATTCGGGTAAGTTCCTAATTAATCTATGTTTGAATAATTGCATGTGTTGACGTATGAGTTATGTTCATTAAGTGGTCAAGGTTTTGTAATGAGGATGATGAATAATTTAAGTATGTTCAAATAAAGTATGATTGATAACGGGATGAGTCAAAATGGGTCAAGTTTGACATATAAGGCGATTTGGGTCAAAGTGTTATGTTGAAGATATGTAAATGGGTCGTGCATGACTAAATGATTTTCGTAACACTTAATGATGTTGAACTGTTTCGTTAAGTTTGTTAATGTATTGCGATGTTAAAAAGGATGTTGTGTGATGTTACAAGTTGTGAAAGTGATTTTAAGGCAAATTAAGTTCAGCACCAGCGACAGCACAGGACCGCGCCGCTAGCCCCTAAGCCGCGCCGCGAGCCCCTAAGCCGCGCCGCGCCATTTAGAGTGTTTTGGGAACAGGAGAACTGAAAAACTGACCTGAATTTCTTTGTCTTGCCGCGCCGCGCCGCGCCCAGAATAGCCGCGTCGCGGCATATCACTGGGCTGGGTGGTCAACTCGTTTAAAAAAAAATTTCGTTTTCTGGTCTGAGTTTTAGGAAGTTATACAATTATCCTTTATATCATTGAAAATTGGTAAAAACTCCGTACAAGCCTTGTCAACCCCTCGCTATTTCGAAGGTAAAGAATCCTCATTTCGGAACCATCCATATTCATTATTGTTAAACTTTTCCATAACCGACCCCCAAAAAGTATTACCCTTTTGGCCTCGACCAACAATTGGATTCTCCGACGTGTCGCAAAAACACTCCGCCAACTATACAAGCTCTTTCGTCGACCACGATTTTTGTGGTTTTTGCCGCGAACTAGTTTCCTCAACCGCTTTCCCTAGTAATAAATATGTTAATAAATATATATGTATATAATTATACTAAAATAATTATACTATTAAACAGTAAACTACATATATAATTATATAATTAAACTATTAATTAATATATATATATATATATATATATATATATATATACTAACAGTTAACTATATATATATATATATATATATATATATATATATATATATATATATATATATATATATATATATATACACTAAATATATAATATAATACTATATATAAATAAAAATAGTGTATATAAAATATATCGAACCTTTATCCTTTTTAGAGTGTTTTCGCGTTGCCCGTGGTAGGGATTGTGTATCCATCGCTTGCGGATCTTGTGTTTGTGGTAGCGTTTGTTGTTTGGTAAAATTTGTTGATGTTGGTTTGGAAACATTTGCGGTTGTGATTGATACATTCGTTGTTGATAAAACGCCCATTGTTGTTGTTGTTCATAAGTTAACGCTTGATTTACACCGAATAAATTACGACCGACGTTCGCCAAATTTTGCGGACTAGGTGTAAGCATCGGTCGGTTTGAAACTCCGGGAGCATTTGGACTACCGAAAATCATTAGATTCGTAAACGAAGTAGTGTTGTTCATTTGTGGATCGGAATCACTAACTTGATTGCGAGGCGTGTTTGGGGTTTTGGGAGAATTAGACATTTTTTTTTGTTGAGTGTGTGTAAAAAAAATGAAAGTGTTTAAGTTGGATGTGTAGTCGAAGTGGATGTGTTTAGTTGTAGTGTATATGTAAATATATATAGGGAAATATTAATGGAAAAAAAAAGGTCAAATGCTCAACGGTCAAAAACCACCAACCAATCACGTTCAGCCATGTGTCAAAGACACGCGTTTCTTCCCCTGTTTCTTCTTCGCCGACGCCGGCAAGTCACGCCGGGTTACCGCTGGTTTCCGCGTTTCTTGGCTGCCACGGGGGCAAGTGACCCCGTTACTTTGCCCCGTTACGAATGGTCTTAGAGTTATTATGTTAAGAATCACGACTGAACATAATACTATAATTATGTACTTGTTTACGTGCTATTTCAAAAGTAAATAAATTGCGTATTAAACACTAAAACGACTTTTACTTTATGATTAGTAAAGTTTTGTGACTTGAGGGCCATGATTACTCGTTATTTCATTTGAGATATATACTATACAATATTACAATCATTATATTTCAATTTTCAAGTAATGATCATAACTGATTAACTAGCTCGTTTTATAAAGTGTTAGTGTTATTGTAGGCCTACTTTTAAAGTTTAAAGTAACAACACCAGGAAAAGGGAACATATAAAGTAAGCCAAATAGAAGTGTCAACGAAACAAGGCTTTCCAAATGTACACTAGATCACTATAATGCTCAATATAAAGCCAATAATTCTGAATCCATGAACCCACATGATATGCCCCAAAAGCTAATGAAGATACAATTCATCTTTTGCAAATCATAAATTCGTTCATAAGTGTTCATCAAAGAAACACTGTGTTCAGGCTATCCGGTTTTTACTTGCATGTACGTGACCTAACCGGATTATGTAGTAACTGTTTTCAATCCTTTTCTTCGCATGACCTACCTAATATATATATGTTGCTAGTGAGATTTGATCATGTAACTTCTTGTAAAGAAATCAAGGCCCTAACAACTAGGCTATCTTGAGATAGGTATCAAAATCAACACTATCACTCCAAATTTCGTTTCAAAACTAACATAAAATGTGACCAAATTTTGCTCATGAAATCAAGATGTGATGAGTGTGAAGTGTAGATGTGTTGCGCGCAAAGTTTCAACTTTACGATTACGATTAATAATATGGTTGGATTATCAAACTAAATAAACTATATCTGAGTTGTTAGCATGTACATAAACACTATTATGTTATAATTCAGTAGGCTTATAACTACCTTTAGTGGTTTGATTCTTGATGTTATAATTCAGTAGGCTTATAACTACCTTTAGTGATTTGATTCTTGATTAAGAATACTAATAATGAAGTGTAAGAACAAAGATGATAATGGAGAGAAAGAAAGAAACACTTTGTAAGTGTGAGAAATGGTGCAAGTTTAATGCTTGCATTCATGGCTATTTATAGCAAAAATATCACAAGTTTAGGTAATACAATAATATTATTTTTGTGTATCAATAATTGACTATCCATTTATATATATATATTTATATATTATAACACTCCCCCTTGGATAGCAATTTTGTTTGTTGAAGATCAACTGTAAGTTACTGCCTCGTTAAAAACCTTGCTAAAGAAAACCCAGTGGGAAAAACTTTAGCTAAGGGAAAAAGAGTGCAGCATGGAGTTGACTCCCCCTCAAGTAGACATCGCTTCGGTTGTTACATCTTTTGAACATGTCTCATGCCAATGTTATGAACGTGTGTTCTGAAAATAGCAGTTGGAAGTGCTTTCGTGAAAAGATCAGCAGAGTTTTTGCTGGATTGAACATATCTCATTTCAATCTCGTTGTCCTTAATGAGATTTTGAGTGTATGAGAAGAATCTAGGAGGTATGTGTTTGGTTCGGTCACTTTTGATATACCCTTCTTTCATCTGTGCTATGCAAGCTGCATTATCTTCATAGATAATTGTTGGAACTTTATCGCGTTCTAGTCCACAAGAATCAGTAATGATTTGTGTCATTGATCTCAACCAAAAACATTCCCGAGTAGCTTCATGTAATGGAATCACTTCGGCATGATTTGATGATGTAGCAACAAGTGTTTGTTTTTGAGAACGCCATGATATTGCAGTACCTCCATTTAGGAATACATATACAGTTTGAGATTTAGTTTTATATGGATCAGATAAATAACCTGCATCAGCATAACCAACCAAATCTTGTTTTGATTCGTTAGAATAAAATAATCCTAAATCAGTAGTTCCTCGAAGGTATCGAAATATGTGTTTGATCCCATTCCAGTGTCTTTTGTTAGGAGCAGAGCTGAACCTTGTCAACAAATTAACTGCAAAAGAAATGTCAGGTCTTGTACAATTTGTAAGATACATAAGAGCTCCAATTGCACTAAGATATGGTACTTTTGGTCCAAGAATATCTTCATGATCTTCACATGGACGAAATGGATTAGTTTCAACATTGAGTGATCTAACAACCATAGGAGTACTTAATGGTTTTGCCTTGTCCATATTGAAACGTTTCAAAATCTTTTCAGTATATGTTGTTTGATGTACAAGTAAACCATTAGGCATATGCTCAATTTGTAAACCAAGGCAATACTTGGTTTTTCCGAGATCTTTCATTTCAAATTCTTTCTTTAGAAGTTGAATGGCTTCATAGATCTCTTTATTTGTACCTATGATGTTAAGATCATCAACATAAACAGCTATGATCACATATCCGGATGTTGTTTTCTTAATGAAAACACAAGGGCAAGTAAGGTTATTTGTATACCCTTTGCTTATCAAGTAATCACTTAATCGGTTATACCACATACGTCCCGATTGTTTTAACCCATATAAAGATCTTTGTAATTTAATCGAATACATTTCTTTGGGTTTTGCATTTGATGCTTCTGGTACCTTAAATCCTTCAGGTATCTTCATATATATATCACTATCAAGTGATCCATATAGGTAAGCAGTCACAACATCCATGAGATGCATTTCTAAATTTTTAGAAACTGCCAGGCTGATTAAATACCTAAAAGTAATTGCATCCATAACAGGGGAATAAGTTTCTTCATAATCAATTCCCGGTCTTTGAGAAAAACCTTGAGCTACAAGTCTAGCTTTATACCTTGTAACTTCATTTTTCTCATTTCTTTTTCGGACAAAAATCCATCTGTATCCTACAGGTTTCACATCTTTAGGAGTGAGAATGATGGATCCGAAAACTTTTCTTTTATTGAGTGATTCTAATTCAGCTCGTATTGCTTCTTTCCATTGAGTCCAATCATGTCTATTTTGACATTCAACCATAGATGTTGGTTCTGGATCATCATCATTATTCATGATGTCATATGCAACATTAAATGAAAATTTCTCATCAAGATTTTTCATTTCATTTCGGTTCCATAATATTTTTGAATATGCATAATTGATTGCAATTTCTGTATTGACATCATCAATCTCCTCTGCAGTAGGAGTACTGATTTGTGGTTCTTCTTGAACACTTTCTTTTACTTCATTATCAGCTAATTTTCTTTTTCGGGGATTTTTATCCTTTGAACCAATTGGTCTTCCACGTTTCTGACGTGGCAAAGATTCATGAGTGACGTTATTGCCAGCTTTTGGAATTTCAATTCGAGCTGGAGTATTTACTGCTGGTATATATGATTTTGTCACCGTTTTTGTATCTGTAAATGCATCAGGCAATTGATTTGCAAGTTCTTGTATATGCATTATCTTTTGAACTCCTGTCTCGCATTCTTTTGTGCGAGGATCAAGATACTTTAATTGAGGTTCACACCATAAAACATCATTTTCTTTATTTTTCATTTCTCCCCCTAATCTAGGGAACAATGTTTCATTAAAATGACAATCAGCAAAACGTGCTGTAAAAACGTCACCTGTCATAGGTTCAATATACCTTAATATTGAAGATGTTTCATATCCAACATATATTCCCAACCTCCTTTGAGGACCCATTTTTGTACGTTGTGGTGTCGCAATTGGAACATACACTGCACAACCAAATGTTCTAAGATGGGAAATATTTGGCTCTTGACCAAAAGCAAGTTTTAGGGGGAATATTTATGACTTGCACTTGGTCTGATGCGAATCAATGCAGCAGCATGTAAAATTGCATGACCCCATATAGATACAGGGAGTTTTGTTCTCATTATCAATGGTCTAGCGATTAACTGTAAACGTTTAATCAATGACTCGGCTAAACCATTTTGTGTATGCACATGAGCAACAGAATGTTCAACAACAATTCCTATAGACATGCAATAGTCATTAAATGCTTGAGATGTAAATTCACCAGCATTATCAAGTCTCACCCTTTTAATGGTGTAATCAGGAAAATGAGCTCTCAATTTAATAATTTGGGCAAGAAATTTTGAAAATGCCACATTACGGCTTGATAACAGACAAACATGAGACCATCTGCTAGATGCGTCTATTAGAACCATGAAATATCTAAATGGTCCACATGGTGGATGAATTGGTCCACATATATCACCTTGAATTCTTTCAAGAAACATTGGTGATTCTTTCTCAACCTTAAGTGGTGAGGGTCTAGTTATCAATTTTCCAAGAGAGCAAGATGTACATGGAACCATTGTATCATGATGGATTTTTCTATCCTTTAGTGGATGTCCATGAGTACATTCAATAATCCTTTTCATCATTGTTGATCCTGGATGGCCTAATCTGTTATGCCATAAACTGAATACACCAGGATCAATATATTTTTCGTTAACTACCATATGTATTTCTGGTACATTTATATGTGTATAATGTAATCCAGAACTAAGTCTTGGCAGTTTTTCAACCACATGACTCTTGTCAGTGATACTTAAATATTTCTCATTTTCTGTTGTCACTGACTGATAATCATACCCGTTAAGGTATATGTCAGAGAAACTCAATAAATTTCTGCTTGACTTGGGAGAAAATAAGGCATCATTTATTAAAAATTTTGTACTATTTGGTAGTATGAAATTTGCCTTTCCTATCCCTTTTATCAAGTTAGCAGGTCCTGATATTGTATGTATAGTTCCTTCCGTTGGTTTTAGATCAATAAAATATTTCTCGGATTTAAGTATAGTGTGTGTAGTTCCACTGTCTGCTATACAGAGATCTCCACCACTTGATTGATGTTGTATTCCAGCAAAATTCATATTGAACTTCATATATAAGAAATAAATAGTGAGTACATTAATATTACACAATATTTTAAACGCAAATAGATAGTACTGAAACATTTAGCAAACATAATGACAAAGACAGACGATATTAAATCGTTTATTTTTCGAAAGACACACAACTTAAACATTCAAGAAATCTTCATATAAATCAGATGGTTTCTCAGTGACTGTTGGATCGACGTTATCCACAAAGTTTACTTCCTTTTCTTTATCTTTCAGCGAATCCTGATACATCTTAACAAGATGTTTAGATGTTCGGCAAGTATTAGCCCAGTGGCTCATTCTACCACATCTGTAGCAAGATTCTTCAGAATTTTTAGAAGAATTTTCTTCAACATCTTGTTTAGTGGGCTTATTTTGTGGTTGATATTTATATTTTCGTGGATTATTATTTCTTTGACCACCACGGCCACGACCACGACCACGTCCTCGCCCATTACCATTACCATAAGGATGGTTTCTACCATAGTTATGGCTTTTGGCATGATGATGGTGATGGTTATTATAACCACGACCTTGCCCGCGTCCTTGTCCCTGTTTATAATTATTTGCAGTATTTGCTTCAGGGATTGCAAGTGTACCAGTATGACGGGATTGCTGATTTTTCATTAATAGCTCATCATTTTGCTCTGCAACTAAGAGATATGAATTAAGTTCAGGATATGTTTTGAACTTTAGCATTCTCAAATTTCTTTGCACTGTGATGTTTGCAGCATTCATTGTGGAGAAAGTTTTCTCCATCATGTCTGCATCACTTATTTCATGTCCACATAATTTAAGTTGTGAACATGTATTATACAGAGCTGAGCTATATTCATTTACTTTCTTAAAGTCTTGAAACCTTAATGTTCTCCATTGTTCCATAGCAGCTGCAAGTAAAATTTCTCTTTGATTATTGAATCTGCTTTTGAGACCTTCCCATAAAACATGAGGATCTTCTACAGTCACATAATTATTTTGTAAGCATTCATCAATATGTTGATGAATAAAGCAACATGCCGTTGCTTGTTCTTTTTCAGAACAAGTGTTGTTTTCATTTATGGCTTCAAGAATGCCCATTGATTTAAGATGCATTTTTTACTTTTATAACCCATGGCATGTAGTTGTTTCCAGTTGATTCTAAAGGAGTAAATTTAAGCTTTTTCAGATTCGACATTTTCTATTAAAACAAACAACATGATAAATTATAGTCACTTTATATTCATAAGTATATAAACATTAAACATAAATTTAATATAACATAAATGATAAGTAGGTGACAGTGTCGACCATATGTAAGCAATCATTAATAAATGTTATATAACATAAATATAAATATTAGTAAACATAAATGATAATTAGGCGACAGTGTCGGCCATATAAATGTTAGATAATAGAAATATAAATGTTAGTAACATAAATGATAATTAGGCGACAGTGTCGACCATATAAATGTTAGATAATTGAAATATAAATGTTAGTAACATAAATGATAATTAGACGACAGTGTCGACCATATATTATTCAGGTGGTATAACCGACCATATATCATTTAGGTGGCAGAGCCAACCATAATTAGTATTAAGATTATCGTGCTGATAACGTGTTATAATTCAGTAGGCTTATAACTACCTTTAGTGGTTTGATTCTTGATGTTATAATTCGGTAGGCTTATAACTACCTTTAGTGATTTGATTCTTGATTAAGAATACTAATAATGAAGTGTAAGAACAAAGATGATAATGGAGAGAAAGAAAGAAACACTTTGTAAGTGTGAGAAATTGTGCAAGTTTAATGCTTGCATTCATGACTATTTATAGCAAAAATATCACAAGTTTAGGTAATACAATAATATTACTTTTGTGTATCAATGACTATCCATTTATATATATATATTTATATATTAAAACATATTAGTAATTGATTAAAGTTAAAAAGGCAATATAACTTGGAAGTGAAGAAAGAACTCTTTGAGTTACTAGTACCCACCAACCCCTGAAAAAAGAAAAGAAAAGAAAAGCAAAGCAATTCTTGTTCTTTAATCTTTATCTTCCTTTTGCCTTTACATTCTTCAATGGCTGCTTCTTCATGTCCACTTAGCACAAGCTCCAAACACAGTTTTCCCTCTTCAGTAACCTGTATTATTACCACATACATATAAAGACATAAATAAATATATACTCCGTATAAATAAATATGTTACAACTTACACTTGAATAAAAAAGAGCTACAAAACATTGTAGTTGCCAATGAGGCCTTGCTTCATTGGTATCCATGTTTCATGGATTCGAGAGTGACCCGGGTTCGAGTCTAACAACTAACAACTAACCTTGCCTTTCAAAAAAAAAAAAAAAAAAAAAAAAAAACATAACATTGTAGTTTGTACATGAAAGACCAAATCCACTTATCTAATTATACTGCTTTTAATACATTTAAAGTATTCAAGGTTGTCAAAATAGGTTGTAAAAATTGCTAATAAGTGATTAATCGGTCCTGATCTTACAGGGACTAATCGGATATTGACCAACTTTAACGTTAGCTATTTTGACCTATTAAATTCAATTTTGACTGAAAAAGTCAACCCTGACCAAATAAATTCGACTTTAACTGAAAAACTTTACATTAGACTGTTTTAACCAGACGTCAGATTTCTCCCGTCATCCCAGTTGGCAAGTAGTTTGACGCCCTTGACGCCCCTAACGCGGCGTCAAAATTTGACGTCCGGCGTCAGTCGATAAGTTGACGGATGTGTCAAATATTTTCAGCCAATCAGATTTCAGCACATATTTTTATATATTATTAATTAATAAATTATATACCCAACTACCAATAATATTTTACCACATCACTCATGCACAAATTTAATCCTCAAATTTGACACTCCCCTTTATTTAACTTCATCTCTTGACCTTGCCACATCACCAAAAAGTACCTCACTTGATTTTGATGTCAACGCCACGGTTAGAAACAGTCTTAAGAGAGCACGAAATGAAATTCCAATTGTAACAGCATAATACAATATACGATTTCTTAAACAATCCAAACACCCTATATGCAAACCTATATGTTAAAATAGGCAAAAAGTGAAAAGAGAGATAGTAACCTCCATAGGAGTAGTGTTGGTTTTGATTTTGATTTTGGTGTTGGTTATGGTATTGTTCCTTTTTCTTTTTGAAAGCTGATTTAACAACCAACAATAAAGCCATTAACATCCCTAACCCAGCCAAGCCACCGAAAACAATCGCCACTGTTTTCTGCGTATCGCTCCGGCCGTGGTTATCACCACTGTCTATCTCCGTCACCGCTGTCTGTACTCCACCACCACCACCACCACCACCACCATCACCTCCTGTCACCACCATAACACATATTACTGTACACAATAACTTTATCTGACAAGATATGATCCATATCATACATCATTAAATTATAGTACCTTTCAGAATAAAAAGTGTACCTCTATATGTCTTACGGTCTTACCTATAACAAAATCCTGCTACAGCCATATGTTCTACAAAATAAATACTTTGATTCTCCTACAGAATATTGTATCCCTCACGTGACCATTTCTGTTATTAATTTATCATATAATATAGTAATATAATTTGGGAACAACTTTTAGTAACATTAACCTATTTTTGTTTTATTAAAATTTCGACGTATAACAAACTCTTACCTGATCACTACAATAAATCTATCTATATGCATTTAATTCTATATTATGATTTATGACCTTGAGCAGAATTCTCAGGGGCATTAAAAGGAAAGTAAAAACACATAATATCAGCCATTGATTTCTAACATTTAACGGCCAATATTATATCTATATAACAATATATCATGAGCATTATTTATTAAAGTAAATAGTTATTTTTAATTCGTTATTATCTTTATTACGGAGTACGGAGTATTAATTATTGCGATCAGTAGAAACTTACCGGACCCGGGAACACCATCCGGATAATAAGTATAACTAACAAAACACCGGAAAAGAAAAACCCGACCCGAAACAGAGCTCCGACACTCACTCCGTCCAATTTCCACCGCAGTTTTCACACAGTTGACACATTCACCACCACCCAAATCACCATCACATTGACCCAACACATAAACATCTTCAAACTCACCAGCAAAATACCCTTTCCCAACACCTTTAGTTAATAGCGCAAACGCACCATCCAACTTCTCGTCATCAACCCGACCCGAACCACATTTCTTATACAACAGTTCAGTTCCCGGAGCTTGCGGGAACCCAACAGCCTCGTACCGCATGTAACAACCAACTAACTGTACCCGAGCTGCCATGGTGTTTGTGTTGCACACGCGGGAGATGGTTTCAGGGAGCGATTTTACGCACGTGTCGCAGTCGGAATTTGATAAGTCGGACCGGCATTGGTAGAGTCCGGTGACGGTGTTGACGGTGGTTTTGTAGAAATTGGTGGTGGATGATTGGGATAATAGGGATGTATAGAGGGATTTTAAATGTTGTGATGAAAGTGGGTTTTGGAAGTTTTGATTTGCACAGCCTTTGTAGATTAAGGTTGTTAGGTCTGACGTGGCGGTGGTGGAATGGAGGAGGAGGTAGAGGATGATGATGACGTGGAGGAGGTGGTTTTCCGGAGAAGTCATTTGGGGTGAATTGGTAATTTTGTAAATTGGAGGTGTTTCTTGTTGAGGGGGTTTTGGGAAGATGGTGTAGTGAGAATATGAAATGAAAGGGGGTAATGATTTGTATTTAAAAATTACGCATGATTTTGGACTTTTTTGGTTGCTAAAGTTTGTAAATATTTCTAGGTTTGGTCCGTTTAAAGAGAGCCAAAAAAATACGTTTTTTTTTTTTTTTATTAAAGTAAAATTTTATTAAAATTAAAACTCTAGAATAAAACAAACAGGAGCAATAGGCATGAAAGAAAACAACCCAAACCCAAACATGCAGCTATGCCCACTCGAAGGCTAGCCCCTGTGTACATACAAAATTAAATTACAATAACAGAAACTACTTGGGAGGAGCTGTAGTGATGGCAACACACCCCAACAGGCTATATTATGTACATGCTTGGATTCGTAAGTCACGTGTTCCACTCGATCTTTTTGTATTTATATCTTTTTGATATCCACTCGAAAGAACACACTTTGATTTCGTTAGGAGCGCCCGGAGTAGTCCAACCTTTGCCACCAAAAACTTTTGCATTACGATTCTTCCAAAGCAAATACCCACAAATCCATTCCATGACTTGCCATAGAATCGCACCATTGGCAGAATTTATGCGTGGAGACCAGTGGCGAGTTTAGTAACAACCCCGTGAGGTCATGAGACACCACTTGTTTGAAGTTTTTTTAGTAGAAAATACCCTTTAAATTGTACACGGCATCACTACATTTAACTGAAGGACCCCGTATATTTTTTAGATTGATTGTTTTTCTTTTAAATTGTATAGGTCACCACTAAATTTAACTACTCGGACCCCATATAATTTTCAAATATTTAGTTTTTTGAAAGTAACTATCACAAAAATAACATTCAAATATATTTAGTACAAAAAAAAAAAAAAAAAATCAAGACCCCATTAAATTATGTTCTGATGAAGACTGGCCTCGGAATATATGGTTGATGATAAGGTTCACATAAGATCCAAGTTTTCATACACATATTTACAAAAGATTAGAGTGTGTTCGATTGTTTCCAATCTGTCATCACAAAGGGGAAAACAAACACCATTTAAATCAATACCTCATTTGTCAAGTTTCATTCTAACTGGTAGTATATGTTTTAAAGCTCTCCACACGAACAATTCAACTTTTTTTTTTTGAACTAAAGGGTTACGAAGGGTGCTTTGTGCAAAAGTATTAGACACAAACTATTTATCTTCAATACTACGCGATAATTTTTTAACAGTATACTTACCATCTTCAATCTCCACGAGTCTTTTTTGCTTCTATCAATAGAGAGATCAGTTAACAATTTAGAGAGATCATCCAATACTTGGTTTGTGCGGCCAGTCGGAGTCCTTTTCCATTCCCATTGCCCGCGACCATCCGCATTGATTTTAACTTTAATTGTAGCCTCAATTCTTGTTTCCAGCTTGAAAAGTCTTGGGAATAAGGTGCATAACTTGTCTCCAGAATAAAGTATTGGGTGTAGTGACCCGAACTTTTCCATGTTTATATATATTAATTGAGATTGATGTTTACATGATTAAATGTTTCCAACATGTTAAGCAATCAAACTTGTTAAGACTTGATTAATTGAAATAGGTTTCATATAGACAATTGACCACCCAAGTTGACCGGTGATTCACGAACGTTAAAACTTGTAAAAAACTATATGATGACATATATATGGTTATATATATATAGTTAACATGATATTATGATAAGTAAACATATCATTAATTATATTAGCAATGAACTACATATGTAAAAACAAGACTACTAACTTAATGATTTTGAAACGAGACATATATGTAACGTTTATCGTTGTAACGACATTTAATGTATATATATCATATTAAGAGATATTCGTACATCATAATATCATGATAATATAATAATTTAAAATCTCTTTTGTTATTATAAACATTGGGTTAACAACATTTAACAAGATCGTTAACCTAAAGGTTTCAAAACAACACTTACATGTAACGACTAACGATGACTTAACGACTCAGTTAAAATGTATATACATGTAGTGTTTTAATATGTATTTATACACTTTTGAAAGACTTCAATACACTTATCAAAATACTTCTACTTAACAAAAATGCTTACAATTACATTCTCGTTCAGTTTCATCAACAATTCTACTCGTATGCACCCGTATTCGTACTCGTACAATACACAGCTTTTAGATGTATGTACTATTGGTATATACACTCCAATGATCAGCTCTTAGCAGCCCATGTGAGTCACCTAACACATGTGGGAACCATCATTTGGCAACTAGCATGAAATATCTCATAAGATTACAAAAATATGAGTAATCATTCATGACTTATTTACATGAAAACAAAATTACATATCCTTTATATCTAATCCATACACCAACGACCAAAAACACCTACAAACACTTTCATTCTTCAATTTTCTTCATCTAATTGAACTCTCTCAAGTTCTATCTTCAAGTTCTAAGTGTTCTTCATAAATTCCAAAAGTTCTAGTTTCATAAAATCAAGAATACTTTCAAGTTTGCTAGCTCACTTCCAATCTTGTAAGGTGATCATCCAACCTCAAAAAATCTTTGTTTCTTACAGTAGGTTATCATTCTAATACAAGGTAATAATCATATTCAAACTTTGGTTCAATTTCTATAACTATAACAATCTTATTTCAAGTGATGATCTTACTTGAACTTGTTTTCGTGTCATGATTTTGCTTCAAGAACTTTGAGCCATCCAAGGATCCATTGAAGCTAGATCCATTTTTCTCTTTTCCAGTAGGTTCATCCAAGGAACTTAAGGTAGTAATGATGTTCATAACATCATTCGATTCATACATATAAAGCTATCTTATTCGAAGGTTTAAACTTGTAATCACTAGAACATAGTTTAGTTAATTCTAAACTTGTTCGCAAACAAAAGTTAATCCTTCTAACTTGACTTTTAAAATCAACTAAACACATGTTCTATATCTATATGATATGCTAACTTAATGATTTAAAACCTGGAAACACGAAAAACACCGTAAAACCGGATTTACGCCTTCGTAGTAACACCGCGGGCTGTTTTGGGTTAGTTAATTAAAAACTATGATAAACTTTGATTTAAAAGTTGTTATTCTGAGAAAATGATTTTTATTATGAACATGAAACTATATCCAAAAATTATGGTTAAACTCAAAGTGGAAGTATGTTTTCTAAAATGGTCATCTAGACGTCGTTCTTTCGACTGAAATGACTACCTTTACAAAAACGACTTGTAACTTATTTTTCCGACTAGAAACCTATACTTTTTTTGTTTAGATTCATAAAATAGAGTTCAATATGAAACCATAGCAATTTGATTCACTCAAAACGGATTTAAAATGAAGAAGTTATGGGTAAAACAAGATTGGATAATTTTTCTCATTTTAGCTACGTGAAAATTGGTAACAAATCTATTCCAACCATAACTTAATCAACTTGTATTATATATTATGTAATCTTGAGATACCATAGACACGTATACAATGTTTCGACCTATCATGTCGACACATCTATATATATTTCGGAACAACCATAGACACTCTATATGTGAATGTTGGAGTTAGCTATACAGGGTTGAGGTTGATTCCAAAATATATATAGTTTGAGTTGTGATCAATACTGAGATACGTATACACTGGGTCGTGGATTGATTCAAGATAATATTTATCGATTTATTTCTGTACATCTAACTGTGGACAACTAGTTGTAGGTTACTAACGAGGACAGCTGACTTAATAAACTTAAAACATCAAAATATATTAAAAGTGTTGTAAATATATTTTGAACATACTTTGATATATATGTATATATTGTTATAGGTTCGTGAATCAACCAGTGGCCAAGTCTTACTTCCCGACGAAGTAAAAATCTGTGAAAGTGAGTTATAGTCCCACTTTTAAAATCTAATATTTTTGGGATGAGAATACATGCAGGTTTTATAAATGATTTACAAAATAGACACAAGTACGTGAAACTACATTCTATGGTTGAAATATCGAAATCGAATATGCCCCTTTTTTTTAAGTCTGGTAATCTAAGAATTAGGGAACAGATACCCTAATTGACGCGAATCCTAAAGATAGATCTATTGGGCCTAACAAACCCCATCCAAAGTACCGGATGCTTTAGTACTTCGAAATTTATATCATATCCGAAGGGTGTCCCGGAATGATGGGGATATTCTTATATATGCATCTTGTTATTGTCGGTTACCAGGTGTTCACCATATGAATGATTTTTATCTCTATGTATGGGATGTGTATTGAAATATGAAATCTTGTGGTCTATTGTTACGATTTGATATATATAGGTTAAACCTATAACTCACCAACATTTTTGTTGACGTTTAAAGCATGTTTATTCTCAGGTGAATATTAAGAGCTTCCGCTGTTGCATACTAAAATAAGGACAAGATTTGGAGTCCATGCTTGTACGATATTGTGTAAAAACTGCATTCAAGAAACTTATTTTGTTGTAACATATTTGTATTGTAAACCATTATGTAATGGTCGTGTGTAAACAGGATATTTTAGATTATCATTATTTGATAATCTACGTAAAGCTTTTTAAACCTTTATTGATGAAATAAAGGTTATGGTTTGTTTTAAAATGAATGCAGTCTTTGAAAAACGTCTCATATAGAGGTCAAAACCTCGCAACGAAATCAATTAATATGGAACGTTTTTAATCAATAAGAACGGGACATTTCAGTTGGTATCCGAGCGTTGGTCTTAGAGAACCAGAAAATTTGCATTAGTGTGTCTTATCGAGTTTGTTAGGATGCATTAGTGAGTCTGGACTTCGACCGTGTTTTCTTTAAAAATGATTGCTTAACATTTTTGTTGGAAACTATATATTTTTAACATATGAATATTATGTGATATATTAATCTCTTAACGTGTTTGATATTATGTGATAGATGTCTACCTCTAGAACAAGTCCCATTGACTCACCTAATAATAATGAAGAGTCAAATGTAAATTGGAATAATTTGTGGACTGATTCACAAGTTCCCGAAGAGGAACCAGAAGAAGAGTCGGAACCGGAAGAAGAATCGGAACCGGAAGAAGAATCGGAACCGGATGAAGAAATAGAACCGGTGGGGGAAATAATAAAACGGTTAAGTAAAAGAAAATCCTCAACCAACAGACCAAAGTTAATTATGGTCAATGGTGTTTCCGCCAAGGAAGCAAAATATTGGGAGGATTACCAATTCTCCGATGAATCGGATTCCGACGAGAATTCCGATGATGTTATAGAAATTACCCCAACTGAATTTAAAAAGGCAAAAGAAAATAATAAGGGAAAGGGCATAAAAATAGAGAAATCTAATTCCAACCCCGATGAACTTTATATGTATCGTCAACCCCCGAAGTCCTTAAGTTGTAACAATGACCCGGGAACCTCTAAACCACCAGGTTTTTCTAAACCAATGTGGACAACGACGGTTCGTATTAGGGGAACATCATATATCCCTAGAAACTTGGCAAAACGAACCAAAACCAAAGAAGAAGAAACGAGCGAGTCGGAATAAGATAGTTGTATTCGTGTGGTGTAATATATGGAATATAGTGTTCTTATGCTTTATGATATATGTAAAAATTGCTTGTATTAATAAGTATTTTTTTTTTATGAATCTAACTCTTGTCTATTTTACAGTTTAAAAATACAAAATGGATAGACAACCCAATATTTTAAGAGACCTACCCGGAGACATGATTGATGAAATCTTGTCTAGAGTCGGCCAGAATTCTTCGGCACAACTATTTAAGGCGAGATCAGTTTGTAAGACATTCGAAGAACGTTCCAAGAATGTCTTGGTTTATAAGAGACTTTCGTTTGAAAGATGGGGGATATCACATTGGGAAACCCATAAGTTACGATGTGTTTACTTTGACGCATATATTGCGGGGAACCCAAATGCTATTTTACGCAACGGGTTAAGAAATTATTTTGACTCAATATATCCGAATATTGGACTTCGTGATTTAGAAAAAGCGGCTAACATGCAACATAAAGAAGCATGTTATGCTTACGGATTAGTAATGTTCGCTTCTCACCAAAGTGAGAACAAGAACATCGGGCTACAACTATTAAACAAAACGTTTCCACAAGTGACGGAGTCGGTAATTGGGGTAAGAAATGAGGTTTTTAGATTATTACGGGACTGTTGGACATTACGTAACCCTCGTCCCTTTGATGACGTTACAACACGCTGTCTTATCAACGGCCATAACGGTTATGTTGCACAAGACCAAGGATGGGAAGTAGTCCTAGTAAAACCAGAATGCATGACTTGTTTCTGGACGTATGAATTACGTGTATTTATTGCCTTTGCTGAACGACTTGTGTACTAGCTAGAATTGTCTTCACAACTATCTTGTATCAAAGTTATTGTGTGCTATATTTCATGCTTTATGTAAAATAAGCGGTATTGTAAGTTTGTAAAATATTGTATAAAAGTTTGAACGCGAAATATTATTATAATCAGTTTTTCATATAGAATTGTAGTAGTTGAATTGTATATTAGCTACTAAGTATGAACTTAACGGGTAGGTACTACCCGAATTTAAACTTATAAAACGCTAATATGAAGAAAAAGCTTTTATAAATGAGTTCATATTATGCTACGAAATACTATTAACTACTCTTAATATTCTGTATGATTAACTTGTTCCATTTAACTATTTTGAAGGAAATGGCACCGACTACTCGACACACCGTGAATATGAATGAAGAGGAATTCCGTACTTTTCTAGCTTCAAACATAGCCGCAGTACAGGCTGCGCTACATACCAACAATAACCTTGGATCTAGCAGTACAGGAAATCGTGTAGGATGCACCTACAAAGAATTCACTGCCTGCAAACCTTTGGAATTTGATGGAACCGAAGGACCGATCGGATTGAAACGGTGGACCGAGAAGGTTGAATCGGTGTTTGCCATAAGTAAGTGTACTGAAGAGGACAAAGTGAAGTACGCTACACATACCTTCACAGGTTCTGCGTTAACATGGTGGAATACCTATCTAGAGCACGTGGGACAAGACGATGCGTACGCACTACCGTGGTCAGCATTCAAGCACTTGATGAACGAGAAGTACCGTCCCAGAACCGAGGTCAATAAGCTCAAGACAGAACTTAGAGGGTTACGAACCCAAGGATTTGATATTACCACGTACGAAAGACGATTCACAGAATTGTGCCTATTGTGTCCGGGAGCATTCGAAGATGAGGAAGAGAAGATCGACGCGTTTGTGAAAGGATTACCGGAAAGAATCCAAGAAGATATAAGTTCACACGAGCCCGCCTCCATACAACAGGCATGTAGAATGGCTCACAAACTAGTGAACCAGATTGAAGAAAGAATTAAAGAACAGACTGCTGAAGAGGCCAATGTGAAGCAAGTCAAAAGAAAGTGGGAGGAAAACGGTGATAAGAATCACCAATACAACAACAACAGCAATTACAACAATAATCGCAACAATTATCCCAACAATCGCAACATCAATCGCAACTACAACAAACGGCCCAACAACAACAACAACAACAACAACAGCAACTACAACAATCATCCCAACAACAATAATAACCGCAACAACAACAACAATCAGAAGCAACTATGCCAAAGGTGTGAAAAGAATCACTCGGGGTTCTGCACCAAATTTTGCAACAAGTGTAAAAGAAATGGTCATAGCGCGGCGAAGTGTGAGGTCTACGGACCAGGGGTTAATAGAACAAAAGGAACAAATGGTGTCGGAACGAGTAATGGCGGAGCAAGTAGTGTCGGAGCAAGTTATGCCAATGTAGTTTGTTATAAATGTGGAAAACCAGGCCACATTATTAGAAATTGCCCGAACCAGGAGAACACGAATGGACAAGGCCGTGGAAGAGTTTTCAATATTAATGCGGTAGAGGCACAGGAAGACCCGGAGCTTGTTACGGGTACGTTTCTTATTGACAATAAATCTGCTTACGTTTTATTTGATTCGGGTGCGGATAGAAGCTATATGAGTAGAGATTTTTGTGCTAAATTAAGTTGTCCATTGACGCCTTTGGATAGTAAATTTTTACTCGAATTAGCAAATGGTAAATTAATTTCAGCAGATAATATATGTCGGAATCGAGAAATTAAACTGGTTAGCGAAACATTTAAGATTGATTTGATACCAGTAGAGTTAGGGAGTTTTGATGTGATAATCGGTATGGACTGGTTGAAAGAAGTGAAAGCGGAGATCGTTTGTTACAAAAATGCAATTCGCATTATACGAGAAAAAGGAAAACCCTTAATGGTGTACGGAGAAAAGGGCAACACGAACCTACATCTTATTAGTAATTTGAAGGCACAAAAACTAATAAGAAAAGGTTGCTATGCTGTTCTAGCACACGTCGAGAAAGTACAAACTGAAGAAAAGAGCATCAATGATGTTCCCATTGTAAAAGAATTTCCCGATGTATTTCCGAAAGAATTACCGGGATTACCCCCACATCGATCCGTTGAATTTCAAATAGATCTTGTACCAGGAGCTGCACCAATAGCTCGTGCTCCTTACAGACTCGCACCCAGCGAGATGAAAGAACTGCAAAGCCAATTACAAGAACTTTTAGAGCGTGGTTTCATTCGACCAAGCACATCACCGTGGGGAGCTCCTGTTTTGTTTGTCAAGAAGAAAGATGGTACATTCAGGTTGTGTATCGACTACCGAGAGTTGAACAAACTTACCATCAAGAACCGCTACCCACTACCGAGAATCGACGACTTATTTGATCAACTACAAGGCTCGTCTGTTTATTCAAAGATTGACTTACGTTCCGGGTATCATCAAATGCGGGTGAAAGAAGATGATATTCCAAAGACTGCTTTCAGAACACGTTACGGTCATTACGAGTTTATGGTCATGCCGTTTGGTTTAACTAATGCACCAGCTGTGTTCATGGACCTTATGAACCGAGTGTGTGGACCATACCTTGACAAGTTTGTCATTGTTTTCATTGATGACATACTTATTTACTCAAAGAATGACCAAGAACACGGTGAACATTTGAGAAAGGTATTAGAAGTATTGAGGAAGGAAGAATTGTACGCTAAGTTTTCAAAGTGTGCATTTTGGTTGGAAGAAGTTCAATTCCTCGGTCACATAGTGAACAAAGAAGGTATTAAGGTGGATCCGGCAAAGATAGAAACTGTTGAAAAGTGGGAAACCCCGAAAACTCCGAAACACATACGCCAGTTTTTAGGACTAGCTGGTTACTACAGAAGGTTCATCCAAGACTTTTCCAGAATAGCAAAACCCTTGACTGCATTAACGCATAAAGGGAAGAAATTTGAATGGAATGATGAACAAGAGAAAGCGTTTCAGTTATTGAAGAAAAAGCTAACTACGGCACCTATATTGTCATTGCCTGAAGGGAATGATGATTTTGTGATTTATTGTGACGCATCAAAGCAAGGTCTCGGTTGTGTATTAATGCAACGAACGAAGGTGATTGCTTATGCGTCTAGACAATTGAAGATTCACGAACAAAATTATACGACGCATGATTTGGAATTAGGCGCGGTTGTTTTTGCATTAAAGACTTGGAGGCACTACTTATATGGGGTCAAAAGTATTATATATACCGACCACAAAAGTCTTCAACACATATTTAATCAGAAACAACTGAATATGAGGCAGCGTAGGTGGATTGAATTATTGAATGATTACGATTTTGAGATTCGTTACCACCCGGGGAAGGCAAATGTGGTAGCCGATGCCTTGAGCAGGAAGGATAGAGAACCCATTCGAGTAAAATCTATGAATATAATGATTCATAATAACATTACTACTCAAATAAAGGAGGCGCAACAAGGAGTTTTAAAAGAGGGAAATTTAAAGGATGAAATACCCAAAGGATCGGAGAAGCATCTTAATATTCGGGAAGACGGAACCCGGTATAGGGCTGAAAGGATTTGGGTACCAAAATTTGGAGATATGAGAGAAATGGTACTTAGAGAAGCTCATAAAACCAGATACTCAATACATCCTGGAACGGGGAAGATGTACAAGGATCTCAAGAAACATTTTTGGTGGCCGGGTATGAAAGCCGATGTTGCTAAATACGTAGGAGAATGTTTGACGTGTTCTAAGGTCAAAGCTGAGCATCAGAAACCATCAGGTCTACTTCAACAACCCGAAATCCCGGAATGGAAATGGGAAAACATTACCATGGATTTCATCACTAAATTGCCAAGGACTGCAAGTGGTTTTGATACTATTTGGGTAATAGTTGATCGTCTCACCAAATCAGCACACTTCCTACCAATAAGAGAAGATGACAAGATGGAGAAGTTAGCACGACTGTATTTGAAGGAAGTCGTCTCCAGACATGGAATACCAATCTCTATTATCTCTGATAGGGATGGCAGATTTATTTCAAGATTCTGGCAGACATTACAGCAAGCATTAGGAACTCGTCTAGACATGAGTACTGCCTATCATCCACAAACTGATGGGCAGAGCGAAAGGACGATACAAACGCTTGAAGACATGCTACGAGCATGTGTTATTGATTTCGGAAACAGTTGGGATCGACATCTACCGTTAGCAGAATTTTCCTACAACAACAGCTACCATTCAAGCATTGAGATGGCGCCGTTTGAAGCACTTTATGGTAGAAAGTGCAGGTCTCCGATTTGTTGGAGTGAGGTGGGGGATAGACAGATTACGGGTCCGGAGATTATACAAGAAACTACCGAGAAGATCATCCAAATTCAACAACGGTTGAAAACCGCCCAAAGTCGACAAAAGAGCTACGCTGACATTAAAAGAAAAGATATAGAATTTGAAATTGGAGAGATGGTCATGCTTAAAGTTTCACCTTGGAAAGGCGTTGTTCGATTTGGTAAACGAGGGAAATTAAATCCAAGGTATATTGGACCATTCAAGATTATTGATCGTGTCGGACCAGTAGCTTACCGACTTGAGTTACCTCAACAACTCGCGGCTGTACATAACACTTTCCACGTCTCGAATTTGAAGAAATGTTTTGCTAAAGAAGATCTCACTATTCCGTTAGATGAAATCCAAATCAACGAAAAACTCCAATTCATCGAAGAACCCGTCGAAATAATGGATCGTGAGGTTAAAAGACTTAAGCAAAACAAGATACCAATTGTTAAGGTTCGATGGAATGCTCGTAGAGGACCCGAGTTCACCTGGGAGCGTGAAGATCAGATGAAGAAGAAATACCCGCATCTATTTCCAGAAGATTCGCCAACACCTTCAACAGCTTAAAATTTCGGGACGAAATTTATTTAACGGGTAGGTACTGTAGTGACCCGAACTTTTCCATGTTTATATATATTAATTGAGATTGATGTTTACATGATTAAATGTTTCCAACATGTTAAGCAATCAAACTTGTTAAGACTTGATTAATTGAAATAGGTTTCATATAGACAATTGACCACCCAAGTTGACCGGTGATTCACGAACGTTAAAACTTGTAAAAAACTATATGATGACATATATATGGTTATATATATATAGTTAACATGATATTATGATAAGTAAACATATCATTAATTATATTAGCAATGAACTACATATGTAAAAACAAGACTACTAACTTAATGATTTTGAAACGAGACATATATGTAACGTTTATCGTTGTAACGACATTTAATGTATATATATCATATTAAGAGATATTCGTACATCATAATATCATGATAATATAATAATTTAAAATCTCTTTTGTTATTATAAACATTGGGTTAACAACATTTAACAAGATCGTTAACCTAAAGGTTTCAAAACAACACTTACATGTAACGACTAACGATGACTTAACGACTCAGTTAAAATGTATATACATGTAGTGTTTTAATATGTATTTATACACTTTTGAAAGACTTCAATACACTTATCAAAATACTTCTACTTAACAAAAATGCTTACAATTACATTCTCGTTCAGTTTCATCAACAATTCTACTCGTATGCACCCGTATTCGTACTCGTACAATACACAGCTTTTAGATGTATGTACTATTGGTATATACACTCCAATGATCAGCTCTTAGCAGCCCATGTGAGTCACCTAACACATGTGGGAACCATCATTTGGCAACTAGCATAAAATATCTCATAAGATTACAAAAATATGAGTAATCATTCATGACTTATTTACATGAAAACAAAATTACATATCCTTTATATCTAATCCATACACCAACGACCAAAAACACCTACAAACACTTTCATTCTTCAATTTTCTTCATCTAATTGAACTCTCTCAAGTTCTATCTTCAAGTTCTAAGTGTTCTTCATAAATTCCAAAAGTTCTAGTTTCATAAAATCAAGAATACTTTCAAGTTTGCTAGCTCACTTCCAATCTTGTAAGGTGATCATCCAACCTCAAGAAATCTTTGTTTCTTTCAGTAGGTTATCATTCTAATACAAGGTAATAATCATATTCAAACTTTGGTTCAATTTCTATAACTATAACAATCTTATTTCAAGTGATGATCTTACTTGAACTTGTTTTCTTGTCATGATTTTGCTTCAAGAACTTTGAGCCATCCAAGGATCCATTGAAGCTAGATCCATTTTTCTCTTTTCCAGTAGGTTCATCCAAGGAACTTAAGGTAGTAATGATGTTCATAACATCATTCGATTCATACATATAAAGCTATCTTATTCGAAGGTTTAAACTTGTAATCACTAGAACATAGTTTAGTTAATTCTAAACTTGTTCGCAAACAAAAGTTAATCCTTCTAACTTGACTTTTAAAATCAACTAAACACATGTTCTATATCTATATGATATGCTAACTTAATGATTTAAAACCTGGAAACACGAAAAACACCGTAAAACCGGATTTACGCCTTCGTAGTAACACCGCGGGCTGTTTTGGGTTAGTTAATTAAAAACTATGATAAACTTTGATTTAAAAGTTGTTATTCTGAGAAAATGATTTTTATTATGAACATGAAACTATATCCAAAAATTATGGTTAAACTCAAAGTGGAAGTATGTTTTCTAAAATGGTCATCTAGACGTCGTTCTTTCGACTGAAATGACTACCTTTATAAAAACGACTTGTAACTTATTTTTCCGACTAGAAACCTATACTTTTTTTGTTTAGATTCATAAAATAGAGTTCAATATGAAACCATAGCAATTTGATTCACTCAAAACGGATTTAAAATGAAGAAGTTATGGGTAAAACAAGATTGGATAATTTTTCTCATTTTAGCTACGTGAAAATTGGTAACAAATCTATTCCAACCATAACTTAATCAACTTGTATTATATATTATGTAATCTTGAGATACCATAGACACGTATACAATGTTTCGACCTATCATGTCGACACATCTATATATATTTCGGAACAACCATAGACACTCTATATGTGAATGTTGGAGTTAGCTATACAGGGTTGAGGTTGATTCCAAAATATATATAGTTTGAGTTGTGATCAATACTGAGATACGTATACACTGGGTCGTGGATTGATTCAAGATAATATTTATCGATTTATTTCTGTACATCTAACTGTGGACAACTAGTTGTAGGTTACTAACGAGGACAGCTGACTTAATAAACTTAAAACATCAAAATATATTAAAAGTGTTGTAAATATATTTTGAACATACTTTGATATATATGTATATACTGTTATAGGTTCGTGAATCAACCAGTGGCCAAGTCTTACTTCCCGACGAAGTAAAAATCTGTGAAAGTGAGTTATAGTCCCACTTTTAAAATCTAATATTTTTGGGATGAGAATACATGCAGGTTTTATAAATGATTTACAAAATAGACACAAGTACGTGAAACTACATTCTATGGTTGAAATATCGAAATCGAATATGCCCCTTTTTTTTAAGTCTGGTAATCTAAGAATTAGGGAACAGACACCCTAATTGACGCGAATCCTAAAGATAGATCTATTGGGCCTAACAAACCCCATCCAAAGTACCGGATGCTTTAGTACTTCGAAATTTATATCATATCCGAAGGGTGTCCCGGAATGATGGGGATATTCTTATATATGCATCTTGTTATTGTCGGTTACCAGGTGTTCACCATATGAATGATTTTTATCTCTATGTATGGGATGTGTATTGAAATATGAAATCTTGTGGTCTATTGTTACGATTTGATATATATAGGTTAAACCTATAACTCACCAACATTTTTGTTGACGTTTAAAGCATGTTTATTCTCAGGTGAATATTAAGAGCTTCCGCTGTTGCATACTAAAATAAGGACAAGATTTGGAGTCCATGCTTGTATGATATTGTGTAAAAACTGCATTCAAGAAACTTATTTTGTTGTAACATATTTGTATTGTAAACCATTATGTAATGGTCGTGTGTAAACAGGATATTTTAGATTATCATTATTTGATAATCTACGTAAAGCTTTTTAAACCTTTATTGATGAAATAAAGGTTATGGTTTGTTTTAAAATGAATGCAGTCTTTGAAAAACGTCTCATATAGAGGTCAAAACCTCGCAACGAAATCAATTAATATGGAACGTTTTTAATCAATAAGAACGGGACATTTCATTGGGTGTCAGCTCCGACACCTTTTGGGTGTGTACCGGTCGGTTTTTCCTTCCGACGTGTGTTCTGGGGTGCGTTTCTCGATCGTTCACTGTTTTGGCTTTGGTTTCTTCGTTATAATCCGTTTTCTTCGATTCTTGCGCCACTGGATTCGCTTTTACAATATCTACAAAATAAGCCAAAAAAAAGTAATTTTTGGGATTTTTATTCGATAAAGTATTTTAAACAGGTAGTATAACGCGGTTAAAAACGTAACTTGTAGCGTATTATCATGGTCTTCTTTTGTTCTGAAGCTAATTTAGGAACAATTCAAAATGGGCGAACACGCTATTTGAGTAAAAAAAATAGAATGTTGGGTTCCCAAGGCGTTGACAAAGTACATCCACGAACTGCGTGTATGATATACTTCTGCATTTCATGGGTTGTCTTGTAAGGTCACTTGTCAACAGCCGACTGGTGTCCTTTTCTAGTCAACTTCGCCTTCGATGTTAGTTGAATATGCATGCTAAATGTAGACAAGACAGGAAACAATTATGTCATTGATAGACATAATTTTTCTAAGTGTTATGTGTTGGTTCTTCTTCTGCTGGTTCTTCTATGGTCTTCTGCTAGGTCAGCATTCATCCTTATACTGGTCACGAAGAACCCATTACTTTTAACTATCTTGTGATGATAGTTAAGGCATCACACTTTAAACACTAAAACACATTATACATTGTTGTTCTAGACTTAGAACTATCATAGTGAAACTATGTTGGCCGCACATTAAAATTAATGTTAATAATTAAATCCTCTACTACTTAGGGGACTCGACAATCTCCCCCCCCCCCCATTTGATGATGAGAAAACATGTAGCATGAAAAGAAAACACTAAGGCTTAGCAGTAAAGGGCTTAGAAAAATACACAATAAGTAGTCCTTTTAGTTCACTTTTTTGAAATCTTTTGACGAGTTATCTATATCTTATAACATGATATATTTTTGAAGATTAACATATTTATATTATACAATAACAAATCATCACAAGCATTATATTATTACAAGATTAAACACCATACAGAATGTTCTAATCAAACCATTCTTCTTCTTCCTTCATGGGCAGCATCTTCATGAGTTCGTCAATGGTTAAAATAGGGATAGTTCGTGGCAGAATGATTGGTTCTCTTCTGATGAAAGTTGATCTATAAATAGTTCCCTTATTCTTCTACTCAAGCTCAACATCGACATCAACAGCTGGTGCATCATCATACCTTGTAGCTTTATCAAATAATCCTCTTAACGTGTTGATCATATTTTCTCTCAATGTGGCCCTTTTTGATCTGAAGATCTCCAGCAGTTCCATCCACTCATAGTGACCATAATTACTTAGTTCATCGACATGGATATGTTCCAATTCAAAATTTTCTCTGCTGATATTGACCGTGTGATCAGTGCATCTTTGATACTTAAAGAATTTTGACTTGCTGAATCTTCTCGTTATCACATCCTTGTACTTTCTCCTCGGAACATTTTTCATGATGCTTGAGCAACAACACTCGTGGGTGGTGGATTAGAAACAACAATATTTTTCTTTAGTTTTTACTTCTTTGCTACTTTCTCTTCAGCACCTAGTTCTTATCCAATGCAACACTCAGCAGTAGAGCAGCTTTTCTTGACAATTGATCATCAAGATCTCTTTGTTTTTGAACTGCTAGTGTCTGGGTAGCCATATACTCTGCTATGCTTATGCCCAGTGAATGTCCCTTGTCGTAGATCTATGTCTCTCTTCATATGTACTTAACCTTAAGACACAAGTTTCAAGATACGGGTTAATGGACATACGTGCCCTGAAAATATTGGTGTAATGTGTGACGATCGCTCCAAATCCATATGGACGAATACGTCATTCATCGATTTCATTGCGAGGTATTTGACCTCTATATGATACGTTTTATAAACATTGCATTCTTTTGAAAAGGTATACCATAAATGAATATTTAAATCTAAGGTTTTCGACATTTGATGATTTTTACATATAGACAATCACCATAAATAATAGTTTACAATAATACTTCCGTTGACAATGCAGTCAAAATAGATACATGGTGATGATTTTGTGAATGCAACATTTTCTCGAATAAAGCATGCAAGACTCCATGCACATAGCTTGTATAACATATAAGCAAACAGCTAAAGACTTCTAGGAACCTGAGAATAAATATGCTTACAAGTGTCAACATAAATGTTGGTGAGTTCATAGTTTTAATGTATCGCATAATCTATATATAAAGGTGGATCACAAGATTTCATTTGTTTCATCCAGAAACGTTTATCAAATTATTCTACAAGATTGAGCACCCTGGTAACTAAACTTTAACATCTATATAATAAGTACCCCTGTTTTAACATACATGTAACCAACATGTACAATACACGCAAACCAACGTGTACTAACCTCAAATAGCATACGTCTATTTTATAGTTCAGGCTAGGGTTTCTATACCTAGAACAGACGGGGATGTCAAGCCCTATGGATCCATATATCACTATTCGCGCCCACCAGTTCTTATAACTGGCAGTTACTAGTTACCAAAGCTAAGAGATTTTCGGTTCAAACTCGGTGTAGAATTTAGTATGTACTTGTATCCATTGCGTTTAAAATAAAGTGCATGTATTCTCAGTCCAAAAATATAGATTGCAAAAGCAATAAAAAGGGAGCAAATGAAACTCACCTTAGCAGCACATAAGTTCATTCACCAAAAAGTGACCGAAACTTAGAATGCAAAATTAACCGTAGATCTCAACCTAGAGAACATATGTTGGTCAATACATGTCTAATAAACTAGGTTGGGTCATAGTGTATCACAATCCTAATGCTCGAGACCGACATGCAAAAGTTAACAAAAGTCATCTCAAAAGTCAACCTGACCCAAAATGATCTTTAAATCTATACATGTTTATTATATTAACATAGTATCAGTCTTGATAATTAAACGAATTTATAGTTTATCAAACTCAAATATTATTTATTTCAGGAGCTATATTATATTTGAATTATCATGGCAATCGAAAATATTTTATTATTTCACATAGCTTTCCAATACTTGTGAAATCAGATTATAGTGTTTATAAAGCTTTAAAACATTATAAGACATTCAACTTTGACAATTGTTCAACAAAACGAGACGTGCCTTATATAGAAATTCATTTACTCGATTAGTAATATCTAAAAATCCAATTTATCAATCTCATAGACAAGTTTTTTAAATATTAATTTACAATTTCAAACACAATTTCAATTAACGTCAAACATAATTCAGTTGACCATATCTTTTAATTCGTTCATCGAAATTACTCGATTTCTAAATGAAAAGTTATTGATTTTTCGCCAGCTTTCCAAAAACATGCATATTATATACCTTATATCAGTTGTATATGTATTAAATTCGTGATTCATTAACGACTAAATTTAGCATACAAACATGCATAAACATATATACTCGAGCACTAGATATGGATACACTATTAATATATAAAAGATAAGATATGAATGCTCACGTATCAATATTGTGATTCAATATTGTAGGAAAGTATGTAGACGCAACGGAGATGATAAACACTAGTTTGATCTCACGAGCATACCCCCGAACAATACTCATAACCTCCATAGCTATAACCTATAATTTCTTTAACTCTATCCCGCTCATAAAACCCGTTTTGAAATAACTCGAACATCACTCCTTCGTAGTATTTTATGTATAATACTAATAATAATAATAATAATAATAATAATAATAATAATAATAATAATAATAATAATAATAATAATAATAATAATAATAATAATAATAATAAGATTAATAATATTAATCTTAATAATAATAAAAATAATATAATGTTAAGGAGTAAATTAGACAGAGAGATAGAGTGATGGATTCAAGTAGCAACGAATTCAATTTATACTCAAATTCTGCCACCGACGGTCCCGCGATCGCGGAATTTTCTTCCTTTCATCTCCGCAATTGCGGCGGTTAAATTTCCAATTTATGCACGTTTGATTCTAACATGTCGACATAATATATTAATATTATATATAAATATATATTTAATCTATATAATTATTTAAATATTATATTATGTTCTCGTGCATAGGTTACTTATAATTTTTACACCGATGTGTAGTACGTTGACTCTCGACTTAAGTACCGGTTCTGGTTTTTCGAACGCATTTTCGTACGCTTAGAAAACTGGTACTTTACGTTTCGTGACTCGTACCTTTGTCAAAATATAGATTTAAATTATCCATAAACTATATCACTCGAAATATAACTTATACATTTGAGTGTTTTGGTCATTTACTTCTATAAATCATCTTCTCGTTACTTACAACAATAATAGTATTATCAAACATTTTATAACCAAGTTAATATATATTCGATAAACACGTTTTAAATACACGTCGCAAGTTATTCATGCAATTAATATTCCAACCTATCATAAATATTCAAATAGATATTTAAACCAATAAGTTTAATGCACAGTATCATACAATTAATACTTGTTACGCTTTCAAGTTATAGTATATATATGTATCTATTTACATATAATTGTTCGCGAATCGTCGAGAACAGTCGATGGGTAATTGAATATATGAAAGTAGTTCAAAAATATTGAGATTCAGTTTTATAGACTTTACTTATCGTGTCGGAAACGTTAATCATACAAAGATTAAGTTTAAATTTGGTCAGAAATTTCCGGGTCATCACAGTACCTACCCGTTAGAGAAATTTCATCCCGAAATTTGAGTGAGGTCGTCATGGCTAACAATAAAAATGTTTTCATGACGAATATGAGTTGATAATTAGAATTTTATCACCGTTGAATAATATGGATAAAATAATCCGATTACTCGAAGCGTATAAGGGAAGTTATCGTAATAGAGTGAAATGGAGAATAGAGATTCGTTTTAACTCTTGACGTAGTAACGATTGATTTTCGGAATTTAAGGAATAGAAAATCTTCATAATTTAAATAAGATTTGATTCTTCGAAAATTAAGGAAATTAAGATTTCCTTTTATTAAATGCGTAACCTGCCTCGATCGCTATGTCTGATATTTCGCTATAAATTGACCTCTTCCGTTTCATTTATTTTCACCACTCCTATAATCTTCTTCCTTATTTCATACATCTCAATAGATTGTGAAAATGCTTAATCCAGTTCTGATTCTTGATATTTTCCTGGCTATCGTATCCTTCATTCTTCTTTTTCATCTGCCACCAGAGGAAGTTATTTTCTTCTACTATTACCTTGGGGTTATAGTGTTTTTCATTCTCACGTGTCTTTATATTGCTATACGCATTGATATACACGGTTTGTAATTTATGTGTTGTTGTCGGGCTTTATATTTTCCATTATATTTCGGAACTTCATGCTTTCGTTTTCTCTTCCCGACTTTAAGTCAAGCGAATAATGGTCCAGAATTTGTAGCTATACATTTCGGAATGAACATAGTTAATGTTCTAAGAAAGAAATTGTAATGAAACGATCTTGATTTGTCAAATTACCAGAATATCCGGAACAGACCGAATCATCAAGAAAAATATTTTCTTGATATATTTAGAGATTATATAGAATGAAAGAGTTATGTAACATGGTTCATGATGAGGGTATGATCTGTGAACCTTTATCACGTTCCATTAGAAACTCAGCATGACTTACTGTAATATAATCACGTTGATCAAGTGTCATTATATTATACTAACTCATGCTTCAATTCCCAACACTACTTCAAAAACATCCATTTTTTGAAATTTTCAGAATTTAGAAACTAAAATAGTTTCTTTTATGATGTAACACAGATAGCGCGAAGAGATAAATAATTTCGGATAATAATAGTTATGAAGATATCTTCAAAAATATCGAAGATATTTATAATGAAAGATATGATATCTTAGAATTTCTAATATCGAAGGATGATGAAGAAGATTTGTTCGTAAAGGTTTCGAGTCAGGAGCAAGGTATTCGTTAATAACTTCAGCAGATACTGAATCATTTGTATTCTTTGAAGGTGTAGTGACCCGGAAATTTTTGACTAATTTTAAACCAAACTCTCGATACGATTTAATATATTTTGACACAATAAGCTAAGTATGTTATCCTGAGTCTCAAAATTTTTGAATTGTTTACATGGATTCAGTTAACCTTTGACTATGCCCGACGATTCACGAACAATTGTTTTGTAAATAAACATGTATATGTTTATATATATATATATATATATATATATATATATATATATATATATATATATATATATATATATATATATAAAGTAATATACATAGTAATTAAGTTGCAATTAAAATGAATCTATATATAAAGATGTATGATTTATATTATTATTATTATAGATATAATGTAATATATATAAGTTATAGATATTAAATATTCATTGAATGATATTACACAATATACGATATAAATAATAAATTGTAGTATTAATATATTAAATGGGGTTACAAGTTAAAAAATATAATTATTATACTAATATTATTTGTTCATTATTATCATTAATATTAATATGAATGTTAATATCAGTATTATTGATATTACTATCTATAATATATGTTTATGAAATTTAATACAATTAAGGTTTTATAATTATTAATATTATTATCATTATTAAATCTATTATTATTATTCCTAGTGTTTTTAATATTATTAGTATTTTTATTATTAATATATTTATACTTATTAATTATTAATATTAGTATATATGGAGACATACATATATACAAATACTGATATACATCAGATATAAATAAATACGTATATGTATAATAGATAAATATATAATAGATAAATAAATAAAGACACTTATATAACATACAGATTTATATATGATACTGATATCACACGTAATATTCAACCATCACAATCAATCTAATTTATTTCTAGCTTATGATTGGTACTATATCTGTTAAATATCGAATTCCTTTCAGCTATAAAACAAATTCTATTATCAATCTGTATTTGATTTGTACTCTTGTATCTAATCTGAATTACACAACGAATTCAACTCAGTATCCAAACAAAATCAGTTGAGAGTCCCCATCTACTTTACATATTTTCTTCTTCCTTGAATGATTCTATCTTCATTATAAACCAAGAATCAAATTCCTATCATTCGTACAATCTGTCAGAAATAAATATAAATAAGTGTACGAATTTGTTACATGTCACTATCTGTTTTGTTTTTCTTTCCTGAATCCTTCTGCAAGAATATCATGTTGACATCTTTCTTGAATATAAAACAATCGATCGTACCTCGAGTTCTATTTCAATCAATCAATTGCACAATAATATTTGATACCGCAATTGTAAAAATAAAAACAAGAATATTAAGATATTAAGATTAAGATACACACACACGCACACACACACACACACACACACACACACACACACACACACACACACACACACACACACACACACACATATATATATATATATATATATATATATATATATATATATATATATATATATATATATATATATATATATATATATATATATATATATATATATATATATATATATATATATATATATATATATATATATATATATTACTTACACGCATGCAATTGGAGAGAGATTTTTAGGATTAATTATCGAAACTCAAACCACCATCTTCATTTGATTATATCCACGACGCCACCTCACAACTTCATCATTCTTATTCTTGTTCTTTCGATTATCCAACACAACACGCCTTTAACAACATAAACCCACTACCATTGTGGCAACCCATCACCACCTCTTCTTTAACCGTTACCCGAATCAACCACCATTATCAACCCCTATGTTTTCTGTATCTTTCGAACCCAGAACCAAAAATCATCACTAAGCTATTTATTACTCGTTTCATTCTATTTATAACCAACACTTCACCTCCATAACCATATCATTGAACACCACTTCTAATCTCTTCTCTCTATCTCTCTCTCTAACCTCACCCGCTACCTTAAACAAACGATAAATAATTGCCTTTTTGTGAACCATGCACTTTATTTTCTCTTCCTTTTTCTTGAGACAACAAATTATACAAAGAATAAATGTTAAGGAGAAATGTGATATTGGGATTACTATCATTCGGATATAAAAAAAAAAAAACATTAAGAAAGCATAAAGTTTCGAACCCCACCAAGTGGGAATTAATTGATAAAAGTTGTGTGCATGATTAATTGTGGTGTTCCTGTTACGAGCAATTTACTTCTTTTCTTGTTGGCGCCGGTCCCATCAATCAACAAATGGTTCCTTAATTGAGAATAGAAAATGCTATGATAGAGAGGAAGATAAGGATACAAATGGTTAAGCATTATCCAGCTGTAAACTACCTAACATACCCTTTTTCTTTTCCTGTCATGGCCGAAATATCCAACCACAAGCCAACGCTGATTTTGGGCTTATTAATTCACGAGTTGGGCTCCAATTTAGCTGGCTAATTGGGCTTCGAACAAGTTACAGATGTAGCTGTAATTTTACGTGTTCCTGTTTCTGTTCCAGTCCAAACACGAAACCTTGAATGCTGCTGCCTTTTTCTGTTTTCTGTCTTGTGTTATTCGATGAAGATGATGCATGATTATGATGAAGGAAGAAACGGGAATAAATAAGTAATAATGACAAGTGGTGATGTTATATGATGATTTTATGTGGGTTCAAAGAAGAAAAGATAACGAATAATTGATGATGAAGATAATAGAATCGATGATAATGATATGTTATTAATGGCATGAGATAAATGATACGAATAGGGTTTTAAATGGTAATGGTAATGACATGTTTGAAGAAAAAGGGAAACACAGAAAAACGAGTTAAATAGAAATGAATCGTGTGTTAAGTCAGAAAGAAAACAGACGGAAGGATGGTTAGGAGTGTTGTTGTCTAAGCTAGAGGTCGCGGGTTCGAGCCTGGTCCAGGGCATTTTTTTTTAGGAAAAGCTTTTAAAGGGGTATACCCCTTTATCTTTATTTCTATTATTATTATTAGTATTATTATTATTATTACTAATAAACATTATTATTGTTATCATCATTAACATAATTAATATTATTATCATTATTGTTATTGCTACGTATTATCATTAAGGATTATTAGTAATATTATCAATATTGTTATTATTAGTGTTATAATAATAATTATTATTACTATAGGTACAAATATAAAAATTATTATCAATTATATTATTAAAAGTATTAATAACATTATTTTCATTAGTAATCTTATCATTTTAGTATTAATATCAACATTTAGATTTTTGTTACGGTCATAATACAAATTATTATGATTTTTATAAATATTAGTATTAGTACCTTTCTATAAATAATAGAATTGTAAATATTAAAATAAGTATTATTATTAATATTATCACGGGCAACATTATTACTATATAATTATTCAAACTATTAAGCTAACTAGTAATAGCAGCAAAAGTATCATTTTTTATAAATAAAATTATTATCAATATTATTATTATTATTATTATTATTATTATTATTATTATTATTATTATTATTATTATTATTATTATTATTATTATTATTATTATTATTATTATTATTATTATTATCATTAAGTTAACAAACAAAAGATATTTATAAAGTAAATATAGATATATAAATATATATATACATATGTATTTAATACAAAACTTAACTATATTAAATATAAATATTTACTTAATATATATATACATATATATAAATTTATTCGATTACGATTATGTGTGTTAATATATATAAATGATATAGGTTCGTGAATCCGAGGCCAACCCTACTTTTGTGCAATGTCGCCATATGTATTTTTACTACAAAATACAGTATGGTGAGTTCATTTGCTCCCTTTTACTCTTTATATTTTTGGGACTGAGAATACATGCGCTGTTTTTACAACTGCTTTATTAAATGCTTTTGTAATACATTTTGAACTGCGAATACATGAAATGCTTTTATAAATGTTTGACGAGATAGACACAAGCAAAACATTCCTCGAATGAATTATTATGCAGACGGAAGTTCTGTGGATTATTATTGAATTAGTTGGACGTGATAATTGCCACTAATTGTTGTGAATATTTTTCCCCTGATTATTATTGCTTGGTAACCTAAGAATTAGGGAACATCACTAATTTTGAGAATTGTTGCACGCCTAATTGACGCGAATCCTAAAGGTAGCTACCGGGTTTAACACCCCCACCCAGAATGTTCACTAGACGGAAGGGCTAGTGGGCGTGGTGTTTAGTACTTCGAAGTTTATATGATTATTATACAGACGAGATGTTCTGTTTTGGGGATATTATTATGCGCATTATATGTTAAGTTCGGTTACCAAGCCAAGTTATGAAAGCAATGAAAAGTGAATGTTATGTATCGAAAGAATGATTTTATACACATGTTATGTGTACGTTATTTTTGTGCACGAGATATGTGTACGGTTACTAAGATTTATGAAAAAGGATTTCGTACACGAGAAAGGTGTACTGTAGTTAAAAGATATTGCGTGTACATTACAGGTGGGTATAGGATTCGGGCCCATTTGTACCATGCAACATTTAAATCTTGTGGTCTATCAAAATGATGAATTTTATGGTTTACGATAAACCTATGAACTCACCAACCTTTTGGTTGACACTTTTCAAACATGTTTATTCTCAGGTATGAAAAAAATCTTCCGCTATGCATTTACTCATTTTAGAGACATTACATGGAGTCGTTCAAGGCATATAGAGGTCCGTTCATCACGATGGTACCATATGTTATTGTATTCGTTCGGAAGATTTTGGACGGGGTATGACATGTGGTATCAGAGCGGTGGTCTTAGCGAACCAGGTCTTACATTAGTGTGTCTAACTAGTAGTTGTTAGGATGCATTAATGAGTCTGGACTTCGACCTAGTAGTTGTTAGGATATATTAATAAGTCTGGATTTGAACCTGGTCTGCATGTCAAAAGTTTTGCATATCATTCCATGTAGAAAAATATCTACCTATCATTTTTAGTCTCGACGCGTCTTATTGCAATTATTGCATAGATGGTGTATAGACAAATTCATATCCCATCACATTAAACCTTGTCTGACACATTTCCTTAATTTCCTCCTTAATCTACGGAATCTTCTGTACTATATATAAGTATTAGGTATTCTATGTAATTAGAATATCATCCGATATCCGAAAATCATTTCACATCGAAAATCCTTTATCTAACCATGCTAGATGAATTCTACAACCAGTTCAAGTTCCTCGGATTTCGGCAGCGATTTCGATATGGATTTCCACTCGAGCTCCGAAAGCAGTGTAACCGGAATGAATCAACCAATCAGCCATCGTCAATTCTAGATGAATTGGGGTTGAGTCTGTAGTCAACTTAATCAATGAGACGAAAAGAAGGCGATCCTTTCCACCAACCAAATTCACCTCTTAGCAAGAAACCTGAATCACTTACCGGCGAACCTATCCGAAACACCATTTTCACCCTCATCGCCAAGATATCTCGCAACGATTACATAATGTCTACAATTCTAAACCTAATTCATCCAGTTGTTCAAATAGCCAATCATCCCGGCTTAATAGAAGAAGGCAACGAACTTCGCGCTCGAGTAATCAATTTGAAAAATATGGTGCAAAACGTACCAGCTTCAGCAACATCACCGGCACCAACAGTACCACCAACAACAACATCCACATCCCAAGCTTCAATTTCACAATCTGTCCCACGAGCACCATCCGTACCATAGATACCAAGGAGTACCACCAACAATGAACGATGAAGTATTAATCTATAACTTCATTAATATTCTGCGAAGAATATGTGGTTCCTAATAGTTTTAGAGATTACTTATTCTAGCTCAAACCGAAAATCGTATGAGTTTGATATCATATTAACTCATTAAATCCATAATTACATCTGAAGAAAATATATATGTATATATATTTTCATAAAGATTGTAATTTAAAAGTTCTTTTGTACAAACTAATAATGGTGAAAATATTTTAACGGGTAGGTTATACCCGATGAATATTTAGATTTCACATTAATAAATACACTGTACATTCTTCAATTCAGATTCAGAAGTCGTTAACAATACTGCTCAAAACCGCAAATATACGTATCCGTTCACCAAAGAACGACTATCTTTATTCAAATTTAATTTCATATTCGGATTTTGACCGATCAAAATCCAAGGCAAGATTTAACAGAAGACATCACTTTTAGATTCCTACATCTTTCGAAGACATACTTTGAATTCAAAACTGTGCCAGATCCATTGGCGTGTTATTACCGAAAATAACTTTACAATACTTTTCCAAAATTAGCCAATTTTATCACAGCTCCAGCAAATCAACTTCGACTTTCATCCGGATCAGCCTTATTATAACTTGGATATATAAGTTTGCCTTTCGTCATTGTTACCGGAGAACCCTTTATATCTCATCACATTAGCAGTAAACTTAACAGCAACTTCATTGATCTTTGACTTTTCGAAAAAAAATCATTATATTTGTCGAAACCTCATCATGTGCCCATCTGCATCTTGTGACGATAGTTGTCATACCAAAAAGTTTCAATCATTATTCTGAATCTCGCATCGTTTCTACATCAACAGTTATATCTATATATATAACATGTATCTTTTAGAATTATGATCTTCCATTCTGAAATTCTGAATAAGCATCCCAATTTACAAAATCAATTCTCGGAGTATTAAAACAACTGATAAAGCAGCAAAAACTATGGATGACTGTAACAGTCAAAAGTTTGATAATAAAAGAATGGTACGTGGAAAAAGTTCGGAAAAACATCGAGATCTTCTTTTCTCATTATGAATATCTTCAATATTTCTATGATATCGTTATATCATCCTTAACTATGAATATCCTGGACATTTTCAAAGGTATCTCTATATCGTTTTTGTTCGTAATTATCTTGGCTGTCATTCTATCCTTAGTACATCATATCAAAAACTGTTTTGAATTCTAAATTTCAGTGAAACCTCGAAGTTTTAAATCCTTGGATATTTTAGAGTAATAATGGAATAAAAGCATGAATTAATGTAATATAATGACACTTGATCAACGTTATTATATTACAGTAAGTCATGCAAAAGTTCTAATGGAACGTGATGATGGTAATGCTTGATCGACCTTATCATCACCACGAACCGTGTTACTTGACTTGTATTCATCATGAACCATGTCACTTGATTCGAATTCATCATGAAATTGAACTTGACCTAAGAAGGGCATTCATAAAACTATCTGCGTTTCCACCTCGAGGAAATTTGTAATCTTATCATTATTCTTCGATGTATAATTATTACACAACTAGAATCTTTCTATTAAGAATCTAAGTTCAAATCTGGTACTAAAACATTCTCGATTTCAATTCCAACTATCACCACTCAAATTTCGGGACGAAATTTCTTTAACGGGTAGGTACTGTTGTGACCCGGAAATTTTCGACTAATTTTAAACCAAACTCTCGATACGATTTAATATATTTTGACACGATAAGCTAAGTCTGTTATCCTGAGTCTCAAAATTTTTGAACTGTTTACATGGATTCAGTTAACCTTTGACTATGCCCGACGATTCACGAACAATTGTTTTGTAAATAAACATGTATATGTTTATATAAATATAAATATAAGTATATATATATATATATATATATATATATATATATATATATATATATATATATATAAAGTAATATACTATACAGAGTAATTAAGTTGCAATTAAAATGAATCTATATATAAAGATGTATGATTTATATTATTATTATTATAGATATAATGTAATATATATAAGTTATAGATATTAAATATTCATTGAATGATATTACACAGTATACGATATAAATAATAAATTGTAGTATTAATATATTAAATGGGGTTACAAGTTAAAAAATATAATTATTATACTAATATTATTTGTTCATTATTATCATTAATATTAATATGAATGTTAATATCAGTATTATTGATATTACTATCTATAATATATGTTTATGAAATTTAATACAATTAAGGTTTTATAATTATTAATATTATTATCATTATTAAATCTATTATTATTATTCCTAGTGTTTTTAATATTATTAGTATTTTTATTATTAATATATTTATACTTATTAATTATTAATATTAGTATATATGGAGACATATATATATATACAAATACTGATATACATCAGATATAAATAAATACGTATATGTATAATAGATAAATATATAATAGATAAATAAATAAAGACACTTATATAACATACAGATTTATATATGATACTGATATCACACGTAATATTCAACCATCACAATCAATCTAATTTATTTCTAGCTCATGATTGGTACTATATATCTGTTAAATATCAAATTCCTTTCAGCTATAAAACAAATTCTATTATCAATCTGTATTTGATTTGTAATCTTGTATCTAATCTGAATTACACAACGAATTCAACTCAGTATCAAAACAAAATCAGTTGAGAGTCCCCATCTACTTTACATATTTTCTTCTTCCTTGAATGATTCTATCTTCATTATAAACCAAGAATCAAATTCCTATCATTCGTACAATCTGTCAGAAATAAATATAAATAAGTGTACGAATTTGTTACATGTCACTATCTGTTTTGTTTTTCTTTCCTGAATCCTTCTGCAAGAATATCATGTCGACATCTTTCTTGAATATAAAACAATCGATCGTACCTCGAGTTCTATTTCAATCAATCAATTGCACAATAATATTCGATACCGCAATTGTAAAAATAAAAACAAGAATATTAAGATATTAAGATTAAGATACACACACACACACACACACACATATATATATATACATATACATACATATATATATATATATATATATATATATATATATATATATATATATATATATATATATATATATATATATATATATATATATATATATATTACTTACACGCATGCAATTGGAGAGAGATTTTTAGGATTAATTATCGAAACTCAAACCACCATCTCCATTTGATTATATCCACGACGCCACCTCACAACTTCATCATTCTTATTCTTGTTCTTTCGATTATCCAACACAACACGCCTTTAACAACATAAACCCACTACCATTGTGGTAACCCATCACCACCTCTTCTTTAACCGTTACCCGAATCAACCACCATTATCAACCCCTATGTTTTCTGTATCTTTCGAACCCAGAACCAAAAATCATCACTAAGCTATTTATTACTCGTTTCGTTCTATTTATAACCAACACTTCACCTCCATAACCATATCATTGAACACCACTTCTAATCTCTTCTCTCTATCTCTCTCTCTAACCTCACCCGCTACCTTAAACAAACGATAAATAATTGCCTTTTTGTGAACCATGCACTTTATTTTCTCTTCCTTTTTCTTGAGACAACAAATTATACAAAGAATAAATGTAAAGGAGAAATGTGATATTGGGATTACTATCATTCGGATATATAAAAAAAAAAAAACATTAAGAAAGCATAAAGTTTCGAACCCCACCAAGTGGGAATTAATTGATAAAAGTTGTGTGCATGATTAATTGTGGTGTTCCTGTTACGAGCAATTTACTTCTTTTCTTGTTGGCGCCAGTCCCATCAATCAACAAATGGTTCCTTAATTGAGAATAGAAAACGCTATGATAGAGAGGAAGATAAGGATACAAACGGTTAAGCATTATCCAGCTGTAAACTACCTAACATACCCTTTTTCTTTTCCTGTCATGGCCGAAATATCCAACCACAACCCAACGCTGATTTTGGGCTTATTAATTCACGAGTTGGGCTCCAATTTAGCTGGCTAATTGGGCTTCAAACAAGTTACAGATGTAGCTGTAATTTTACGTGTTCCTGTTTCTGTTCCAGTCCAAACATGAAACCTTGAATGCTGCTGCCTTTTTCTGTTTTCTGTCTGGTGTTATTCGATGAAGATGATGCATGATTATGATGAAGGAAGAAACGGGAATAAAGAAATAATAATGACAAGTGGTGATGTTATATGATGATTTTATGTGGGTTCAAAGAAGAAAAGATAACGAATAATTGATGATGAAGATAATAGAATCGATGATAATGATATGTTATTAATGGCATGAGATAAATGATACGAATAGGGTTTTAAATGGTAATGGTAATGACGTGTTTGAAGAAAAAGGGAAACACAGAAAAACGAGTTAAATAGAAATGAATCGCGTGTTAAGTCAGAAAGAAAACAGACGGAAGGATGGTTAGGAGTGTTGTTGTCTAAGCTAGAGGTCGCGGGTTCGAGCCTGATCCAGGGTATTTCTTTTTAGGGAAAGCTTTTAAAGGGGTATACCCTTTTATCTTTATTTCTATTATTATTATTAGTATTATTATTATTATTACTAATAAACATTATTATTGTTATCATCATTAACGTAATTAATATTATTATCATTATTGTTATTGCTACGTATTATCATTAAGGATTATTAGTAATATTATCAATATTGTTATTATTAGTGTTATAATAATTATTATTATTACTATAGGTACAAATATAAAAATTATTATCAATTATATTATTAAAAGTATTAATAACATTATTTTCATTAGTAATCTTATCATTTTAGTATTAATATCAACATTTAGATTTTTGTTACGGTTATAATACAAATTATTATGATTTTTATAAATATTAGTATTAGTACCTTTCTATAAATAATAGAATTGCAAATATTAAAATAAGTATTATTATTAATATTATCACGAGCAACATTATTACTATATAATTATTCAAACTATTAAGCTAACTTGTAATAGCAGCAAAAGTATCATTTTTTATAAATAAAATTATTATTATTATTATTATTATTATTAATATTATTATTATTATTATTATTATTATTATTATTATTATTATTATTATTATTATTATTATTATTATTATTATTATTATTATTATTATTATTATTATTATTATTATTATTATTATTATTATTATTATTATTATTATCATTAAGTTAACAAACAAAAGATATTTATAACAACCCTCAATTTTTCTTTACATTTCTGTTATACCTATTGTTTCTGTTCCCTTAATAGGATTGTTTGTAAGCGTAAACTTCGTGTATTTAACAGCATTGATTAAATATTAACTTTTGATCGATACTTCCTAATATATATAAAAGTTTATGTTTTTGTGTATTATCTTTATAAATACAAGCTATATATATATATTAATACTTAATAGTGTTATTATATAAACTATAAAAATTAATACAAACTATTTTGGACAAATAAAATTTATAAAAGACTAAGACTAATAAATAAATAAATGTAACCCTAATATTTACAATATTAATAAATAATAATAATAATAATAATAAAAGAAAATATATACAATACATAAATAAATAAGTAAAAAAAAAGAAGCCGTATAAAAAAAAAATAAGATCATAGTTATCTGATATGGAACGGCTGTATATGCTGCAGCTTGATCTCTAAGTCTTTTTAGCCTAGTTTAACACAAATACTTTCCTTAATCCTCAAGAGTTAGAGTGCAATTAGGAAACCCCAAATTAGCTATAAAAAAAAACTATCGTGAGTTCCAGGATTTATCACCACAGATTCACCTGCATTCAGTCGATTAAAATACCTGCTTTCTCTCCAAGTTTCATTGTCGATTACCTCCTGCTTTTCCTCAACCGTCCTGTCGATAAAAGAACCTGCTCTCCAGTCATCTGCAGTCGATAAAATACCACAAAGAGCCTATCCAATTTCGCCAACAAATCAACCTGCAATCCAGCTTCTGTATTCATCTGTTGCAGCACCTGTCCAGCCTTCTGTTTCATTCCAAAACAGCTCAGGAAGATAGACCCAAAAGAAATCCCTGGTGATCGTGTATTGCTTGCTAAACCTGCTGCTACTTGTTGCTCGTTTCTGTCGAGTGAACCTGACCCAAATAGGCTGATCTGGGTCAACTTTGTTGCTGCAGTTGCTTCAGTTTCTGTTTTGTTTTCGCATCATCATCATTCTCCCAATCTTGCCTAAGGTAGTCTATAATCCCTAGTTAATTCCTACTTAAAGCTATTAGATAATAAATATAAGTATTAAGGTAAAAGGTTATGATTTTATGTTGTGTTATGAGATGAATAAAAAGTATGTTTAAATTAGATAAAGATTTATGATGTTGTTAAAGGTTAAAATTGGATCAAGTATTATTATTAGTTATGATTTTATGTAGTAACTAGGTTGTGATAATGATAAAAGATGTATGAATTAAAATTATGGAGTAATAAGGTTAAGAAGGTTTAATGAAAGTTGATTAGTAAAAAAATAATAATGGGAATGATTATGAATATTGTGATTAGGGTTAATGAATGTAACTACTAATTATGAAGAAAAGATATGATTTTATGTGAAAGATGGTTAATTAGTTAGTAAAAGATTATGAATTGATATGGATTAAAAAGATTACTAGTTGTTAAGTTAAGAACTCATGATTTTATGTTAAAACTATAAAGGTTGTGATTAAAAGATTAGGTTATGATTTCATGTAATGATAATAATAATACATGTGCATGTATCCATGCATACGTACGTATGTGCATGTATACACTATACGTGTATATGTATGTGTATATATGTATGTGTATGTACGTGAGCATGTATGTGTGGACGTGTATTATATAAGTAATAAGTTAGTAAATAAAATAATGAAAAGTAGTAAGTATATGTATATATAACATCTTACACTTATGTATATGTAACACCTACACTTACAACATATATGTATCATATAGTTTAAAGTAAATACATGTATGATAATAAATAATGAATATATATGTATGTATCACATAGATATAATTATACACGTAACATATAATGATAGATACATAGTAATTAATTAAAGTAAATAATAATACTATTATTAGTAATAACATTACACATACCTATATAGTAACATTTAAATATACTAAGTATATTATCACATATATAAATATAACTATTCTCGAAAACGGTCACTGTTAATATAGTTTACTATATTAATAAACAAACTTTATGTCTATTAGACATTACCTAATTGAATACTATATCTCTAGGTTGAGATCTCTGCTTACACACTCCATTCATACTACTTACGTGGATTTGCTTGCTTGCTATTAAGATGAACTTCATAGCCCCACTTTTTAACTATCTTTATATACTTGTTTTGAACTTTTGGGGTGAGACACATGCTTGCTTTTAAACTGTTTTACGCTTAGACACAAGTACCCGCAAACTATTTAACTGTGCTAACATGATTTGATTCATGCTAAATCCCTACCATGATATCGTTAATTGCTACTTATAAAGGCAAGCTTAGTTATTGTGAATAGCGCTATTGAGAGTGACGTCTCTATCCATTTGATCGTTGGTCTTTGGTTACATAATAATGATTAAACAACACTGACAGTTCAAGGTGTCCTGGGGTAACTTTGTTTACGTATCGATATCATAACTTTCAGCATCTGCTTTTGATAACTAAATCTTGTGGTCTAAAACTATATATTAAACCTATGTTGTTCACTCAACCTTTTTGGTTGACTCTTTAAGCATGTTTTGTCTCAGGTGAAGATTGCTAAAGACTTGTGTGCTATTTGGACTTTTGCTGCTTTTGGAGTCCGCATATTATCATTTACATTATTGCATTAAAACATTTGAATTTACCTTTAAATTTGGAATTTACATTGTAATGACTTAATACATTCCGCTGCGTTAATACATTGGATTTAAATTAAAACGTCTCATATAGAGTCGTTCTCGCTTTACACTTGTGTTTTGGTATTGGTTAGTCACAGATTACCCCCGGTACTATTTTGGGGGTGTGACAATATTAATAAAGTAAATATAGATATATAAATATATATATATATATATACATATATATTTAATACAAAACTTAACTATATTAAATATGAATATTTACTTAATATATATATATATATACATATATATATAAATTTATTCAATTACGATTATGTGTGTTAATATATATAAATGATATAGGTTTGTGAATCCGAGGCCAACCCTACTTTTGTGCAATGTTGCCATATGAATATTTACTAAAAGACAAGACACCACCGACTTGGAAATGATCATTAAATGCCAAGATAGGTTGGAAAAGGAGCAAGAGAGCATCTTTGATTTCATGTCTGATTTTATCAAGTACCAAAGGCAAAAGCACCAAGTATTTGAAGGTTTCATGAAAGATGTTCAAGATCTCCTAGGGGATAAAGAGCAAGCACCTGTTTGTGCCCAATTGGCTAAGGTCGAGAAGAACCAAGATCAATTGGGGAAGATGATGGCCGACATGAAAGCGCTTCAAGATAAGTCAATGATGGATTTTGAAGATTTCTTCAAAGAGTACCATTAGATAGTGTCCTTCTAGTTTATGTTTTCCATTTTCGTATTAGTGTTCCCATTCATTGTAAAGGCTTTGCCTAAAACTACTATCTTAGTTTCGTTTCGTGCTTATCCTAGTTTTCGTACCGTGTAATAAAAGATGTTAGTTATCTTTGTTGTAACGACCCTGGAAATTCCAACATTTATTTATTAATAATAATTATTATTAATACGTGTGATTAAACGAATGTATGTTATTACATTTACATGTTTCCATGATTGCCCGTACTTGACTTTTAAGTGCCCGAAACGTCTTTGTGACACTCGAAACTTTCACGAATAATATTTTTAGATATTATTTGCATTCATGATTAAGTTTCTTAATCATTTTAATTAACTAAGGCTTTTAGTTAATTACTTGGGCTTTGTTGGACTTAACTTGTTAGTTACTTGAACTTGGGCTTTTATTGGTGTTAATGGACTTAAATAGCCCACTCTACTTCTTTAATGGATTATTTAGCCCATTTAACATGTAAGTATTACCTTAGAATTAAACTAGACTAATAAACCTTGTATGGAATCTAGTTACATGATACTTCCCATGTAAGCACCCTCATTAACCAACTTTTAAAGGCTTTACATGTAAGAGACTAGTAGATAATTTCCTACCCCTCTTTTCCTCTTTGTACGTGACTTTGGGGGTTGTAAAGGGAGGGTTTGGTTTCAAATTTTGTTTACTTCTTACTTCCATTCTTTCATTCCAAAACACACACAAAGTTACTTGCATTTTTCTCTCTACTTTTCCTCTCACTTTTCTCTCAAAATAGTGTAAGTAACATGAACATTCTTCCTCATTTCTTGTCTTAAAAACCGAATACTTAGCACCTCTTTATCATCATCATCTTTTGTTACTTGATTATTGTTTATTTACTTGTAATTGTTAGTTGTAGTTGCTTACTTTGTTGTTGTTGTTCTTTACTAGTTACAAGATCAAACTTACTAGTTTGATTCTTCATTCATCTTGTATTTACAAGAACATTTAAGAACATAAACATACTAGTTTATGTTCTACTTTTAAAGTTTCAAAGACTTAAGTTCATGTGTTGTGAAAACATACTTGTAAGTCATGTTAGTAAACTTTAAAGTTTATTTCTTAAAGATCAAACTTTGGTTTGAATCTTTAAAGTATGAAATCCATGAACTCATTTACTTGTTTATTTAGTGTTACTTGCACTTTAATTTTATGATTTTGGTTGTTGTTGGTCAAGTACTACAAGTTAGTCTTGATCTCATATCTCTTGGAACTAAAAGATAACTTAAAAGTTCAAGAACAAATAAATAAGTTTTCTTTAAATATAACTTTGTATACTTATGCTTGATCTAGACTTTTGGGTCTTGGATCTTCAAGATCTAACTAAGAACTATGTTCTACATCTTAAGATCTTGATTAGTTAGTTTACTTTCAAGTTTGTAACTTGTTATTAGCTTTAAAGTTCATGTATGTGTTAGATCTAAGGCTTTGATGTAACATTGGTTCATCAAAACACTTACAACTCTTAAGTGAAGTTGTGCTACATGTCTTGGACTTGCACAAGGGTTATGATGGTCAAAACTTGGTAAATATGATGTAAACACATCAACGAGTTGTACACTTGAAGCTATAGGCATCAAGGATGAGAACCATGATGAACATCAAACACCAAACCCACCGGAACCCATTATTTATCTGCTTACTGTTCTCTGCCTATTGTTCTGCTGTTTCTGTAACATAACAGTAGACCTGGGCTGTTGTGATTATGATTTTCAAATAGATCTTTTCGAGTAGATAACTTTTCATATAGGACTCGTCTTAATCCGAGTTACGGTTTAGGATTTATGGCCCTCCGATCGTCACTATGTCCTTTTAACGTTGTGCAGAAATTTCTGACCTACTCGCACTTAGACCGTCGCCACGGTCAAACAAAGACGAGTTTGCTTCTGGAAATTTTACCACACTTAAAGGACTCATATACGGAGCCATGGCCACTGGTCTCACCTTATTTCAGTAATGGTAGTGGTCGTGGTGACTGACTGAAATCAGCCTTTGTTTAAAACTACTTTCATAAACGAAACCTACTTTACGCCTTTTGTTTGATGATGAATGATGATGACCCTTAAGACCTTGTTTACATACTTTTAAACCTATTAAAACGATTTACTGACTTAGTACTATTTGACTTAGGTTGAGGACCTTCGGACCGATTACTTGCACACCTTTTCCAAACCGACTTTACGACTACATTATCATTGTGAGTTATAGCATTCCCTTTTTACTTTAACTTAATTTGGGAACTGAGAATACATGCGGATTTTATGTTTTACATACTAGGCACGAGTACTTAAACTTATATATGTGTGGGTTATACAACGGCATAAACATTCCCTTTAGCTCGGTAACGTTTAATCATTGGTTTTTGAACCGTGAACGCGAATCTTAGATATGGATCCATAGAGTTTGACATCCCCACTCGGGCTAGTCGCGCTAACATTTAACGAGTGTTTAATACTTCGTAAACATACGCACTTTCCAAGTGTACTTTCAGGGGGTGATATATTATTAAACGTTAAGTTAGTTACCGAGTGCCCACGGTTAACATATACTTTATCATACTGTTTTGAAACGCTCGTTGTAGCACTGAAATCTCATGGCCTACTTACATTACTGTTATACTTAAACTATAGCTCACCAACCTTTGTGTTGACATTTTTAAGCATGTATTTCTCAGGTGCTTGAGGTTAGCTTCCGCTGTGTACTTGTTATGCTGTAGACACCCGCTGCTTAGAGTTGTCACCGCATGAACTACTTTATCTTGCATTCAAACTTTAGTACTTTTGAACTATGCTTTGTAACGACCATTTTGGGTCACGTACACTTATTTATTTGCTTCTACTTAGCGAAGCATGCTTTTGGGATTGTAAAACATTTGACGTTAGTTATGACGTCACCTTTTATTAATGAATGCAAACTCTTTTTGAAATCGCATATAGTACTTAACCTTGTAATGATCTTGTTGTTGATGGTCCGTACATGATGATTTAGTACGGGGCATCACATTTGGTATCAGAGCATTGGTTGTAGGGAATTAGGTTGCATTAGTGAGTCTAAGACCGACCCGAGTAGGATTCACTAATAGGACTAATCTACAACTTGCTAGTTTACTTGTTTCTGCGGAACTTACTGCATGCTGCTGCTTGCTTTTACTGCTATATATCGTATACTGCTACTTGTTTACACTACTGCATGATATTATCTGCTTTTGATTGCATGCTACTGCGTTATATTACTGCACGTTACTGTTTACTACTACTGCATGCTACTGCTTACTTCTATTGCTGCATGAACTTACTGCATGTTACCGTTTCCTTTTTACTGCTATGTAAACTCGCTGTATGCTTTTGCTTACTCTCATTATTACATGCCACTATCTGCTTTTAACATGTTACTTCGGTATGATATTGTTACTATTGCCATGCTACGTGCTGCTGTAAACGATCTAGGCTGCTGTAGTTGTTATGCCTGGATTACGCGCTTGCTACATGTCTATTATTCGTTGTACCGACGTGGAGAACTTATCCTTCCCAGTTCAGATGTTTTCCTGAACTACTTTCCCGCTCGTCTAACCCTAAGAACAAGTAGTGTAATCCACCTGTTACTACTGCTCCACCGTTCCTGAGATCGCAACATTACTTCACGCAATCTAGAAGATTGTTCAGTTGACACATACCCTGTACGCTTTCATGACCGTCACTTAACTCTTTCATTCTTCACCACCGCTCGACGATCTAACAACACCTCTGGACTTAGGTCCCTAACACTACTAGACATTGGAGCAGTCGGGAAGGCATTCCCTTTAACAAGGTCGTAGTGTCTTCTACTGATGCTTAGCCATACCCAAAGACTTGGGAGTCACCTCGAGACACATTGTATCACTATTTGCTACACGTACAACTCAACACGAGACCCAGATTGAATTTCTAGAAAGGAATCTAACGACGTTACTTGGACCCGAATATTTTAAAGAAACTTCGAGGCATTTAAGCATTGGTGCACGACCTATGGAACATACGCACCCACACTGAGAAACCGTGAGATTAGTTGTGTAGATTCTGTTTTGAGATGGCATAGATATAGCACCGTTAGATGAAATTGTGTATAATTGGAAGTGATCACGTTACATTGACCATATGGAATGGTATTGGAATGAACGCACGATTTAGTACAATATAATGACGCCGGGCCAGCGTGATTATATTGAAGTAAATCATGCAGAAGTTCCAATATTACTGCATGAGGAATATGGGGTGATCCAGGGGAAAATTTGTTAGGAATCACTTGAGCATACGCAATATAGGCTGTTAAAGGTAGGAAAAGAATAACCACGTAGCCCAGATACTATACAAGAAGGGCTTTGATTGCAGGACTGATAACCCGAAAATTTGTTATAGATATCGACACCCTGTATATTTAAGGAAAAGTTTCCCTATAAGAAAAACTTTAAACTTACCTGCGGTAAAGAAACCATTATGAAAACTTGCATGGATCCTGATTCTCGTTAGGGTACGTTTCGGTACAACGTTTTATTATTTCAGAGTTGTTCAATACTAGAATGATAGAAACCTTGCATCTAAGAACCTTAGCATTATCATGAATAATAAACCATCAACAACCATGGGAATTAAGTATTCTATAGGACACAAGCAAATGGTAAACTGAGGAAGATAGAGGAATAATTTAAGGTAGTACTTTAAGATTAACAGGTGGGTCATTTGGGGATGACCTCATATTAACCAAACTTGGGAGTTTTAATGTAGTAGTTGAAAAGGATTAGTTACCTACGTACAGGCATATGTTATTTGAGAAGATTGATAGAATGTTTCACAGTAGTACAGTAAGATTTGATTTGGGGTGAACTATAAGATTAACCTAATACTCATCAAGTTAGGAAGTTTGATGAAATAGTTGGAACGAACTGACTTTCAAGGATGAAAGAGGAATTTATTTATAATCATGAAAAATTTATTCGTATACCTCGCAAGAATGGTGAAACTATTATGGGGAGAGATGTAGCCCGAAAACTGAACCTTATTAGTTACATGACAACAACCCGAAATCTCACAATGGGAATGGGAAGAAATTCATCACTAACTACCAGGGACGGTAGGCGGTTAGGACATCATCTGGGTTATTATTGACCATCTCGCCAAAACTACTCAATTCCTAGCCATGAAAGAAACCGATACAATGGACAAACTTGCACAACGATACGTAAAGGAAATTTTATTCCGTTACTTCAGCAATTCAAATTCTATATTGAAGATTTCTCAAGAATCTCATTTGATACTCATTCTTACGTAACTCTAAATCCTAACTTATTACAAGGAATTTCTTATTCGATGATAACCGCAACATCATCTTTCTTACCTCGATATTAGTCATACCGGTTCAAAACCTTCTAAAAATCAATGAGTGGTTAACTCTCATCCTCATGGCCTCCCATTCGTATCTCACTTATAAGCAACAACTTCACACTTAAGCATTTTTTTTTTGGTCAAAAGACTTATGCCCTACAAATAGTCGTCAATCACATATAAATTCAATGGTTTTTATTACCTCAAATATCACTCGAATTTTCAAAAGTCTTTTACACGATTCTCATCAATCTTTTCCAACTTGTAACCTCGAAATATGAAAATTTTGTTTGCCAAAATTTTTCACACATTATTTTACAGTGCTATCCTCTTAAAGCTTTATAAAAATAAATTTATTTTGTTTGCCATTCATGAAAATTTTTGAATTCGTATCCGTTATATAAAATAAGGTAAATGAGTATTAATTTTTGACAAGTACATATGAAACTTCACTTTCACTGTTACAAATCAAATCTTTTATTCAAAAGATATCATACTTTGAACGGTACGTGTTGTACATAACCCTAATTTACTAAGAACTTCATTCCTTCTCTTACATTGTCACCATAAACGATTTTTATAAAACCTTCGTTGCTTATTATATAAAACTTTTCGTTGCTCATTCGTACCCAAGTCATCATGAAAACTTTGCAACCGTTGAAATTGAAAGATTCATGTGTGTATGTGTTGAAGACACTTCTGCCACATCATTCAGAGCCTTTGGGCATCCACTGACACTTAAACCATTTAAAAACCATTGCGTTACCCCATGGATTTGTTTCACCACACCAGTTAGAACAATGCTCTGTCTTACATGACTCTAAATACTGACTCATTCCAAGAAACTCTCATTTAGTGATACCAATACCATCAGTATTCCGACCTTATGATTAGTCATGACCTGGTTGGCATTTTGTAAATTCAAGAAGCGATTAACTTCTCATCCTCGTGCTCTATCCTTCGTACCTCACTCTTTAGCAACGGCTTCGCAAGTGAATATTTTGGCCCAAAGACTTGTGTCCCGATTGTTACCAAAACTACATTTATGTCATTAGTTTTCATTTCCTAGTAACTGGCCCCCGATGATTCAAAGATTTTCCACTCAATCTTTTCCAACTCGTAACCTTTGAAATACGAAACCTATGTTTATCAAAATTTTTACACATTGTTTATTTGTGCGGTCCTCACAAGATTTACAGACAATGAAAGTACTAAAAACTTTTCGGTTACTTAAACGATTTATAAAATCATATATGTATAAATTTATACTTACTTATTTTGATACTAAGTTATATCTTCAATTATTTAAAAAAAAAAAAAAAACCGCTCCTTACCGAGTTATTCAACTTAAGTCAAATAGTTTTGAGTAAAATGGTACACGTTGTACCTACTTCTAAATTTACTAGGAACTTCGTTCCGTTTACGTTGTCACAACAAACATTTAAAGGTTTTGTTTTTCAAAACTCCGTTAGTTGATTTTATTAAAGGTTTTCGTATATTATACTACACCATGTATGGAACACACTTTTTCTCGCCCTCTGTTAAGAGATGAAACTTACTATTAAGATCTTTTGTTAAAAACTCTTGAGCCACTTTGGATGGCGGTTTTATAAAAAAATTATTAGAAAATCTTTGCACTCATAAAATGTTCTTTTAAAGCTAGACATGACAAAAATGCGGGCCGATAAATCAGTTTTCAGGGTACACTCAGTAGCCACCCCATCGTAGGACAAGCACTAGGTGAGTTTCCACTCTCAATACTTCACGGCTAAATGCAACACCCTCGTAAACATATCTCTATGAATCAATATGTTGAGATACAAGAATCATTTTGGAGATTCTTTTCACTCGGAATAAACCATTCTTTAGGACCAAGAGTTCACGTATCTTCTCATCCACTCGCCCCCTTAAGTACACAGATAAATTCAGAACGAACCACACAAGGAGTTCACTCTCACTCCTTTCGTGCGACTTTCTTTTGGAAATGTAATATAAGATACTCTGAGAACCTGTGAATCTTGTTACCCCCTTTGGGAGGAGACTGCTTAAAACATCTACGACACTGATGTGGTTACTCTACACATTCATTCCTTCATTGGTTGCAACTGTATGTTGCTCTAGTTAACGTTAACCCTAACTTCAACATGTAACTGAAAGGATGAAGTTACATTACAGAACTGTGCTTTCATTCCATCCAAGGATAAGTCCATCTACAGTGTGGTAAAATGGGTGGTACCTTTCATTTTTCGCTCAGACCATCCTAAAGACACTAAATAATTATGGCTTGCAAGTCCGATTGGTCACTTTCAGCTAAAATTTCAACTCATTAATTCAAATGAAACGTTCTTAAATATCGGGTTCCTTATGCCTATGGACTCCTTCTGAAATCAAGGGGTTTTGTAAAATCCGTGGCTAACGCTATCCAGACATCAAATCGCATGGTTGTGATCACCATGTTTTCCATCCTTCCTGTTAGCTTTGTATTACGACATAAGCGCTCGATGTTTTAGATGAGTTTAGAAACATTCATGATGCATTTCATGCATCCATCTTACTGAAGATGCCTGTAAGGCTAGACACACCATCTATCCTTTTGTGGATATACATTCAGATGACATACTCATGTTAAGCAGAAACGAAATCGATTTGCGGATCTTTTAAGACACGAGACTTAATTAATGGCATGTACCCATTCTTACTTTCATACACCGAAATACCTTTCAGGGTAAATAACTTACTTCTGAGCCTACGGGTCTCACGGAACTATGATACGCTCCTTCTTATTCGAATACGGTACCATTATTGGACACTCCTTAAAATTTCGGGACGAAATTTTCTTTAACAGGTGGGTAATGTAACGACCCTGGAAATTCCAACATTTATTTATTAATAATAATTATTATTAATACGTGTGATTAAACGAATGTATGTTATTACATTTACATGTTGCCATGATTGCCCGTACTTGACTTTTAAGTACCCGAAACGTCTTTGTGACACTCGAAACTTTCACGAATAATATTTTTAGATATTATTTGCATTCATGATTAAGTTTATTAATCATTTTAATTAACTAAGGCTTTTAGTTAATTACTTGGGCTTTGTTGGACTTAACTTGTTAGTTACTTGAACTTGGGCTTTTATTGGTGTTAATGGACTTAAAGAGCCCACTCTACTTCTTTAATGGATTATTTAGCCCATTTAACATGTAAGTATTACCTTAGAATTAAACTAGACTAATAAACCTTGTATGGAATCTAGTTACATGATACTTCCCATGTAAGCACCCTCATTAACCAACTTTTAAAGGCTTTACATGTAAGAGACTAGTAGATAATTTCCTACCCCTCTTTTCCTCTTTGGACGTGACTTTGGGGGTTGTAAAGGGAGGGTTTGGTTTCTAATTTTGTTTACTTCTTACTTCCATTCTTTCATTCCAAAACACACACAAAGTTACTTGCATTTTTCTCTCTACTTTTCCTCTCACTTTTCTCTCAAAATAGTGTAAGTAACATGAACATTCTTCCTCATTTCTTGTCTTAAAAACCGAATACTTAGCACCTCTTTATCATCATCATCTTTTGTTACTTGATTATTGTTTACTTACTTGTAATTGTTAGTTGTAGTTGCTTACTTTGTTGTTGTTGTTCTTTACTAGTTACAAGATCAAACTTACTAGTTTGATTCTTCATTCATCTTGTATTTACAAGAACATTTAAGAACATAAACATACTAGTTTATGTTCTACTTTTAAAGTTTCAAAGACTTAAGTTCATGTGTTGTGAAAACATACTTGTAAGTCATGTTAGTAAGCTTTAAAGTTTACTTTCTTAAAGATCAAACTTTGGTTTGAATCTTTAAAGTATGAAATCCATGAACTCATTTACTTGTTTATTTAGTGTTACTTGCACTTTAATTTTATGATTTTGGTTGTTGTTGGTCAAGTACTACAAGTTAGTCTTGATCTCATATCTTTTGGAACTAAAAGATAACTTAAAAGTTCAAGAACACATAAATAAGTTTTCTTTAAATATAACTTTGTATACTTATGCTTGATCTAGACTTTTGGGTCTTGGATCTTCAAGATCTAACTAAGAACTATGTTCTACATCTTAAGATCTTGATTAGTTAGTTTACTTTCAAGTTTGTAACTTGTTATTAGCTTTAAAGTTTATGTATGTGTTAGATCTAAGGCTTTGATGTAACATTGGTTCATCAAAACACTTACAACTCTTAAGTGAAGTTGTGCTACATGTCTTGGACTTGCACAGGAGTTATGATGGTCAAAACTTGGTAACTATGATGTAAACACATCAATGAGTTGTACACTTAAAGCTATAGGCATCAAGGATGAGAACCATGATGAACATCAAACACCAAACCCACCGGAACCCATTATTTATCTGCTTACTGTTCTCTGCCTATTGTTCTGCTGTTTCTGTAACAGACCAGTAGACCTGGGCTGTTGTGATTATGATTTTCAAATAGATCTTTTCGAGTAGATAACTTTTCATATAGGACTCGTCTTAATCCGAGTTACGGTTTAGGATTTATGGCCCTCCGATCGTCACTATGTCCTTTTAACGTTGTGCAGAAATTTCTGACCTACTCGCACTTAGACCGTCGCCACGGTCAAACAAAGACGATTTTGCTTCTAGAAATTTTACCACACTTAAAGGACTCATATACAGAGCCATGGAAACTGGTCTCACCTTATTTCAGTAAGGGTAGAGGTCGTGGTGACTGACTGAAGTCAGCCTTTGTTTTAAACTACTTTCATAAACGAAACCTACTTTACGCCTTTTGTTTGATGATGAATGATGATGACCCTTAAGACCTTGTTTACATACTTTTAAACCTATTAAGACGATTTACTGACTTAGTACTATTTGACTTAGGTTGAGGACCTTCGGACCGATTATTTGCACACCTTTTCCGAACCGACTTTACGACTACATTATCATTGTGAGTTATAGCATTCCCTTTTTACTTTAACTTATTTTGGGAATTGAGAATACATGCGGATTTTATGTTTTACATGCTAGGCACGAGTACTTAAACTTATATATGTGTGGGTTATACAACAGCATAAACATTCCCTTTAGCTCGGTAACGTTTAATCATTGGTTTTTGAACCGTGAACGCGAATCTTAGATATGGATCCATAGGGTTTGACATCCCCACTCGGGCTAGTCGCGCTAGCATTTAACGAGTGTTTAATACTTCGTAAACATACGCACTTTCCAAGTGTACTTTCAGGGGGTGATATATTATTAAACGTTAAGTTAGTTACCGAGTGCCCACGGTTAACATATACTTTATCATACTGTTTTGAAACGCTCGTTGTAGCACTGAAATCTCGTGGCCTACTTACATTACTGTTATACTTAAACTATAGCTCACCAACCTTTGTGTTGACATTTTTAAGCATGTATTTCTCAGGTGCTTGAGGTTAGCTTCCGCTGTGTACTTGTTATGCTGTACACACCCGCTGCTTAGAGTTGTCACCGCATGAACTACTTTATCTTGCATTCAAACTTTAGTACTTTTGAACTATGCTTTGTAACGACCATTTTGGGTCACGTACACTTATTTATTTGCTTCTACTTAGCGAAGCATGCTTTTGGGATTGTAAAACATTTAACGTTAGTTATGACGTCACCTTTTATTAATGAATGCAAACTCTTTTTGAAATCGCATATAGTACTTAACCTTGTAATGATCCTGTTGTTGATGGTCCGTACATGATGATTTAGTACGGGGCATCACATTTGTGATGTTTAATAAAAAATTTAAGTGTTTTTATTACATCTTGTTGTTTTCTCTTACATATATTCCCTACTACTTGTTGTGTGAAATTTGTGCATTTATAAAACAATTTATAACTTATTAGCACCATAACTCTTCAACTAATACTGTTTTTATGTATTGAAGATCATGGCTCAATCAACTCATGGTGCTAACACTCTTCCAAACGTCACTTTGACACCCGCACAATTTCAACAACTGCTTGCTGCCTCCCAAGGCAAAAATAATCAAGGGAACAACCAAGGGAATCCACCTACATCATGCACCTACAAGGAGTTCATGAACTATAAGCCTCCATCCTTCAATGGGAATGAGGAAGCAGTCGAGTTAACTCGTTGGTTTGAAAAAGTTGAATCAATCTTTCGTATTTGTAACTGTGCGGAAGCCGACAAGGTGAAGTATGCCACTCACACACTAGGTGGCCTTGCCTTGACTTGGTGGAACGCTTATGCCTAAACTGTGGGGCTAGATGCTGCTAATGCTATTCCATGGGCCGTTGTGAAAAGAATGATGACGGATAAATTTTGCCCAAGGAATCAAATTCAAAGGCTAGAAGTGGAGTTTTGGGAATTGAAGGTCATTGGTACTAACATTGAAGCTTATACCAACAGGTATATAGAGTTGGTTTCTCTATGCCCGGATATGGTTCCTACTGAACAAAAGAAGATTGAGAGATACATAGAAGGTCTTCCTGATGAGATTCAAGGAAACGTTATTGCTGCTAGTAAGGAGACCTTAGATGCAGTGATACTTATGGCTCAAAACTTAATGATGGCTAAGAGGAGAAAGGCCACGGCTATTAAACAAGCCGAGGCTAAGTCTAGTGAGGGTAAGAGGAAGTTTGAACCATCTCAAGGTTTAAGCCAAGGTTCAAACAAGAAAGCTGCCGATAGTTTTAGAAATGGTTATGCTGGGACAAAACCACAATGTAATCGTTGTGATAGGCATCATAGTGGGAAGTGTATGGCTCATTGCACCAAGTGCAAGAAGACTGGTCATATAGCTAAGTATTGTAAAGTTCCCGCTACAAAGGCAAACGCTTTTGTTCCAACTTGCTATGATTGTGGAGAAGTTGGACATTTCCGCAATCAGTGTCCAAAGAACAAGGGTAACAATGGTAATGCTAAGAGTCGTGCTTTTGTGATAACTGCCGAAGAAGCCCGTGAGGATGATGAAGTGATAACGGGTACGTTTCTTGTTAACAACATCTATGCTACTATTTTATTTGATTCTGGTGCAGATAGAAGTTATGTGTCTACTGAATTTTGTGCCTTATTCATCGAAAAACCACAAGCTTTAGAAATTAAACGACTTGTAGAAGTAGCTAATGGTAAGGTTATGAAAGTAGACAATGTGTATAAAAACTGTGATCTGATCCTAGCCGATAAACACTTTAAGATCGACCTTTTGCCAGTCGTGTTAGGAAGCTTTGATGTAGTCATAGGAATGGATTGTTTACGCCCATTAAGAGCTGCAATCATGTGTTATGAGAAAACCATTAACATTCCTCTAGAAAATGGCGAAACTCTAATCGTTCAAGGAGACATGAGTGGTACTAAACTTAATATCATCTCTTGTATCAAAACGTATCGAAGATGTACCGGTGGTTAGAGACTTTCCCGAAGTATTCCCCGAGGAACTCCCTGGTCTCCCTCCCCAACGACAGGTTGAGTTTCAAATTGATTTAATACCCGGTGCTGCACCGATTGCAAAGGCACCGTACCGACTAGCTCCATCCAAAATGAAAGAATTATCTAGCCAACTACAAGAACTTTTGGAGAAAGGTTTCATTCGTCCTAGTTCGTCTCCGTGGGGAGCACCTGTTCTATTTGTTAAGAAGAAAGATGGAACGTTGAGAATGTGTATTGATTACCGAGAACTCAACAAGCTAACCATCAAGAATCGTTATCCTCTGCCGCGTATTGATGACCTGTTTGACCAACTGCAAGGGTCAAGTATTTATTCGAAGATTGATCTTAGGTCGGGTTATCATCAATTGAGAGTCAAGGAAACTGATGTTTCTAAGACTGCTTTCCGAACTCGCTATGGGCATTATGAGTTTCTTGTCATGCATTTTGGTTTAACCAATGCTCCTGCAGTATTCATGGATCTTATGAACCGTGTATGCAAACCTTATCTTGATAAATTCATGATTATTTTCATCGACGATATTCTAATCTATTCCAAGAACGAGAAAGAACATGAGCAATATTTGCGATTGATTCTAGAGCTCTTAAAGAAGGAATAACTGTATACCAAGTTCTCTAAATGTGAATTTTGGTTACGAACCGTACAATTTCTCGGACATGTAGTTGATAGTGAAGGAATACATGTCGATCCGGCGAAAATCACTACTATTCGGAATTGGGAAGTACCTAAGAGTGCGAAACATATTCGCCAATTTTTAGGACTTGCTGGTTATTACCGAAGATTCATCAAAGATTTTTCTATTTTAGCCAAGCCTCTCACTAAGTTAACTCACAAGGGAAGAAGTTTGAGTGGTCCGAAGAACAAGAATCTGCTTTTAAGGTTCTAAAGGATAAATTGACCACAGCCCCGATTCTATCACTACCCGATGGCAATGACGATTTTGTAGTCTATTGTGATGCCTCGAATCAAGGTTTCAGATGTGTCTTAATGCAACGTAACAAAGTTATAGCTTATGCATCAAGACAATTGAAGAAACATGAGAAGAACTATACCACGCATGACCTGGAGTTAGGAGCGGTGGTATTCCATCAAGACAATTGAAGAAACATGAGAAGAACTATACCACGCATGACCTGGAGTTAGGAGCGGTGGTATTCGCATTGAAGATATGGAGACATTATCTCTATGGGATTAAATTCACGGTGTTTACCGATCATAAAAGTCTTCAACATATCTTTGATCAAAAGCAACTAAACATGAGACAAAGGCGTTGAGTCGAGTTATTAAATGACTACGACTGTGAGCTTAAATATCATCCCGGTAAGGTGAATGTAGTTGCCGATGCACTTAGTAGAAAAGATCGTGTTAAACCGATCCGAGTCCGAGCTTTAAACATACGTATTCGTATGAATCTTACATCTCAAATTTGTGAAGCACAACTTGAGGCATTGAAGGAAGAAAATGTTCAACTCGAGGGACTTAAAGGTCTCGTAAAGCAACTTGAACAGAAGGGAAATGGAATAAGGTATTTCAGTAACCGAATCTGGGTCCCAATTTTTGGAAATCTTCAAGAACTAGTCTTGGATGAAGCACATAAGACTAGGTATTCTATTCACCCGGGCTCTAGTAAAATGTATCACGATGTGAAAGAGTTTTATTGGTGGCCTAATCTTAAATTTGATATTGCCGATTATGTGAGCAAGTGCCTTACTTGTTTGAAAGTGAAGGCCGAGCATCAAAAGCCGTCTGGTTTACTTCAACAACCGGATATTCCGCAGTGGAAGTGGGAATGTATCACTATGGATTTCATCACCAAGTTGCCTAAGACTTCAAACGGCAATGATACTATATGGGTCATAGTGGATCGTCTTACTAAATCTGCACACTTCTTACCGATCAAAGAAACTGACAAGATGGAGAAATTGTCACAACTTTACATCAAAGAGATTGTCTCGCGTCATGGAGTTCCTATTTCAATCATTTCAGATCGCGACAGTCGATTTATTTCTAGATTTTGGAAAGCTTTACAATCTGATCTTGGAACTCAACTCGACATGAGTACTGCTTATCATCCGTAAACCGATGGGAAAAGTGAACGAACCATTCAAACGTTGGAAGATATGCTTCGTGCTTGTGTTATCGATTTTGGAAAAGGTTGGGATAGACACTTGCCTTTAGCCGAATTTTCTTATAACAACAGTTATCACTCGAGTATTAAGGCTGCACCTTTTGAAGCCTTGTACGGACGAAAATGTAGATCTCCACTATGTTGGGATGAACTAGAGGATAGACAAATAACTGGTTCGAAAATCATTCATGAAACAACCGAAAAGATCGTCCAAATTAAGAAACGGTTAGAAACTGCCCGTAGCCGACAAAAGAGTTATGCTGATATTCATCGGAAAGATTTAGAATTCCAAGTTGGTGATAAAGTCATGTTGAAAGTATCCCCTTGGAAAGGAGTCGTTCGTTTTGGTAAACGAAGCAAACTAAGTCCGCGTTTTGTTGGACCTTTCAAGATTATCGAAAGAATTGGTCCCGTGGCTTATCGATTAGAACTACCTGCCGAGCTTAGTAAGGTATACGACGTGTTCCACGTCTCAAATCTCAAAAAGTATCTTGTTGATGACACACTCGTTATTCCTTTGGATGACATTCGCATTGATGAAAAGATGCACTTCATTGAAGAACAAATTGAGGTCGTTGATCAAATCGAGAAACGCTTAAAACAAAGTACTATACCTATTGTTAAAGTCCGTTGGAATTCGCGACGAGGCCCCGAGTATACCTGGGAACGTGAAGACCAAATGAGACGGAAATATCCCCATCTCTTCTCAACCGCAGATGTATCCGAGAAGTCCACCTAAAACTTCGGGACGAAGTTTTTATTAACGGGGAGGTACTATAACAACCCTCAATTTTTCTTTACATTTCTGTTATACCTATTGTTTCTGTTCCCTTAATAGGATTGTTTGTAAACGTAAACTTCGTGTATTTAACAGCATTGATTAAATATTAACTTTTGATCGATACTTCCTAATATATATAAAGTTTATGTTTTTGTGTATTATCTTTATAAATACAAGCTATATATATATTAATACTTAAAAGTGTTATTATATAAACTATAAAAATTAATACAAACTATTTGGGACAAATAAAATTTATAAAAGACTAGGACTAATAAATAAATAAATGTAACCCTAATATTTATAATATTAATAAATAATAATAAAAGAAAATATATACAATACATAAATAAATAAGTAAAAAAAAAGGAAGCCATATAAAAAAAATAAATAAGATCATAGTTATCTGATATGGAACGGCTGTATATGCTGCAGCTTGATCTCCAAGTCTCTTTAGCCTAGTTAAACTCAAATACTTTCCTTAATCCTCAAGAGTTAGAGTGCAATTAGGAAACCCCAAATTAGCTATAAAAAAACTATCGTGAGTTCCAGGATTTATCACCACAGATTCACCTGCATTCAGTCGATTAAAATACCTGCTTTCTCTCCAAGTTTCATTGTCGATTACCTCCTGCTTTTTCCTCAACCGTCCTGTCGAAAAAAGAACCTGCTATCCAGTCATCTGCAGTCGATAAAATACCACAAAGAGCCTGTCCAATTTCGCCAACAAATCAACCCGCAATCCAGCTTCTGCATTCGTCTGTTGCAGCACCTGTCCAGCCTTCTGTTTCGTTCCAAAACAGCTCAGGAAGATCGACCCAAAAGAAATCCCTAGTGATCGTGTATTGCTTGCTAAACATGCTGCTACTTGTTGCTCGTTTCTGTCGAGTGAACCTGACCCAAATAGGCTGATCTGGGTCGACTTTGTTGCTGCAGTTGCTTCAGTTTCTGTTTTGTTTTCGCATCATCATCATCCTCTCAATCTTTCCTAAGGTAGTCTATAATCCCTAGTTAATTCCTACTTAAAGCTATTAGATAATAAATATAAGTATTAAGGTAAAAGGTTATGATTTTATGTTGTGTTATGAGATGAATAAAAAGTATGTTTAAATTAGATAAAGATTTATGATGTTGTTAAAGGTTAAAATTGGATCAAGTATTATTATTAGGTATGATTTTATGTAGTAACTAAGTTGTGATAATGATAAAAGATGTATGAATTAAAATTATGGAGTAATAAGGTTAAGAAGGTTTAATGAAAGTTGATTAGTAAAAAAATAATAATGGGAATGATTATGAATATTGTGATTAGGGTTAATGAATGTAACTACTAATTATGAAGAAAAGATATGATTTTATGTGAAAGATGGTTAATTAGTTAGTAAAAGATTATGAATTGATATGGATTAAAAAGATTACTAGTTGTTAAGTTAAGAACTCATGATTTTATGTTAAAACTATAAAGGTTGTGATTAAAAGATTAGGTTATGATTTCATGTAATGATAATAATAATACATGTGCATGTATCCATGCATACGTACGTATGTGCATGTATACACTATACGTGTATATGTATGTGTATATATGTATGTGTATGTACGTGAGCATGTATGTGTGGACGTGTATTATATAAGTAATAAGTTAGTAAACTAAATAATGAAAAGTAGTAAGTATATGTATATATAACATCTTACACTTATGTATATGTAACACCTACACTTACAACATATATGTATCATATAGTTTAAAGTAAATACATGTATGATAATAAATAATGAATATATATGTATGTATCACATAGATATAATTATACACGTAACATATAATGATAGATACATAGTAATTAATTAAAGTAAATAATAATACTATTATTAGTAATAACATTACACATACATATATAGTAACATTTAAATATACTAAGTATATTATCACATATATAAATATAACTATTCTCGAAAACGGTCACTGTTAATATAGTTTACTATATTAATAAACAAACTTTATGTCTATTAGACATTACCTAATTGAATACTATATCTCTAGGTTGAGATCTCTGCTTACACACTCCATTCATACTACTTGCGTGGATTTGCTTGCTTGCTATTAAGGTGAACTTCATAGCCCCACTTTTTAACTATCTTTATATACTTGTTTTGAACTTTTGGGGTGATACACATGCTTGCTTTTAAACTGTTTTACGCTTAGACATAAGTACCCGCAAACTATTTAACTGTGCTGACATGCTTTGATTCATGCTAAATCCCTACCATGATATCGTTAATTGCTACTTATAAAGGAAAGCTTAGTTATTGTGAATAGCGCTATTGAGAGTGACGTCTCTATCCATTTGACCGTTGGTCTTTGGTTACATAATAATGATTAAACGACACTGACAGTTCAAGGTGTCCTGGGGTAACTTTGTTTACGTATCGATATCATAACTTTCAGCATCTGCTTTTGATAACTAAATCTTGTGGTCTAAAACTATATATTAAACCTATGTTGTTCACTCAACCTTTTTGGTTGACTCTTTAAGCATGTTTTGTCTCAGGTGAAGATTGCTAAAGACTTGTGTGCTATTTGGACTTTTGCTGCTTTTGGAGTCCGCATATTATCATTTACATTATTGCATTAAAACATTTGAATTTACCTTTACATTTGGAATTTACATTGTAATGACTTAATACATTCCGCTGCGTTAATACATTGGATTTAAATTAAAACATCTCATATAGAGTCGTTCTCGCTTTACACTTGTGTTTTGGTATTGGTTAGTCACAGATTACCCCCGGTACTATTTTGGGGGTGTGACAATATTTATAAAGTAAATATAGATATATAAATATATATATATACATATATATTTAATACAAAACTTAAATATATTAAATATGAATATTTACTTAATATATATATATATATATATATACATATATATAAATTTATTCGATTACGATTATGTGTGTTAATATATATAAATGATATAGGTTCGTGAATTCGAGGCCAACCCTACTTTTGTGCAATGTCGCCATATGTATTTTTACTACAAAATACAGTATGGTGAGTTCATTTTCTCCCTTTTACTCTTTATATTTTTGGGACTGAGAATACATGCGCTGTTTTTACAACTGCTTTATTAAATGCTTTTGCAATACATTTTGAACTGCGAATACATGAAATGCTTTTATAAATGTTTGACGAGATAGACATAAGCAAAACATTCCTCGAATGAATTATTATGCAGACGGAAGTTCTGTGGATTATTATTGAATTAGTTGGACGTGATAATTGCCACTAATTGTTGTGAATTTTTTCCCCTGATTATTATTGCTTGGTAACCTAAGAATTAGGGAACATCACTAATTTTGAGAATTGTTGCACGCCTAATTGACACGAATCCTAAAGGTAGCTACCGAGTTTAACACCCCCACCCAGAATGTTCACTAGACGGAAGGGCTAGTGGGCGTGGTGTTTAGTACTTCGAAGTTTATATGATTATTATACAGACGAGATGTTCTGTTTTGGGGATATTATTATGCGCATTATATGTTAAGGTCGGTTACCAAGCCAAGTTATGAAAGCAATGAAAAGTGAATGTTATGTATCGAGAGAATGATTTTATACACATGTTATGTGTATGTTATTTTTGTGCACGAGATATGTGTACGGTTACTAAGATTTATGAAAAAGGATTTCGTACACGAGAAATGTGTACTGTAGTTAAAAGATATTGCGTGTACATTACAGGTGGGTATAGGATTCGGGCCCATTTGTACCATGCAGCATTTAAATCTTGTGGTCTATCAAAATGATGAATTTTATGGTTTACGATAAACCTATGAACTCACCAACCTTTTGGTTGACACTTTTCAAACATGTTTATTCTCAGGTATGAAAGAAATCTTCCGTTGTGCATTTACTCATTTTAGAGACATTACATGGAGTCGTTCAAGGCATATAGAGGTCCGTTCATCGCGATGGTACCATATGTTATTGTATTCGTTCGGAAGATTTTGGACGGGGTATGACAGAAGGCAGGTGTAGTCCTTGTGATTTGTCCACAACCTCCTTCATGGTTTGCTCAATCCGTTTTCCAGTTCTAACTTTTCTGAGCTTTGCCAACTTTTACTGTTAAGGTCGTTTACAGTTTTAGCTGCTTCATTCAGCTTTTTCAACATTCAGAGTATTGATTCGTAGACTGGGTGCTTTTCAGAATTTCAGAATGGAAGATCATAATTCTAAGAGATAAATGTTATATGTATGCATATAACTGTCGATGTAGAAATGCTGCGAGATTCGAAATACTGATTGCTAATTCCCGGTAGTTGGTATGGTAACTCTCGTTACAAGATGTGGATGAGTACATGATAGGATTTCAATGAGTATAATGATTTTTCGGAAGGTCAAGGATCAATGTAGTTGTTGGTAAATTTACTGCTAATGTGGTGGGACATGAAAGGTTCCCCGATAACAAGAACGTATATGTCAAGGTAATAATAAGGTTAATCTGAAAAGTCGAAGTTGACTGGTTGGAAATGTGGTAAAACTGGATACTTTGAAAAGGAATTGCAAGATTATTTTCGGTAATAACAATGCTAAAGGATCTTTCACAGTTTTGAAGTCAAAGTATAGCTTTGTAGAGATCTAAGAATGATGTCACTTGTTAAATCTTGACTTGGATTCTGTTCTGTCAGAATATGTAATTGAATTTGTATGGAAACAATTGTATATCGCTGTGAGCATAGTTAATAATTTTTGAATCAAAGTTGAAGAATGTATAGTGTAACATATTAGTTGTGAACTTATATATTTTCCGAGTATTACCTACCCGTTAAAGATTTCACAAGTAATATTTTGTACAAAAGAATTTTCATTACAGTCTTTATGAAAATATATGTATATATATTTCTTCAGATGTAATACAGATTTAATGAGTTAATATCATATTAAGCTCATTTGATTTTTGGCTTGAATTAGAATTGAATAATCTCTAAAACATTAGAGATCATATAATCTTCGCGGAATATTTCACTAATGAAATCAATACTTCATTATTTATTCTTATTGATATTCCTTGGTGAAGGATGTTGGTGCTCGTGGAATTTTTGTGAACCTTACAAGGCACAGATGATGTTTTCTGGAAAGTTTTGAGTACATCGAAAATGAAAATGTAAAATCAATTATGTAATTGAATAATACACTTGGTTTTTTAGGAAATGGAATTCATTGAGTTGAAACAGAGATTGTAGTTAACGATGGTTAAGTCGTTAGCGAAAGATGTACATTATAGCATATTAGTAATATGAATTAACCGAGTAATATTTACCCCTTAAAATTCATACGTAATAGCTTAGTAAGAAAAGATATATTATGGTTTCAAAATATATATATATATATATATATATATATATATATATATATATATATATATATATATATATATATATATATAATTTATAAATTCTTTGGAAATAATAAGTTAATACTTCATAACTCATTATTACAATATACCTATTGGTGATTGTGGTGTCAATATCGTCGGTGGTTATGGAGCTGGTGGAGCTTGTGGTGATACAGGTGTTGCTAGTGGTACTTCTGGTGATGTTGTATAACAAGTCTAGCTTGTAAATCACGTTCCATTCCTGTCAGGGTTTCTATTCTTCCTTCTATCATCTCTACTCTATCTGATTTACAGTTAGAACTGGGATAAATAATCTCTAAGATTTTAGAGATTACATAATCGCCGTAGAATATTTCTCCGATGAAGTTATGAATCCGTACTTCATCGTTTGTTGTTGCTGGTACTCCTTGCTACCTATGGTGCGTATGATGTTGATATCCGAGGTACAGATTGTGATGTTGAGGTGTGTGATGTGGATGTTGTTGGTGGCAGTAATGGTACTGTTGGTGTTGTTGTTGGTGGTACTATTTCCGCTGATGCCGGTGGTGCCTGTGATGCCTGCAAGTTGCGCATCATGTTCTCCAAAGTCACTACTCGAGCGCGAAGCTCGTTGACTTCTTCTATTATACCGGGATGATTGTCAGTTCGGACGAGTGAATGAATAAGATTCAGAATTTGAGATAGTATATAATCGTGATGGGATACTCTGGAAATGAGAGAGAAAATGGTGTTTCGAACAGGTTCGCCGGTAAGTGCTTCAGGTTCTTCGCCAAGTGGTGAATGTGGTGGATGGAATGGATCACCTTCTTCTTGTCTCCAATGATTAAGTAGATTACGAACCCATCCCCAATTCATCCAGAATAGATGATGGCTGATTGGTTGATCCATTCCGGTCACACTGCTTTCGGAGCTCGAGTGGAAATCCATATCGGAATAGTTGTCGAAATCTAAGGAATTTGACCTAGATACATGATCCATTTTGTGTAATCAAGGAAAAGATTTTTGGAATGAAATAGATTATAGGACTAATTTGGTATTTCTCAATACATAGTTTACATATGTATTTATAATACCAGAATCCCATAAGTTACGGAGGATTTTACGAAAGATGTCAGGCAAAGTTTACTGTAATAGGTATGCCAAGATATGAATTTTGTCTATACACTATCTATGCAATCAATGCAATAAGATGCGTTTAGACTTAAGATGATAGACAGGTAATTTCCGACAAGAAATTAAAAGCAAAACTTTTGACATGCAGACACGGTCGAAGTCCAGACTTACTAATGCATCCTAACAACTATCAGTTAGACACACTCATGCAAGACCTGGTTCGCTAAGACCAACACTCTGATACCAACTGTGACGATCACTCCAAATCCATATGGACGAATACGTCATTCATCGATTTCATTGCGAGGTATTTGACCTCTATGATATGTTTTATAAACATTGCATTCTTTTGAAAAGGTATACCATAAATGAATATTTAAATCCAAGGTTTTCGACATCTGATGATTTCTACATATAGACAATCACCATAAATAATAGTTTACAATAATACTTCCGTTGACAATGCAGTCAAAATAGATACATGGTGATGATTTTGTGAATGCAACGTTTTCTCGAATAAAGCATGCAAGACTCCATGCACATAGCTTGTATAACATATAAGCAAATAGTGGAAGACTTCTAGGAACCTGAGAATAAACATGCTTACAAGTGTCAACACAAAGGTTGGTGAGTTTATAGTTTTAATGTATCGCATAATCTGTATATAAAGGTGGATCACAAGATTTCAATTGTCTCATCCAGAAACGTTTATCAAATTATTCTACAAGATTGAGCACCCTGGTAACTAAACTTTAACATCTATATAATAAGTACCCATGTTTTAACATACATGCAACCAACATGTACAATACACGCAAACCAACGTGTACTAACCTCAAATAGCATACGTCTGTTTTATAGTTCAGGCTAGGGTTTCTATACCTCGAACAGACAGGGATGTCAAGCCCTATGGATCCATATACCACTATTCGCGTCCACCAGTTCTTATAACCGGCAGTTACTAGTTACCAAAATTAAGGGATTTTCGGTTCAAACTCGGTGTAGAATTTAGTATGTACTTGTATCCATTGCGTTTAAAATAAAGTGCATGTATTCTCAGTCCAAAAATATAGATTGCAAAAGGAATTAAAAAGGGAGCAAATGAAACTCACCTTAGCAGCACATAAGGTCATTCACCAAAAAGAGATCGAAACTTGGAATGCAAAATTAACCGTAGATCTCAACCTAGAGAGCATATGTTGGTCAATACATGTCTAATAAGCTAGGTTGGGTCATAGTGTATCACAATCCTAATGCTCGAAACCGACATGCAAAAGTTAACAAAAGTCATCTCAAAAGTCAACCTGACCCAAAATGATCTTTAAATCTATACATGTTTATTATATTAACGTAGTATCAGTCTTGATAATTAAACGAATTTATAGTTTATCAAACTCAAATATTATTTATTTCAGGAGCTATATTATATTTGAATTATCATGGCAATCGAAAATATTTTATTATTTCACATAGCTTTCCAATACTTGTAAAATAAGTTTATAATGTTTATAAAGCTTTAAAACATTATAAGACATTCAACTTTGACAATTTTTCAACAAAACGAAACGTGCCTTATATAGAAATTCATTTACTCGATTAGTAATATCTAAAAATCTAATTTATCAATCTCATAGACAAGTTGTTTAAATATTAATTTATAATTTCAAACACAATTTCAATTAACGTCAAATATAATTCAGTTGACCATATCTTTTAATTCGTTCATCGAAATTACGCGATTTCTAAATGAAAAGTTATTGATTTTTCGCCAGCTTTCCCAAAACATGCATATCATATACCTTATATCAGTTGTATATGTATTAAATTCGTGATTCATTAACGACTAAATTTAGCATACAAACATGCATTAACATATATACTCGAGCAATAGACATGGATACACTATTAATATATAAAAGATAAGATATGAATGCTCACGTATCAATATTGTAGGAAAGTACGTAGACGCAACGGAGATGATAAACACTAGTTTGATCTCACGAGCATACCCCCGAACAATACTCATAACCTCCATAGCTATAACCCATAATTTCTTTAACTATATCCCGCTCATAAAACCCGTTTTGAAATAACTCGAACATCACTCCGTCGTAGTATTTTATGTATAATACTCATAATAATAATAATACTAATACTACTACTAATAATAAGATTAATAATATTAATCTTAATAATAATAAAAATAAAATAATGTTAAGGAGTAAATTAGACAGAGAGATAGAGTGATGGATTCAAGTAGCAACGAATTCGATTTATACTCAAATTCTGCCACTGACGGTCCCGCGATCGCGGACTTTTCTTCCTTTCATCTCCGCAATTGCGGAGGTTAAATTTCCAATTTATGCACGTTTGATTCTAACATGTCGACATAATATATTAATATTATATATAAATATATATTTAATCTATTTAATTATTTAAATATTATATTATATTCTCGTGCATAGGTTACTTATAATTTTTACACCGATGTGTAGTACGTTGACTCTTGACTTAAGTACCGGTTCCGATTTTTCGAACGCATTTTCGTACGCTTAGAAAACTGGTACTTTACGTTTCGTGACTCGTACCTTTGTCAAAATATAGACTTAAATTATCCATAAACTATATCACTCGAAATATAACTTATACATTTGAGTGTTTTGGTCATTTACTTTTATAAATCATCTTCTCGTTAATTACAACAATAATAGTATTATCAAACGTTTTATAACCAAGTTAATACATATTCGATAAACACGTTTTAAATACACGTCGTAAGTTATTCATGCAATTAATATTCCAACCTATCATAAATATTCAAATAGATATTTAAACCAATAATTTTAATGCACAGTATCATACAATTAATACTTGTTACGCTTTCAAGTTATAGTATATATATGTATCTATTTACATATAATTGTTCGCGAAATCGTCGAGAACAGTCGATGGGTAATTGAATATATGAAAGTAGTTTACAAATATTGAGATTCAGTTTTATAGACTTTGCTTATTGTGTCGGAAATGTTAATCATACAAAGATTAAGTTTAAATTTGGTCAGAAATTTCCGGGTTATCACATAATGTTCTTGGTCTAGAGGATGGTAAGTTACTCGAATCCTCTGGATATTCTGCCATTCCTCAACAAAGATATTAAGCCTTTGAGTTTCCCTTTCTTCTTAGAACAGATGTGGATGGGATGGAGATTTCTCAGGTTCACCATCTTCACATACTACATGCTTGTCATTTATTTTTTAAGAAGATGATGGTGGAGGTACATGAATTACCTTTGGTTTAGCTGTGTTGGCAGGACCTGCTGGTTCCCCTTATTGAAGGGTTTTCATAATTTTTTAAAAGTTGTGCAGTAGTCTCTGGATAAATGGTAATAGAAGGTGCAACTGGTTAATCACCAGAGACTGTAGATGGTCCTGTAGTAGAACTTGGAACTTTTTCTTGAATTCCCGGCTCAACCGAATGTGTGGGTCTTCAACACTTCGTTCACCCAGCAACACACTTCGTGTTGGGTCTTCTATCTCAACTTCTCCAGTTAAATCTTGAAATCTCTATTCCAAGTTTGATGAAGGTACACGAGCTTTCAATTTGTCACTAAGAGGAGAATCACCTGGATAATTAGATGAATGTTTGGCTCAACACCTTCATCACCTAACTTAAACAAGGTTTTCACCTTAGAGCTTGATTGTCACTGGGCTTTGAATTGACCCTTGGTTTTTCTAATGGTTCGAGTTCCTGTGATGGTACTTGTGTTAGTTCTGGTTCTTGTGTTGCCATAAAGGGAGTAGACATGTGAGGCTCCCCCTCAATAGATGACTGATTAGTTCCTACTGGAATAGTTTGGCCAGCAGAGGACTAACTAGCCTCTACTGGTTGTTGCTGTTGTTGTTCTGTTATTAATGCTGGTTCAGTTGACATAGTTTGTGAGGTAGCAGATTTAGAAGATGGAAAGTCTTTGAGTGCATCAAACTTCTCTACAGGAGACATCTTTATAAGCTTCAGATAAATATGCACTTTCTCTTCAATCATGTTTTTGTTTTTCTCATCTTTTTCATCATAGAGATTGGCTTCCTCTGATGCCTCTATGTCTTATTTTTCGTAGATTTTTCAATGATTTCAGAGACAACATGGATTTATGCTTTAGTTTCTACTTCAGCTTGAGTGATCGGCGATCAAAAATAGCCTAATTACTCTACTTTAGATAGGCTAAACAGGATTCGTTCTACGAGAAGTTATGGTTAACTAGCAAGCAATTTCAAGATTGGTTTGTTTGTGATTAATTAAAATTAACTAATGTAAAGACTAGATTAACAATTACTAAACAAATGTAAACTTTGAGTATTTAAGAACATAAACAATGAGCTAAATGAAAAGGTTGTAATCAATTGGATGGAAGCCTTTATTCCTTTACAATCCCAATTATGCATGCATTAGTTCAACAAATCCTTATGCTATCAAATTATCAACTAAATCTCATAGACAAGACTTCTTCAGTTTTCTAATTTATGATTATCTTGGGCACAAGCAATGCTACTTACACACGTTGTCTTTATCCCTATACTAAATTATAACTAGGTTGGATTAAGCACAAGATGTTAAATATCAATCACTTGTCTTGCAACAATCAATTACTTTCAAACTTTCATTAATTGATAATTTAAAAGATTCAATGAAATTATAAACCAAAAGACATAAGAATTACAAAATCAAGAATCACATAAGTAATTGAAGAACTAAACATACAATAATTGTTCATGCAAGGAATAAAGTAAAAGAGACTAGCCAAGCATGTTGGTGATGATGATCATGGTTGTTTCTTGAAGTTGCATGATGAACACTCCTTAAATCCTAGCTTGAATCTTTGTTTGATGATGATTGATGGTGTATTTTTGTGTGTTTTATGCTCTCAAAACTGATGGAAAAGGTGTGAAATTCGTAGCCTAGGGTTTACCTTATATAGGGGCGAAGTCGGGTATTCCCCAAGCATGAAATCCCTCAAATTCGGCCTCAAATTCTATCCAAAAATAGCTCCAGCCGCAAACAATGCTCACCGGGCGCAAATTACGCACGGGCACCAATTTCAGGCGTCTTCTTATGCCCGAATTCCACCTGAATAGTTTGTGACCCCAGGCCAGGCACCTCCTTACGCCCACCAGCCGCAATTTGCGGCTGAGTTCCTTTTTTTGCGTCTTTTTCTCGTTTTAACCCTCGTTTTCGCGTTTCGTCTTGACTTGTTGCCCATTATGAAAACCTTATAAAATGACTTTTTAAACTTCAAATGCACGCGTAAAATCCATCTCTTAATATCAAATACGATCGGTATTTATGAACCAATCAACTCCCCCACACTTATCATTGTTTGTCCTCAAACATTCTCAAACTCAAATCTTCGACTCGAACCTTTAACCTTGAACTTTTGACAACTGATAAATCTTCGAAAGAATGTATGCAAAGTCTGTGAACTCAATGTGAAACATAAATTCCCCCGATATGGCTCTCACTTAATCAACTTTAGCTTCTCGATTATATGAACATCTCGTCTCGAGCAAATACTTCAAAAATGTAACAAAACTTCAAACTTGGTGTGACGATCGGAAATTTCCGACCAAATTTAAAACTTAATCTTTATATGATTTCGACAAGATAAGCAAAGTCTGTAATATTGATTCTCAAAATTTTTGAACTAATGTTATATATTCAGTTAACCTTTGACTATTGACCGACGATTCACGAACATCTATTTGTAAATAGATATATATATATATATATATATATATATATATATATATATATATATATATATATATATATATATATAATAAGTTGGAATATTAATTATTAAAATTAATTATTAATAACTTGCAATGTGTATTTAAAAACTTATTTATGTATATTAAATAAAGATATATACATATATATAATTTCAAGTTATTTAGTAAACGATAGTAACATTCGTTTATTGATTCGATAGATATTTAGATAAGTTAACTAAAACGTTTAAGATGAACAAGTAAAACACTAATTTGCTACAATATTTTTGAATTGCTACAGTACCCGAAAAGCTATAGTGTTTTCAAAAACCAATATTTGATACCGTAAAAATCATTTTGCTACAGTAAAACACTATTTCAAAATGAAAATGTATGTATATTTTACAAATGTTATAAAATATAATATTAACTTAGATATAAAACATTTTGATTTAAAATAATATTATTATATATTAAGACGTTAATTTATAAACGCAAATGACCATAACACTCAAACATACAAGCTACATTACGAGTGAGATAGTTTTTCATTGATTTGAGTCTTGTTATTGATAGAGGTACAATACACGAAACATAAAGTACAAGTTATTAAAGCGTACGAAGTAACGTTTGAAAAACCGAAACCGGGACATAAGTCGAGTGATAACGTACGAGTCATCGGAACAAAAATTACAAATCAACTATGCATGAGAATATAATATAATATATAATTAATTAATATATATTATATATATTATATATAATTATAATAATATGTCGACAAACTACAAAACAAATTCAACGTGAGCTGGAAACCCACCCCATGCGATCGCATGGGAAATGGGCTAGGAAGCCATGCGATCGCATGACTGTCATGGACAGAAAAAGTCCTATAAATTCATTCGTTTTCTGTTTTGGTCGAACAAGATATCTTTCCATCTACTCTCTCTGTAAACATATATTATTATTATTATTATTATTATTATTATTATTATTATTATTATTATTATTATTATTATTATTATTATTATTATTATTATTATTATTATTATTGTTATTATTATTAAGATTAATATTATTATTAATCTTATAGTTAGAGAGTATTATTGGTATTATTATACATAAAATATTACGACGAGGTTATGCCCGAACGATTTCAAAACAAGTCTTCTAGTGAGTCAAATGTAACATCCTCAACTGGGCACGGATGTAAGGTTACTAAATTGCCCTTAAGTTAGTATTGTGTTAATATATGTTTTGAATTTTATTTTATATTTATGATTATTTAATGATGTGGCTAGGACCAGTTTGTGACAAGGGTCACAGAACAGGTTTTTTTTTTAATTTGGACTTCGTTTAAGTTGCCAAATAATGTACGAAAGATATCAGATAACTGATAAATACCCGTGTGTGATGGGGTATTGAGTTTAGCCTAAATATATAAGTAAACTACAGCTCAATTTTGTGAAGCTTCTGGATATTTCATTTCACACACACACCTACCTAATTCATCTTCAAGAACCCTAATCTCTTAAATCTCGTTTTTGTGTTGAATCTTTGTGGGTAATCAGTTCTTTGTGATTTCAGTGTGTTAATCAAGGTATATCTCAACTGAATTCGTGTTTAAATCAGTGAGTTTTGTGTTGTTAATTAGGTTTTGGTTCAAAATGGGGGTTTTGGTCAAATCTTGTGATTTTGGTGTTGTTTTGGCATAATTTGTGGGGGTTTAAGTTTCTATAAGTGTTATAAATGTTTTCTAAACGAATTTTGGTGTCAAACGTCCAGAAATTGAGATTTGGGTGATTTTGGTGCGAAACCCATCAGTTTATGCTGCTGTAGCTCGATGAATACAACCGCACGGTTGCGGGTTGCAACCGCACGGTTGCGTAGTGTAACCGTATGGATGCAAGTGTAACCGTACGGATGCAGCAGTGTTGTGCAACCGAGCCAGAAACTTGCAACCGCACGGTTACATATTGTAACCGTACGGAAGTAGGCTGTAACCGTACGGATGCATGTGCAACCGTACGGATGCAGATCAGGGATGCATTATAGTGAAATTTAGATTTTTTCTAGCTTTTATGCTGCCCGTTTGTATATTGATGATCAAGATGTAAATTTTGAAAGTGCATAAGTGTTAAGCAAAAAATTTTAGCGGACGCTTTTTGATACAAAAATTTCTGTACTGTGTTATTTGGTGTTAACGGATAGTAACTAACTTGATTTGCCTTATGTTCAAGTGATAAGGATAAAGAAGCCGCTCAGTAGTAGATTATCTGAGCTGGTTGCTGGTAATTGGTGAGTAGGACTAACTGGAGAACATAGAACAGAGTAGCATGTTATATTATGATTGTCATGCTTGTTAGCTATACTTACTGATATAGTTAGTTAGTACGTTGTGATGACTGCATGTTGGTTGATGCTTGTCTGTTGGAGCCCAGTGCGTCCCTATTGTGTGGTGGCCTCGGTAGGAGAGATCAACCTGCGGGTTGGGTTGCTCATGTGGTGGCCTAGACAATCGTGGTGTATATATATGTGAATGACGCGTCCGTCGCGTGTGGATTATATATATACAACACGGTGGAGGAGGAACTTCTGGTAAGCCCCAGTCCGATCAGCTGGTGGTTAATGGTTTGACCGAGCCGCCGGAGTCTCTGTAGACGGCACTCGGGTGATGTTTGTGTGTTAGATTTTGTGACATGATTAGTATGACGGTTCCTGTATACTATTGCCTGTAGTTAGTCGCACTCACTTAGCTTCGTGCTAATTCCCCTCCATCCTCTCCCTGCAGGTTGTTAGCTTTTGTAAGTGGTGCATTTTGGGGAGAAGACGGGCATGGTGATGTTATGTTTGACAGGAGTCAACCCTGATGTTGTCTTGCTTTGTTTAAACAATAATCTTTTGTAAACATATTGTAAATACGTCTTCTCCGTATAAACATGTATTTTGTAATGACATGTGACACTGGTTGTATTAACATAAGTTAATGTTTATTTTGTAATTAATAAATAAATGATTCCGCCACGTATATAAATTTTTTTTTAGCGGTGTCACAAGTTGGTATCAGAGCTTAGTTTGGCAGCATGTGCATTGTGATTTAAATGTTATGTTCCCAAACTTAGTAGAGTCATGTCAAACATAACATGCTAGGGATGGATTAAGTGAGTATTAGGACAGGATGTGTGTTAGTTGTTAGTACTAATAGGATTTATACTAAGCTTTGGTGTGAGTGTTGTGGTAGTGCAGTAATGGCAGATAATGAAGCTAACGCTACTGGCCCTTCCACCCCTGGAACTGGAATCTTCAGAGCTCCCGATGAAGATGGACACGTATCATCAGAAGAGGAAACCTCACAGGAAGTTATAAACCTTCAAAGTCGATTGCTAGAAGCTCATGAGAAAATTAAGGAATTGGAACAAGAACGGGCACAATGGAACCCTAATACCACTGCGTTAAACACAACCTTTCCTCCTAACTTTTATACTCAAGCTGGTGGCAGTTCTCAGTCACAGTTTCCTCAAACCACCTATCAAAACCTCGCAATGCCATACCCGTTTAACCACGCCCTTCCGAATCAGATGATCTACCTATTTCAAATCCCTGAGACAAGAAAGAAGTGTACGTATAAATAGTTCCTAGACTGCAAACCCCCTGAGTACAGTGGTCACACAAACCTTACAATGACACTCAATTAGTTAAGAGAAGTAGAGCGAGCGTTGGAAGCAAGCTTTTGTGAACCTGAATCTATGGTGTTATTTGCTAATAGGCTTCTCAAGGGTGAAGCAATGGAATGGTGGGATTCTATTACTGCATATTTACCCAAGGAACAGATCAGCCAGATTACCTGGGAACAATTTGCTGCTAAGGTTCGTAAGCAGTATTGTTCTGAGTATGAGATGGAAAGATTGAAAACTGAGTTTCTGAGTATGAAGATGACAGAAAGTATGACGATTGATGAAGTTTTCAGAGATTTCACATCGAAGTTAAGGTTTGTTCAACAATGGGTACCGACTGAAAAGGATAAAATTCAGCATTTCATGCGGGTGATTAAGCCGGAGTACAGAACCGTTACGAGATTTGCAACAACCTTGGCGCAGGCTCATGAGATGGCTAAAGTTACAGAAGGTGATATAATGGCATCGAAAAGAGAAAGTTCAGAAGGTGGATCTTTTGGGGGAATATCAGAAAGTCAAACTGGTGGTCAGTCTACTCAACAGTCAAGTAAGCAATCGGGTTTTCGTGGTAAGAAGTCAGGTGGGTTTAAATAGAAAAGTAAGTCTGGTATGAGTGGATCGGGTTCTTGTCAGTCTGGTTGGTGTAACGTTTGTAAGTCGACTCATGCCGGTCCATGTTCTCCAATGACCCGAAGATGTTTGAGATGCGGAGTATTAAGTCATGAAATAACAACTTGTTCCTTTAAGTCTGATGTTTGTTAGAGTTGTCATTAGGTAGGTCATAGATCATCGAATTGTCCATCTACGTCAAGACCCGGTTCTGGGGCAGGGTCAGGGGCGAGGTCAGTAACTTCTGGGGATCTTCTGCTTCTAATGCAGAGCAGAAGAGAAAGAATCCTCCAACAGCAGAGGCGAGGGCGTTTCAGATGACGGTAGATGCTGCAACCGCTACAGATGACATCATTACCGGTATGTTCTTGGTTAATTACTTGCCAGCTCGTGTGTTGTTTGATTCAGGAGCGAATCGTTCTTTTATGTATTTAGGCTTCTGTGATAAGTTGAAGTTGCTTGTTATGATGTTAGATGCGCCTTTGGAAATAGAAGTAGCTGATGGTAAAATGGTTCCATGCACATCATCTGTGTCTGGAATTACCATCGAAATCGACGGCCATTCCTGTGATGACACGGAAATTTCTGACCAAATTTAAACTTAATCTTCATATGATTTCGATACGATAAGCAAAGTCTGTAATGTTGAGTCTCGAAAATTTTGAAACTATGTTTATATATTCAATTGACCTTCGACTATTTCCAACGATTCACGAACAACTATTTGTAAATAGATTCATATACATTTAAGTATGTATGTATATATGTACATGAATATTAATTGTAAATATATAAGATTAAATATTAAATTTATTTATTTGAAAATATATACTTAATGTATTTATTTATATAATAAAACCTGAATCTATATATATATATATATATATATATATATATATAAAGTAAATTAAAAATAAATATTAAATGGTTGTAATACTCGTTTGATGTTCCGATTGATATTAAACAAGTTAAATTCAAACTATTGTAATTTTAAAATAAACGGTGATACAAAAATGAGTTCTATAAATTTTAGGCTTACAAAAATTATATTTAGGACATAGTTATTAAAATTCAACACTTTTTATTTTTTTCACCCATAAATGAAAGGGACAGTTGAAGTAATTTTTATTTAATAGTTAATGACCAAACTTTATACAATAATGACCTAAATAAATAAAGATACATAAATTAAAATTTTGGAAATTTTCCGAAGACTTTTATCCGCCCCTGATTTCAAATAGTGCACGACACACGGGCTGCGAAGACATGTCGGCAGAAGAAAAAAACCCATGTGCACTAGTTACTATTTTTCCAATCATCCACCTAATTAAAGTTTTATTATTATAATTATAATTAATTATTAATATTAAATATTAGATATATTACCTAATATATACATCTATATGTTAAGCATGGGTAATGAGAGAGAGGAGAATACGTTTACAATCAATCTCGCCTACCACCATATCCACCACCGGAGCACCACTCCGGCAAACACCACCTCCTTCAATTGGCAATCATCACCTCAACCCACCATAAACCGCCACCAGCACCCTCCATATCTTACCATCTTTCTCTTCCGTTTTCTGCAACAATCATGACAACGTTACCCTGAGCTTCACCTTCCAACACCTTCCATCACCACCACTCCACAACCGTACCACCTACCGCCATGAACACTTCTAACCTTCTCGTTCAAATAGTCACGATAACCATCACCACTTATTTTTTTTCTTTCTTTCCTTTTCTTCATGATACTTTTGTTGCTGTGAACAACCGGGATCATTTTTTCAGCCACCTCCATACGCCATCTTCCATACCTTCAAAGACCACCACGTTTATATTTTTTTTTCTCTCGACATCGTTGCTGCTACAGTCTCCATTTTGTTTTTTTTTTGTGTATTGCAAAAAGGAAATCGAAGGAAGATAGAAATGGATAAAGATGATAACGGTGGTGATGCTTTAATGATGACGGAAATACATGATTTTACTGTTATGGTATAGTAATGATAAGCGAGTGATACGATGATGAATATGATATGGTGATACTGACGATGAAGGATATAAGGATAATGATGATGATAATGGTAGTGACGAGCTGGAGAGATGGTTGTCTATGATGATTCTATGAAGAAGATGATGTTGTGTGATGAAATTTACATGATGATGATGAGGTTATGGTGACTGTCATGATTTATGATGATGCGGTATTGATTTGATTAACAATGATGATGGTTACGGATGATGGGGATGATAATGTTAGTTGATGATGATAAACAGCCCCTTATGTAATATAGAATTAAATGTTCTAAGTATCATAGAAAGATTAAGATAGAGGAGTGGTATGGGGTGTTGTTAGTTTAAAGAGAGGTCATAAGTTAGAATCTGGGCGGCTACGTTTTATATATATATTTTTTTTATCTAGCAAGTGACCACACAAGTTAGGTCACTTAAACCTTAAATGGTTGTAACTTGGGCTTCATGAGAACTTAAATGGATTACAACGTGGGCTTGTGTAATTCGCTGTTGGGCCGAGGCATATTGGGCCGAGTACTTGCTATTATAGCTGGGCCACTTGAATCGACGTACCTATATTATACTTGGTAACGCGAGCTAATACAGAAAAACATTAGTGGTTCATTGGTTTAAGGGTGTGGTTGTTGAACAGAAGGTCATGGGTTCGAGTCCGGATTGATGCAATTTATTTTCTTTTTGGAGCTTTTTCTTCTAAGGTAGTCTTATCATTATTATTATTATTATTAGTATTATTATTATTATTAATTATAAATTATTATTATTAATGTTGTTATTATTATTATTATTATTATTATTATTATTATTTATTATTATTATTATTATTATTATTATTATTATTATTATTATTATTATTATTATTATTATTATTACTAGTTATTACTTTGATTATAATTGCTATTATTATGATTATTATTGTTCTTGTTCTTATTAATATTATAATAATAATTCTTATCATTATTATTGATATTACTAGGTTATTATTAGTATTAATAACACCATGTGTATCATAATTATTATACTATTAGTAGCATCATTATTTTAACTAGTAGTAGTAGTAAAAAAATTTTTAATTTATAAATAGTATTATTATCAGTATTAGTATTAAAATAATTACGACTATGAAGATAACGGTTTTAATAACAATGTTAAGATTATAAATATAAAAATGAAGACTATATATATATATATATATATATATATATATATATATATATATATATATATATATATATATATATATATATATATATATATATATATATATATATATATATATATATATATATAAATATATATATATATATATATAAAGAAAATATATATATATATTTTTACACACAACTTAACTATATTACCAACTTCATATAAAATGAAAATACATAATTAGATAATAAAACTTATAAAATATTATAACAATTACATAATTAAATATATATACATTTGTTTGATTATGATTATATCTTTTAATAAATATATACATGATATAGGTTCGTGAATCCGTGGCTAACCCTATACTTGTTCAATGCCGTCATACGTATTTTTACTACAAAATACAGTAGGTGAGTTTCATTACTCCCTTTTAAATGCTTTTGCAATATATATTTTTGGGACTGAGAATACATGCGCTGCTTTTATAAATGTTTTACGAAATAGACACAAGTACGTGAAACTACATTCTATGGTTGAATTATCGAAATCGAATATGCCCTTTTTATTAAGTCTGGTAATCTAAGAATTAGGGAACAGACACCCTAATTGACGCGAACTCTAAAGATAGATCTATCGGGCCCAACAAGCCCCATCCAAAGTATCGGATGCTTTAGTACTTCGAAATTTATATCATGTCTGAAGGAGGATCTCGGAATGATGGGGATATTCTTATATGCATATTGTGAATGTCGGTTACCAGGTGTTCAATCCATATGAATGATATTTTTGTCTCTATGCATGGGACGTATGTTATGAGAAATGGAAACATGAAATCTTGTGGTCTATTAAAATTATGAAATGATTATTTATGTTAAACTAATGAACTCACCAACCTTTTGGTTGACACTTTAAGCATGTTTATTCTCAGGTACGAAAGAAATCTTCCGCTGTGCATTTGCTCATCTTAGAGATATTACTTGGAGTCATTCATGACATATTTCAAAAGACGTTGCATTCGAGTTGTTGAGTTCATCAAGATTATTATTAAGTCAAATATAGTAAAATATATTACGAAATGGTATGCATGTTGTCAACTGATGATGAAATGAAAGTTGTCTTTTAAAAACGAATGCAATGTTTGTAAAATGTATCATATAGAGGTCAAGTACCTCGCGATGTAATCAACTGTTGTGAATCGTTTATAATTGATGTGGACTTCGTCCGGATGGATTAGGACGGGTCTCTACAGTTGGTATCAGAGCGGTGGTCTTAGCGAACTAGGTCTGCATTAGTGTGTATAACTGATAAGTCGTCAGGATGCATTAGTGAGTCTTGACTTCGACCGTGTCTGCATGTCAAAAGTTTTGCTTATCAATAGTGTCAAAAATTATTTTCTTATCATCCTTAAAGTCTAGACACGTCTTACTGCCTCTATTGCATAGACAGTGTATAGATAAATTCATATCTTAGCGTATCTGTTATTGTTACCTTTGCCTAATAGCTTCCGTAGATTCCTCCGTAACTTATGAGATTTTAGTATTATATATGCATATGTAAATTATGTATTGCAGGGTACTAATCTACATCCTATAATCTATTTCTTATCGAAAATCCTTCGTCTGATCGTACGAGATGAATCCCTCAACCAGTTCGAGTCCCTCAGATTTCGATAGCTATTCCGATAGTTATTCCGACAGCTATTCCAACATGGATATTCACCTAAGCCCCGAAAGCGGTGTCATCAGAATGAATCAACCAATCATCCATCCCCAATTCATCTGATGAGTTCGTAGTTGACTTAATCAATGGAGACGCGAAGAAGGTGATCCTTTTCACCAACCGAATTTACCTATTGACGATGAACCTGAAGCACTTATCAGCGAACCAGTCCGAAACACCATATTTACCCTCATTTCCAAGATATCTAGCAATGATTATATGATATCCAAAATCCCCAACCTTATTTATTCGTTCGTTCTTACCGACAATCATCCCGGAGTAATCAAAGAAGTCAACGAACTTCGCACTCGAGTAATTAATTTGGAAAACGTGGTGCAAAAATTACCAGCTTCAGCAACATCACCGATATCAACAGCACCACCAGCATCAGCACCAACAGCACCAATACCACCAACATCACATGCCTCAATATCGCAATCTACACCTAGCATAATCATCGTTCTACGAATCGTTCTACATAAACTATCTTCGTCCTTCATGGCGATTATGTAATCTCTAATGTTTTAGAGATTATGTACTCTAGTTCTAGCTGTAAATCTGATGAGTTTAATATCACATTGACTCATTAAATCCATGATTACGTCTGAAGAAAATATATATGTATATATATTTTCATAAAGATTGTAATTAAAAGTTTTATTGTACAAACTGTTAATGGTGAAAATATTTTAACGGGTAGGTAATACCCGAGGAATATTTAGATTTCATATTAATAAGTTATATTGTACATTCTTCGAATCTGATTCAACAGTCATTTACTATCCTATTTACAACCACTGATATACGAATCCGTTCACCACAGAATAACATTTTTTATTCAATTTCATATTTGGATTTTGACTTCTCAGAATCCAACAAGTGGCATAATGAAGAAAACATTGAACAAAATAAAATTTGTTAGAAACAAACGAATTAACTAATTGAAATATTGTTAAGAATCCACGCTAACTGTTCCTAGCTAACTAGTTACATTTTATTTACCGTAATTTAATTATCGCAATTTATATTCTCGCAATTTTATTTATCGTCATTTAATTTCTGTTATTTACTTTACGCACTTTATTTATCATCATTTATTTTCTGTTATTCATTTTACGCACTTTAAATATCGGGACACGTATACAAGGTTTTGACATATCATATCGACGCATCTATATATATTATTTGGAATCACCATAGACACTCTATATGCAGTAATGATCGAGTTCTCTATACAGGGTTGAGGTTGATTCTACAATAATATATATAGTTTGAGTTGTGATCGAGTCTGAGATGAATACGGGTCACGATACGTATTAATTAATTCAAATATTATATATTAAACTATATATGAATTATTGAATTGCTAACTGTGGACTATCAACTGTGGACTACCAACATTGGACAATTAAAATGAATTAAAATATTGATTATAACATATGAAACTAAACGATTCTTCAAGTTTGCCACTTGATTTCATCTTAAACCTCATTTGTATTTTGACGATTACAATCTGCGTTCAAATCCTACATAATTCTTGAAAACACCTCCATCTAGAGGATGAACCAACCACAAATCATCTACGAAGAAAAGATTGATGCATATAGCTATTCACCTAAGAAACACTCGGCAACTGAGTAAACGATTAATGCGTAGCTGTGCTAATTCCTCTAGCGTTGTTATTACCGGAAACAACTTTGCAATTCCTTTTCAAAGTAGCAAATTTTGTCACAGCTCCAACAAGTCAACTTCGACCTTTCGTTCGAAATAACCTCATTATAACCTTGATATATATGCGTGCTCTCTTATTGTTACCGGGGAACCTTTTATATTCCATCATATTACCAGCAGACGTACCAGTAACCTCGTTGCTCCTTGGTTTAAATCTCTCCGACAAATCACTATATTTATCTATTGAAGTCTCATCATGTACTCATCCGCATCTTGTAACGAGAACTGACATACCAATTACCGGGAATCAGCAATCAGTACTTTGAAAACTCACAGCATATCTACATCAACAGTTATATGTATAACATTCATCTCTTAGAATTATGATCTTTCATCTGAAATCCTGAAAAGCACTCAGTCTACAAATCAATACTCTGAATGTTGAAAAAGCTGAATGAAGCAGCAGAAACAGTAGACAACCGTAAATGACCTTAACCATCAGAAGTTCGATGATAAAGAATGGAGTGTTAGGAACGCTCGATAGAAAATTTAGTACCGAAAAGCGGATTATGCGAAACTATGAAAGAAGCCGTGGATAAATCACAAAGAATAAGTTTGACTTCAAAGAATCCAAATGATTCTGTTTCTGATGAAATCTTTAACGAATACCTTGCTTCCGAATCTAAACCCTTACGGATAAATCTTCTTCATCATCCCTCGATATTAGAAATTCTAAGATATCATCGTATCTTTCATTATAAATATCCTCCATATTTCCGAAGATATTTTCATAACTATTCTTATCTGAAATCAATAATCTCTTCGTGCTATCAGTTTTACATCATATAGAAACTGTTAGTTTCTATATTCTGTTAACTTTCGAGTTTAAAATATGAATGTTTTTGAAGTAGTGTTGGGAACTGATGCATGAGTTAGTATAATATAATGACACTTGATCAACGTGATTATATTACAGTAAGTCATGCTGAGTTTCTAATGAAACATGATGATTCACAGACTCTAATGTCATCATGTGCCATGTTACACGACTCTTGTATTCTATTTAAACCTCTAAAATATCAAGAAAATATTCCTTGATGATTCGGTCTTTTCCAGGGTATTTTGGTAATTTAATAAATCAAGATCGTGCCATTACCATTTCCTTCTTAGAACATTAACAATGTTCATTCTGAAACTTATATCCGCAAATTCTGGACCATTACAAGAGATGCCCAATCGCAAGAAGAAGAAACGAAGGGACAAAGCTCCGAAATAGAAAGTGGAGTATAAATCGCAGTAAATAGGAGGGAGTATTAACTGTGGATAACAATGATTATAGGAAACATAAATAGGGACATTGAAATATAAGGGGAGATATAAAGCCCAATAACAATACGGAAATTACAGACAGTGTATATCAATGTTTATCGCAACATAAAGACACGGGAGAATTAGAAACACTATAACCTCAAGGGCGAAGTAAAAGAAAACAGATTCCTCCGGTGGAAGTTAGAAAAAGAGAATGATTGTTGCAATAGTCAGGATAAGGACAAGGATCAGAACTGGATTAAACATTTTCACAATCTTGTGGATGTAAGAACTATGAAAGAAAATATAAGAATGGTGAAAATTATGGAACTGGAAGAGTTTAATTTATAATGGAAATTACCAGACGGAGAATTTGAGGCAGATCACCGTATTTAATTATAGAGATCTTAATTTAATTATTCGCCGAGGAATCAAATCTTTTAGATTTCAAAAATTTTCTTCAAATCCCTTAAATCTCGGAAATCAATCTTATCTACGTCAAAAGATATGACCAATATACATTCATTCATTTCACTCTTTTGTGATAGCTTCATTCATGCTCTTCGAATAATCAAATTATTTTATTTGTATTATTCAATAATGATAAAACTCTATTTATCAGCTCATATTCGTCAAGAAAACATATTTATTGTTAGCCATGACGACCTCACTCAAATTTCGGGATGAAATTTCTTTAACGGGTAGGTACTGTGATGACCCGAAAATTTCCGACCAAATTTAAACTTAATCTTCATATGATTTCGATACGATAAGCAAAGTCTGTAATAATTAGTCTCGAAAATTTTGAAACTATATTTATATATTCAATTGACCTTCGACTATTTCCAACGATTCACGAACAACTATTTGTAAATAGATTCATATACATTTAAGTATGTATGTATATATGTACATGAATATTAATTATAAATATATAAGATTAAATATTAAATTTATTTATTTGAAAATATATACTTAATGTATTTATTTATATAATAAAACCTGAATCTATATCTATATATATATAAAGTAAATTAAAAATAAATATTAAATGGTTGTAATACTCGTTTGATGTTCCGATTGATATTAAACAAGTTAAATTCAAACTATTGTAATTTTAAAATAAACGGTGATACAAAAATGAGTTCTATAAATTTTAGGCTTACAAAAATTATATTTAGGACATAGTTATTAAAATTCAACACTTTTTATTTTTTTTCACCCATAAATGAGAGGGACAGTTGAAGTAATTTTTATTTAATAGTTAATGACCAAACTTTATACCATAATGACCTAAATAAATAAAGATACATAAATTAAAATTTTGGAAATTTTCCGAAGACTTTTATCCGCCCCTGATTTCAAATAGTACACGACACATGGGCTGCGAAGACATGTCGGCAGAAGAAAAAAAACCCATGTGCACTAGTTACTGTTTTTCTAATCATCCACCTAATTAAAGTTTTATTATTATAATTATAATTAATTATTAATATTAAATATTAGATATATTACCTAATATATACATCTATATGTTAAGCATGGGTAATGAGAGAGAGGAGAATACGTTTACAACCAATCTCGCCTACCACCATATCCACCACCGGAGCACCACTCCGGCAAACACCACCTCCTTCAATCGGCAATCATCACCTCAACCCACCATAAACCGCCACCAGCACCCTCCATATCTTACCATATTTCTCTTTCGTTTTCTGCAACAATCATGACAACGTTACCATGAGCTTCACCTTCCAACACCTTCCATCACCACCACTCCACAACCGTACCACCTACCGCCATGAACACTTCTAACCTTCTCGTTCAAACAGTCACGATAACCATCACCACTTTTTTTTTCTTTCTTTGTTTCCTTTTCTTCATGATACTTTTGTTGCTCTGAACAACCGGGATCATTTTTTCAGCCACCTCCATACGCCATCTTCCATACCTTCAAAGACCACCACATTTATATTTTTTTTTCTCTCTCGACGTCGTTGCTGCTACAGTCTCCATTTCGTTTTTTTTTTGTGTATTGCAAAAAGGAAATCGAAGGAACATAGAAATGGATAAAGATGATAACGGTGGTGATGCTTTAATGATGACGGAAATACATGATTTTACTGTTACGGTATAGTAATGATAAGCGAGTGATACGATGATGAATATGATATGGTGATACTGATGATGAAGGATATAAGGATAATGATGATGATAATGGTAGTGACGAGCTGGAGAGACGGTTGTCGATGATGATTCTATGAAGAAGATGATGTTGTGTGATGAAATTTACATGATGATGATGAGGTTATGGTGACTGTCATGATTTATGATGATGCGGTATTGATTTGATTAACAATGATGATGGTTACAGATGATGGGGATAATAATGTTAGTTGATGATGATAAACAACCCCTTATGTAATATAGAATTAAATGTTCTAAGTATCATAGAAAGATTAAGATAGAGGAGTGGTATGGGGTGTTGTTAGTTTAAAGAGAAGTCCTAAGTTAGAATCTGGGCGGCTACGTTTTATATATATATATTTTTTATCCAGCAAGTGACCACACAAGTTAGGTCACTTAAACCTTAAATGGTTGTAACTTGGGCTTCATGAGAACATAAATGGATTACAACGTGGGCTTGTGTAATTCACTGTTGGGCCGAGGCATATTGGGCCGAGTACTTGCTATTATAGTTGGGCCACTTGAATCGACGTACCTATATTATACTTGGTAACGCGAGCTAATACAGAAAAACATTAGTGGTTCATTGGTTTAAGGGTGTGGTTGTTGAACAGAAGGTCGTGGGTTCGAGTCCGGATTGATGCAATTTATTTTCTTTTTGGAGCTTTTTCCTTCTAAGGTAGTCTTATCATTATTATTATTATTATTATTATTAGTATTATTATTATTATTATTAATTATTAATTATAAATTATTATTGTTAATTTTGTTATTATTATTATTATTATTATTATTATTATTATTATTATTATTATTATTATTATTATTATTATTATTATTATTATTATTATTATTATTATTACTACTAGTTATTACTTTGATTATAATTGCTATTATTATGATTATTATAGTTCTTGTTCTTATTAATATTATAATAATAATTATTATCATTATTATTGATATTACTAGGTTATTATTAGTATTAATAACACCATGTGTATCATAATTATTATACTATTAGTAGGATCATTATTTTAACTAGTAGTAGCAGTAAAAAAATTTAATTTATAAATAGTATTATTATCAGTATTAGTATTAAAATAATTACGACTATGAAGATAAAGGTTTTAATAACAATGTTAAGATTATAAATATAAAAATGAAGACTATATATATATATATATATATAAAGAAAATATATATATATATATTTTTACACACAACTTAACTATATTACCAACTTTATATAAAATGAAAATACATAATTAGATAATAAAACTTATAAAATATTATAACAATTACATAATTAAATATATATACATTTGTTTGATTATGATTATATCTTTTAATAAATATATACATGATATAGGTTCGTGAATCCGTGGCTAACCCTATACTTGTTCAATGCCGTCATACGTATTTTTACTACAAAATACAGTAGGTGAGTTTCATTACTCCCTTTTAAATGCTTTTGCAATATATATTTTTGGGACTGAGAATACATGCGCTGCTTTTATAAATGTTTTACGAAATAGACACAAGTACGTGAAACTACATTCTATGGTTGAATTATCGAAATCGAATATGCCCTTTTTATTAAGTCTGGTAATCTAAGAATTAGGGAACAGACACCCTAATTGACGCGAACTCTAAAGATAGATCTATCGGGCCCAACAAGCCCCATCCAAAGTATCGGATGCTTTAGTACTTCGAAATTTATATCCTGTCCGAAGGAGGATCCCGGAATGATGGGGATATTCTTATATGCATATTGTGAATGTCGATTACCAGGTGTTCAATCCATATGAATGATATTTTTGTCTCTATGCATGGGACGTATGTTATGAGAAATGGAAACATGAAATCTTGTGGTCTATTAAAATTATGAAATGATTATTTATGTTAAACTAATGAACTCACCAACCTTTTGGTTGACACTTTTAAGCATGTTTATTCTCAGGTACGAAAGAAATCTTCCGTTGTGCATTTGCTCATCTTAGAGATATTACTTGGAGTCATTCATGACATATTTCAAAAGACATTGCATTCGAGTCGTTGAGTTCATCAAGATTATTATTAAGTCAAATATAGTAAAATATATTACGAAATGGTATGCATGTTGTCAACTGACGATGAAATGAAAGTTGTCTTTTAAAAACGAATGCAATGTTTGTAAAATGTATCATATAGAGGTCAAGTACCTCGCGATGTAATCAACTATTGTGAATCATTTATAATCGATGTGGACTTCGTCCGGATGGATTAGGACGGGTCTCTACAATTCCTTCCCTTTAACCTGTTTGTTGATGCCTATACCTAGCTTTGATGTAGTCATAGGCATGAATTGGTTAAGAGCTAATAGGGCTAATATTAAGTGTGATAAGAATATGATTTCTTTCCGTTTGGCCGATGGATCCCGAGTGATATCTAGGGGAGAGCGCAATGGATTTAACTTCCCTATGGTTTCACTAATGAAAGCTCAGAAGGCGATATCGAAAGGGTGTGATTCATTCTTAGCTTATGTGATTGATGTTAAGAAAGAAAAGAAGCAGGTAACCGACATTCCAGTTGTGTCAGAATTTCCAGAAGTGTTTCCAGATGATTTACCAGGGTTACCTCCAGTAAGTGAAGTAGAGTATAAAATTGATTTGGTTCCAGGTGCTACACCAGTTGCAAAAGCTCCTTACAGATTAGCTCCGTCAGAAATCCGAGAAATGATGTCTCAGATTCAGGAACTGTTAGATAAGTGGTTTATTCGACCAAGTTCTTCACCGTGGGGTGCTCGTGTGTTGTTTGTGAAAAAGAAAGATGGGTCGCTTAGAATGTGTATAGATTACCGCGACTTGAATAAGAGAACAATCAAGAATAAGTATCCGTTACCAAGAATAGATGACTTATTTGATCAGTTGTAGGGGGCTTCCTACTTTTCAAAGATTGATTTACGTTCAGGGTATCATCAGGTACGTGTTGCAGAGAACGATATACCGAAAACAGCGTTCAAAACTAGATATGGTCATTATGAATTTTTAGTTATGCCATTCGGGTTAACAAACGCGCCAGCAGTGTTTATGGATTTAATGAACAGGGTGTGTTGTCAGTATCTTGACAAGTTTGTGATTGTCTTCATAGATGATATCTTGATATATTCGAAAACCGAGAAACATCATGCTACACATTTGAGATTGGTGTTAGAACTTCTGAAATAGGAACAGTTGTACGCTAAGTTTTCTAAATGTGAATTTTGGTTACGTGAAGTACAGTTTCTAGGTCATGTGATTTGTGAACAGGGTATCAAAGTAGATCAGTCTAAGATAGAAGCAGTAATGAATTGGAATTCACCGAAAACACTGACAGAAATTAAGAGTTTTCTGGGTTTAGCAGGTTATTACAGTAGATTTATTAAAGACTTTTCTAAAATAGCAGGTCCATTAAATAAGTTAACCAGAAAATATGTAGCCTTTCGATGGACTGATGAACAAGAAAAGGCTTTTCAAACTCTCAAGCAGTTGTTATGTCAAGCGCCAGTTTTAGCTTTACCAGAGGGAACCGAATATTTTGTGGTTTATTGTGATGCGTCACGTGCAGGTCTGGGTTGTGTTTTGATGCATAGAAATAAAGTCATAGCGTATGCTTCACGACAGTTGAAGAATCACAAACGAAATTACCCTATTCATGATTTAGAGTTAACTGTAGTTGTGTTTGCTTTGAAGCTTTGGAGACACTATTTGTATGGTACACATTATGAAATATATACAGATCATAAGAGTCTTCAGTACATCTTTTCGCAGAAAGAATTCAATATGCGTCAACGTCGATGCCAAGAATTGATTAAAGACTATGATTGTGAGATTAAGTACCATCCGGGTAAGACAAATGTGGTCGCAGATGCTCTGAGTCGTAAGAAAACAGTCGAAAATGTCAAATTTATGAGAATTGAGATAGTTTCAGACTTGGTTGATCGATTGAAAACCGTTCAGTTAGTAGCTTTGAATGACGAAAACCTAAAGACTGAACAAATGACCAAAATAAAATTTGACCTATGCAATGATTCTAGAGGATTAAAGTCCTATAAAGACCGAATTTGGGTGCCTATGCTTGAAGAATTGAGGGATTTAATACTTACAGAAGCGCATAAATCAAGATTGACAGTACATCCGGGTAGTACTAAGATGTACAGCGATTTGAAAACGTTGTATTGGTGGCCGACAATGAAGATAGATGTTGCAAGTTTCGTTGAAAAATGTCATATTTGTGTTCAAGTTAAAGCAGAACATCAGAAACCGTATGGGTCTCTATGACAGTTAGAAATTCCTCAGTGGAAATGGGATCATATAACGATGGATTTTGTAACCAAGTTACCCCAAACCCAGAAGGGACAGGACATGATCTGGGTGATAGTGGATCATCTAACTAAGAGTGCTCACTTTCTAGCTACACGTGAAACCGCTTCGTTGAGTGATTTGGCAGATTTATACTTGAAAGAGATCGTTAGTCGACATGGTGTACCGTTGTCCATAGTTTTCAACAGAGATACTCGGTTTGTATCGAACTTCTGGAACAGTTTGCAGCAGAATCTGGGTACACGTGTGAATCTAAGTACAACTTATAACCCACAGACAGACGGTCAAAGTGAACATACAATTCAGACACTAAAAGATATGTTGAGAGCGTGTGTTTTAGAATACGGTGGTTCTTGGGATTCGCATCTTCCACTGATAGAGTTTGCTTACAACAATTCGTATCATTCGAGTATCGGAATGCCGCCATATAAAATGTTGTATGGTCGTAAGTGTAGAACTCCGACATGTTGGTTAGAGGCGGGTGAGAAACAATTTGCAGGTCCCGAAATTGTTCAGATAACCGCAGAAAAGGTCAAAATTGCACGTGAGAAGTTAAAAGCAGCCAGAGACCGACAAAAGTCCGGTGACATTTAATGTAGGTGATCGTGTTTACTTGAAGGTTTCGCCGTGGAAAGGGGTTATCAGATTTGGCAAACGTGGTAAACTAGCTCCGAGATTTATTGGGCCATTTCCGATCAAGGAAATTTTGAACGATCAAACGGTAGTTTTAGATCTTCCTTCAGAATTAGCGGGAATTCACAACACGTTCAATGTGTGTTATTTAAGGAAGTGTAAAGTAGACGATGAAAGTCAGATTCTTCCATTGAAAGATTTGAAAGTTGACTTGATTAAGAAATTAGTGGAAGAGCCAGTTAGAATAGTGGACAAGAAAGTCACCAATTTAAGAAAGAAACAGATCCCAATGGTATTAGTGGAATGGCGGTACAGTTTAGGTTCTAACCTGACGTGGGAAACCGAGGAGTTAATGAGGGCGCGCTATCCTCTGTTGTTTGACCTTGACCAGATTCTGAGGACGGAATCTTCTTAAGGGGGTAGATTTGTAACATCCTCAACTGGGCCTAGATGTAAGGTTACTAAATTGCCCTTAAGTTAGTATTGTGTTAATATATGTTTTGAATTTTATTTTATATTTATGATTATTTAATGATGTGGCTAGGACCAGTTTGTGACAAGGGTCACAGAACAGGTTTGTTTATTTAATTTAGACTTCGTTTAGGTTTCCAAATAATGTACGAAAGATATCAGATAACTGATAAATACCCGTGTGTGATGGGGTATTGAGTTTAGCCTAAATATATAAGTAAACTACAGCTCATTTTTGTGAAGCTTCTGGATATTTCATTTCACACACACACCTACCTAATTCATCTTCAAGAACCCTAATCTCTTAAATCTAGTTTTTGTGTTGAATCTTTGTGGGTAATCAGTTCTTTGTGATTTCAGTGTGTTAATCAAGGTATATCTCAACTGAATTCGTGTTCAAATCAGTGAGTTTTGTGTTGTTAATTTGGTTTTGGTTCAAAATGGGGGTTTTTGGTCAAATCTTGTGATTTTGGTGTTGTTTTGGCATAATTTGTTGGGGTTTAAGTTTCTATAAGTGTTATAAATATTTTCTAAACGAATTTTGGTGTCAAAACGTCCAGAAATCGAGATTTGGGTGATTTTGGTGCGAAACCCGTCAGTTTCTGCTGTTGTAGCTCGATGAATACAATCGCACGGTTGTAGATTGCAACCGCACGGTTGCGTGGTGTAACTGTACGGATGCAAGTGTAACCGTACTGATGCAGCAGTGTTGTGCAACCGGGCCAGAAACTTGCAACCGCACGGTTACATATTGTAACCGTACGGATATAGGCTGTAATCGTACGGATGCATGTGCAACCGTACGGATGTAGATCAAGGATGCATTATAGTGAAATTTAGCTTTTTCCTAGCTGTTATGCTGCCCGTTTGTATATTGATGATCAAGATGTAAATTTTGAAAGTGCAAATTTTGAAAGTGCATAAGTGTTAAGCAAAAAATTTTAGCGGACGCTTTCTGATACAAAAATTTCCGTACTGTGTTATTTGGTGTTAACGGATAGTAACTAACTTGATTTGCCTTATGTTCAGATGATAAGGATAAAGAAGCCGCTCAGTAGTAGATTATCTAAGCTGGCTGCTGGTAATTGGTGAGTAGGACTAACTGGAGAACATAGTATAGAGTAGCATGTTATATTATGATTGCCATGCTTGTTAGCTATACATACTGATACAGTTAGTTAGTACATTGTGATGACTACATGTTGGTTGATGCTTGTCTGTTGGAGCCCAGTGCGTCCCTATTGTGTGGTGGCCTCGGTAGGAGAGATCAACCTGGGGTTGGGTTCCTCATGTGGTGGCCTAGACAATCGTGGTGTATATATATATGTGAATAACGCGTCCGTCGATTGTAGATTATATATATTCAACACGGTGGTGGAGGAACTTCTGGTAAGCCCCAGTCTGATCAGCTGGTGGTTAATGGTTTGGCCGAGCCGGCCAGAGTCTCTGTAGACGGCACTCGGGTGATGTTTGTGTGTTAGATTTTGTGACATGATTAGTATGACGGTTCCTGTATACTATTGTCTGTAGTTAGTCTCACTCACTTAGCTTCGTGCTAATTCCCCTCCATCCTCTCCCTGCAGGTTGTTAGCTTTTGTAAGTGGTGCATTTTGGGGAGAAGACGGGCATGGTGATGTTATGTTTGACAGGAGTCAACCCTGATGTTGTCTTGCTTTGTTTAAACAATAATCTTTTGTAAACATATTGTAAATACGTCTTGTCCGTATAAACATGTATTTTTTAATGACACGTGACACTGGTTGTATTAACATAAGTTAATGTTTATTTTGTAATTAATAAATAAATGCTTCCGACACGTGTATATAAAAAAATTTTTTTTTGCGGTGTCACATCAAAGCTAAGGAAATTATGAGTATTGCTTGGGGGTTATGATCATTAGTCAAAGGTCATCCTAGCGTTTATCATCTCCATTGCGTCTACATACTTTCCTGCAATATTGAATCACAATATTGATACGTGAGCATTCATATCTTATCTTTTATATTAATAGTGTATCCATGTCTAGTGCTCGAGTATATATTTTTATGTATGCTTGTATGCTTTAATTTTGTCGTTAGATAGTTTATGATGAATCACGAATTTGATACATATGCTACTGATATAAAGTATATGATATGCATGTCGTTGGAAAGCTATCGAAAAATTAATAACTTTTCATTTAGAAATCGTGTGATTTCGATGAACGGATTAAAATATATGGTCAACTGAATTATGTTTGACGTTAACTGAAATTGTGTTTGAAACTGTAAATTAATATTTAAACAACTTGTCTATGAGATTGATAAATTGGATTTTTAGATATTAATAATTGAGTAAATGAATTTCTATATAAGGCACGTCTCGTTTTGTTAAACAATTATCAAAGTTGACTGTCTTATCATGTTTTAAAACTTTATAAACACTATAATCTGATTTTACAAGTATTGGAAAACTATGTGAAATAATAAAATATTTTCGATTGCCATGATAATTCAAATATAATATAGCTCCTGAAATAAATAATATTTTGAGTTTGATAAACTATAAATTCGTTCAATTATCAAGACTTATACTATGTTAATATAATAAACATGTAGAGATTTAAAGATCATATTGGGTCAGGTTGACTTTTGAGATGACTTTTGTTAACTTTTGCATGTCGGTCTCGAGCATTAGGATTGTGATACACTATGACCTGACCTAGCTTGTTAGACATGTATTGACCAACATATATTATATATATATATATATATATATATATATATATATATATATATATATATATATATATATATATATATATATATATATATATATATATATATATATATATATATTGCATTCCGAGTTTCGATCACATTTCGGTGAATGACCTTATGTGCTGCTAAGGTGAGTTTCATTTGCTCCATTTTTAATTGCTTTTGTAATTTATATTTTTGGACTGAGAATACATGCACTTTATTTTAAACGCAATGGACACAAGTACATACTAAATTCTACACTGAGTTTGAACCGAAAATCCCTTAGCTTTGGTAACTAGTAGATGCCGGTTATAAGAACTGGTGGGCGTGAATAGTTGTATATGGATCCATAGGGCTTGACATCCATGTCTGTTCCAGGTTTAGAAACCCTAGCCTGAACTATAAAACAGACGTATGCTATTTGAGTTTAGTACGCGTTGGATTACGTGTATTGTACATGTTGGTTGCATGTATGTTAAAACAGGGGTACTTATTATATATACGTTAAAGTTTAGTTACCAGGGTGCACAATTTCGTAGAATATTTTGATAAACGTTTCTGGATGAAACAACTGAAATCTTGTGATCCACCTTTATATACAGATTATGCGCAACATTAAAACTATGAACTCACCAACCATTGTGTTGACACTTTTAAGCATGTTTATTCTCAGGTTCCTAGAAGTCTTTCGCTGTTTGCTTATACGTTATACAAGCTATGTGCATGGAGTCATTCATGCTTTATTCAAGAAAACTTTGCATTCACAAAATCATCACCATGTATCTTATTTTGACTGTATTATCAACAGATGTAGTATTGTAAACTATTATTTACGGTGATTGTCTAATGTAGAAATCATCAGATGTCAAAAACCTTGGAATTATATATTCATTTATGGTGTGCCTTTTCAAAAGAATGCAATGTTTACAAAACGTAACATGTAGAGGTCAGTACCTCACTGTGAAATCGACGAATGATGTATTCGTCCAAATGGATTTGGACGGGTCATCACACTTGATGATCTTCAAATAAAACATAAGTCAAGTGAGAGCCATGGTACAAGTTACATACTACGCTCTAGTTGTTAAGCTAGAAACGTTACCGTTAATTCCATTTTTGTTTTGAAAGTTGGTGTGCCAGAGTGTCCGAAGACACCATTTTTGGTTCTCCCGGTGTTTTAGGATCACGACACTCATCTCATGTCCCAACTACTACTCCGGTGACTCTCGGAGCAGGGTGGACAATCGAAGAATGGTCGTGGAATTTAAGTCCCACGTGACTTATAATGAGAAATAGTTTTTGTAGATTTAGCCCCATCTAGCTCTATTTTAACGGTATTATACGCCCCAACAAGGCTCTCGTGTAGGAATATTTATCCAGCCCCTATACTGGCTGTTTTATGGATTTGGCTCCATCGAGCTCTCGTATTGTGGTTTTAGCCCCAAGCATGGCTCTCGTTTAGGAATATTTATCCAGCCTCTAAACTGGCTGTTTTGCAGCGAACTGCGGGTATAGCTAGTGTCATCCACAGCTAATCCTGGTTTTAGATAGCGACACAGAACAAGTCCAAGCATTAGCATTTGTTCCCGGTATCGAAACAAGATGTGAATGAACAGGAAATGACATTTTATACTTTTCAATTTCGTCAATTCATGGGTAAAAAGCTGCACTAAAAATGCTTATGAAACATAAATTGGAAGACTTTACTTCCTTTTTGAAAACACCTTGATAACACAACTAAGAAGACTTTACTTCTTAACTTTTCCACTTTGAAACTTTTTGTTTAATTTAGGTGCTAACATCAACTTTTTCTTAATACCCATTAGTACCATGCCACTTCACTTATTCTTCAACTCTTTTTCACAAAAATCACACTTGGTTTGTTATAAAATTATGATAAAATTTTTGTTCAATTTTAATAACCATAATGTTTTACTCACTTTAAGCTTCAAACCAAGTAATGTATCCCAAAAAAATTTAAAATCTCCCCTCTCCCCCACACTTGAATCATGCTACGCCCTCGTACGCATGTTTAGAATATTACAATACTTATGTGAAAAGAAAAAGGAACAAATTTAACATATTACCGAGATACTCGCAAGTTCACCATCTAATAGTAACCATCGCACATCATTTTGATTCATCATCACGCATTCCATTCGATTACATTTATCCTTCCATTACAACTTAGAAAAGAAAAACGTAAAATCTAACTAGCCCACTTTCGGAGGGATCCGCTTTAAACCACCCGATTCCCTCGGGTGGAGGAGTTTTGTCTCGTGAGGGCTTGCAGTGAACATACCCACAAAGTTCATTTACCTACTAAATAAAATAAAAAGAAATAAATAAAAGAAAAGAACATAGTACATACGGTTTTTATTACAAACGGAGAACCGGACCTGAATTTAATCAGCGAGGCTCATCCCATCCTATGATCGGGCCCGAACACACTCTCGAAGATGCTCTTGGACAATGGCGACATGTCAAACACACTCTTCCTTCCTTCCTCTCTAGCACGCTCCATATTTTCGGGAAGTGGTTCCGGTTGTTGGAAAAACAACGGTGGATGAGATACACGGTGCGGGTGGTTCGACATACTCCGCTTCGTCATGAAAAGATGAGGCATAGTTAATATAATCAATAGGCTCATGATAAGGGGTAGCCATACGTCCATTCATCACATCGTCATATTGTCATCTACGGTTATCCCGAACATAATCCCGTTGCCTATAATACTCGGTCAAATAAAGTTGGGCTCGGGCGGTCTCAAGAGCTCTAGCACAATTCTCTTCCATTCGAACCAACCTTTCTTCCTCAATCATAACATACCGGTTTCTCCTTTCGCTAGTACCTTCCCCATTCAGGTCGTAATCCTCATCACCTACATCATCTGCTCTTCCTACACCTTTCATAATACACCCCTCCGTACACATTGAATGTGCTTCCTCTTCATCCGATCCTAACACATAGTCATCCTCTAGCCCATGAATATGAATCTCCTCATTATCTCGATCCTCAATTTTATACACATGCTCTTGGTGATTAAAGGTTAACCCAACAACGTTATCCCTCATATATTGTATCTTTGCTACAAAGGGTATTGTGCTTGCTGGAACTCCTCCCTTTTTAAACAAGAAAAATGACAAAAACCGGGCGTATGGAATAATAGCCCTTGATTTCACCAAATCTCAACATTCCCAAATCCAGTACATCATTAATAACCTCAAAGATGGTACCACGGAATTGGTAACCATGGCATATAACAAAGGAAGCTCATACATCCGAACCTCGGTTAAGTCGCTTCTTCGTGGCAATATATTACTTGTAATCACTGTTAAGAGAAGCTTGGGCACTATCTTTAACCTCTTCTTTTCTAGCATGAACCTATGAATTACCGTACCCTGTGGTACATGAAACAATTCCCGAATCATCTCTTCATACATATCCGCTGGAGGTTCAAACAATTGTTCCCTTGTGGGATAGTCATACTCAGTTCGGCTATGCAAATCAATACCCGCATCATATTGCAATTGTGAGTGTGCTAATTGGTTGAACGTATCCATTGTTAGTGGAATCTCCTTATTATTCACTTTCCCTACTAGCTTAAGTGTCATCGGGAAATCATCTCCTTCTTCCGATTTCAACATGGACATCCACTTTAAAACGTGATTCGGATAACCTACATTATATTTGATCGGGATTTGATTATCATCCCAACCGCATAACACCAGTTTATGAGTCGCTTTCCAACCCCACTTTTGAAATACCATAAAGACAACATACCTTCACCATGCTACCCGAGTTAAATCCCTCTCATATAATAACCCTTTTAGCAACGTGGTCTTTCTTTGCAAGTATAATTGAGCTTGTGCCTCATACGGTGCCTCTTTGAGCCTTGAAAAATCCGCCAAGTCCAAGTTAGAACTTGAGCCCTCAACTACTTCCTTACCTTTGCTCACACGCACTCGTTTCATTATTCCTGAAAAAGCAACACTTAATCACACGGTTAGTATCCAAACAAACATTCACTCTACATGTATTTGCTTAAATAATAATCATTCAAGTTACAAAGCAAAACATGCATTCTTAGCTTCTACCTTCGAATCTTATTTCCACTAACAATTACAAAATCATGCACTTTAACTTGTAATATACCCCAATTCATCACTTCTAAACTCCTAAAGCCATACATATTTACTTATTCATGCTTCAAAAGATATCACACTTATGCCACAAACTTTCTTTATCATCATCAAGGTATGCGATAAACACAAAAGAAACTCACTTAAACACAATACATAATCGATTTAATCTTAAAAAGGTAAACCTAGTCAATTACTAACAAGTAATTTCTCAGGTTCACCCTAAATCATGAATCAATTATGCAAACATAACCTAACACATTCTATTAAACAAAACAAATTCGAATTTAAACAATAAATAAACAAAACACTAACAAATTTGTGATGACCCGGAAATTTCGACTAAATTTAAACTTAATCTTAAATGATTAATGACTTCGACACGATAAGCAAAGCCTATGAAGTTGAATCTCAAAATTTTGAACTATTCAATTACCCTTCGGTTGTTCTCAACGATTCGCGAACCATTATATGTAAACAGATACATATATATACTATAACTTGAAAACGTAACAAAGTTTTAATTGCATGATACCGTACATTAAACTTATTGGTTTATATATCTATTTGAATATATATGATTTCAAGTTATTTAGTAAACGATAGTAACATTTGATTATTGATTCGATTGATATTTAGATAAGTTAACTAAAACGTTTAAGATGAACAAGTAAAATACTAATTTGCTACAGTATTTTCAAATTGCTACAGTACCCAAAATGCTACAGTGTTTTCAAAAATCACTATTTGCTACAGTGAATTGCTACAGTAAAAAATGAAAGTAACTTTGCTACAGTATTTGCTACACTATTGAAAGTAACTTTGCTGCAGTAACACTATTTCAAAATGAAAATGTATATATTATATATATATTAACAAATAGCGAGACGATGATTTATAGAAGTAAATGACCAAAACATTTGAAAGTTTAAGATATACTATGAGTGGTATAGTTTATGGATAATTTAAGACTATATTTTGACAAAGGTACGTGACACGAAACGTAAAATGCAAGTTTTCTAAAGGTACGAAAGGACATTCGAAAAACTGGAACCGGGACATAAGTCGAGTGATGACGTACGACTTATCGGAACAAAAATTACAAGTCAACTATGCACGTGAATTTAATATAATATATAATTAATTATTTAAATTATATATATTATATTAATATTTTATCATGTCGACAAACAAATGGACAAATGATTCTGAGCTGGAAATTGAGGCCATGCGATCGCATGGCCATCATGCCCAAAATCCATGCGATCGCATGAGGCAAAATTTCAGGCCAAGTGCTATAAATTCTCGAGTTTTGGCCAGATAAATCACACACACATATATATTATTTTTACTCCGTATTTATTTATTTTATTATTATTATTATTATTATTATTATTATTAATAAGATTATTATTAATCTTATTATTTTTATTATTAGTGTTATTATTTTTGCGATACAAAAATAATAATGTACATAAAATATTACGACGGAGTGCTGTCCAAGTAATTTTTCAAAACGAGTTTCCGAGAAAGCTAGAGCTAAGGAAAATATGGGTTATTGCCAAGGAGGTTATGGGTAATATTCGGGGGTATTTTTGTGAATCAAACCTCGTGCTTATTATCTCCAATGCGTCTACGTGCTTTCCTGCAATATTGTATTAAACTGTGAGTTTCATATGATCCCTTTTTCAAATTATATTTTTGGGCTGAGAATACATGCGCAGTTTTATAAACTGTTTTACTAAATGGATACAAATACTAAAACTGATTTTGTGTGAGTTTCATTTGCTCCCTTTTTAATTGCTTTTGCAATCTATATTTTTGGGCTGAGAATACATGCACTTTATTTTTAAACGCAATGGATACAAGTACATACTAAATTCTACACCGAGTTTGAACTGAAAATCCCTTAGCTTTGGTAACTAGTAACTGCCGGTTATAAGAACTGGTGGGCGCGAGTAGTAGTATATGGATCCATAGAGCTTGACATCCCCGTCCGAGCTAGAGCGCTAGCCTTTTAACGGACGTATGCTATTTGATAAGCGTACACGTTGGTTTGCGTGTATTATTAAGATGATTATACAAAGGGTACAAATTATATATACGTTAAAGTTTAGTTACCAGGGTCCTCAACTTTGTAGAACCGATTGATAAACGTTTCAGATGAAACAACTGAAATCTTGTGATCCCCCTTTTATGTAAAACCTATTGATAAACGTTTTGAATAAAACAACTGAACTTTTGTAATCCACATTGATATACGGATTATGTGTAATATTAAAACTATGAACTCACCAACCTTTGTGTTGACACTTGAAGCATGTTTATTCTCAGGTTTCCTAGAAGTATTCCGCTGTTTGCTTATATGTTAGACAAGCTATGTGCATGGAGTCATACATGGCATATTTTTCAAGGAAATGTTGCATTCACCAAATCATCACCATGTATCTTATTTTGACTGCACTGTCAACGGAAGTACTATTGTAAACTATTATTTACAGTGATTGTCTATATGTAGAAATCATCAGATGTTGAAAACCTTTGATTTAAATATTCATTTATGGTGTGCCTTTTCAAAAGAATGCAATGTTTACAAAACGTATCATATAGAGGTCAAATACCTCGCAATGAAATCAATGAATGACGTATTGTCCATATGGATTTGGAGCGATCGTCACAAAATTCGAACTTAGACATACCCTAAAACATCCTATTAGACAAACAAAATTAAATTAAATAATATATGAACAAGCATACTAACAAATTCGGACCTTACACAAACCCTAAACATAATTATCATCAAAAATTAAAAATTAAACAAAGAAAAAGAGAAAAGAACATAGGAATTGAAGTACCTTGATGAATGATTGAAACAATCTACTCAATTAGTGGCAAAATTAACCCAACTTTTAAATCCCTTGAAATTGGGTTTTTTTTCAAGAACACCCAATTAATCCCAAAAACTTTTGATTTTGATGAAGGTCTGATGTTGGATTGGTATTATGTTAAGATTAATCAATGGATTATGAGTGGATTGTGAAAAGAAAATAAAAAAAGTTTGAGTTTTTGGGGTGGAACCGTCGACTAGCGGGTATAATAGAAGGGGGTTTTTGAAATTTATTATTTATTTTTTTTTATATAAGTGCTGAAAAACCCGACCCAGCCGCCATTTGCGGTGGGTGGGCGTATTTTGTGCCTGGGCCGTCTAAAGCTGCCGCCTCCTTGCGCCATTTTTTTACCTGAGTGGTTCCTATGAAAAACGCCAACCGCAAATTCCGGCTGGCCGCCGTAATTTGCGGCTGGGACCCCCCTTTTCATTTTTTTTTCGAATAGCTGTCGGGACTAATTTTTTCTTTGACCCCCTCCCACACTTAGAGCAAAGCATTGTCCTAAATGCTCTAAAATAGAGATAGTCCATAAGTTTAACCTGACTCCCTCATAAATGTGGTCCTTTTTCCGCCCGTATGCACGAAAAAAAAAAAAGCTTACAAACTTTACATGAGGGTGCGGTATTTATTTTTGAGTCGCGCACTCGACTCCTCTTCCATATTTAGCACGCGTCGAGATCCTCGACTCCCGTGGTGCTAGAGCCGAATCCATCTTCCATATGGAGAGTGATCATGTTATCTTCATTTTTAATTATCAATGTCCCCATATCAAAATCTAGTGACATCCTCGCGGTTGCTAGAAATCCACGTCCCAACACAATTGGAGTGTTTTTATCCGGTTCACAATCCATAATGAATAAATCTTCTTTATAACCAATACCGTGGATAACAAAAAGGACATCTACCACAACCCCGTTTGGATCATCAACGGTTTGGTTTCCAAACCGGATACTCGTATTAGTTTGAACTAACTCCCGAATGCCTAACGATTTTGCAACTTTGGCTGGCATCATATTAACACTCGCACCCGAGTCTAACAACGCCAAGTAAGTCTTCTTCTTTTTAAATTGACACATAACTGAAAACTCGCCCGGATCTCTATATTTTATACGAGGCTTGAATTCACATTGTGGTTTAGGCTTAACGTACTCAACTTCAATTGTCCAACCCTCATTATTAACAAAAGACGTTTTGGTGTTGTTCATGAACTTGTCCGTGTTTTCTTTACCCCACATACTCTCAAGCGTCTTACGAATCTCTTCTACATCCACATCCGGTTCTTTTTCTAATTCGGGTGCTTCATTAACCGTGTTAACACAAATGGTTTCAACCTTGCTTGAACTCTCATCGCTCTTCCTCTTCAATTGTCTTTCCAAGTAGAAGTGAAAAGACTTTTATTCCTCAACAATCTCTAGAAGCACATCACGTTCTTCCGGTCTTAGCTCAAACAACATCTTCTCGGTTAGCTTGTGGTCACCCCTAGCTTTCTTGAATTCCTTATACTTTTGTTTCATGGAATCATACAAAATTTCAGCTTTCTCATCTTCACTCAACTCGGAATTTAAGCGTTGATCGGGTCGATTTCTCCCACACTCAACAATTTGATAGATCTCATCCATGTCTATAGTATCATCAACCCTTTCTTCACTCACCACTTCATTCGTGTCAACCTCTTGTACCCCAAGCATCATGCAATAGTCATCATCAAACTCTCTCTCAACTATATAGGCCGAGGGAAACCGTATATTTTTCGAATTACAAAATCTAAAAGCTCCGTTCCCTCCTTCAAAAGTGATAGAACTCGCCCCCGGGTCTATTTTACAACCCGCGGTTGCAATGAATCCACGCCCTACTAATAATGGAACATCTTCATCCGTTGGCATATCAAAAATGATGAATGGTACCTCAAGGAAAACACCTTTCACACTAACCATCACATCACAAAGTACCCCGAGTGCCCTACACTTAGTATTGTTGCCAAGTGTCGCATCGGATTTAATCAATGAACATAGAGTACATTTGTCGTGAAATAATCGCTTGTACGTCACGTATGACATAATATTAATTGTAGATCCCGTGTCAGCAATCACTTTGAATTCACGATGGTCGTTAGCAAAGTGAGGTAATACCCCAATGAAACTTAATTCGAACAATACCTCGCCCGGATCTTCTTCTTAACGAAGGATCTCCGGTCTTCCTTTAACATCTTCTTCTAATGACAACTTTTCATTAAACTCATCGAAACATTCATCCGAAATAACCTCAGATACCGCGTCATCGGGTGCATCATCAAATCGCCCATCATCATCCCAAGTGTCACAATCGGGCATACGACTAATAGTAACATTTTGATCAAGCCACGCATTGATGCTCTCTTTACTAACATAATTCTTTGATTCATCCATCCAAATTGTTCTAAGTTGATGGACTTTCATGGGTTCAAAGTGAACCGTTTCAACTACATTGGAATCTTCAAGTGATGAGTTTAGAGCAATTTTCAACCGTTACCCATTAACCAAAAACGGTTCTCCACCTTTTGGATCTTGTATTTCAATTGCCCCATGTGGAGTAACCTTGGTGACAACGTATGGCCCGTTCCATTTACTCTTCAACTTTCCCGCAAACAACTTCAACCTTGAATTAAATAACCACACACTTTGTCCTACCACAAACGTTCGCCTTACGAGTTACTTATCATGAAACGCTTTCGTTTTCTCTTTGTAGATTTTTGAACTTTCATAAGCATCGCGTCGCAATGCATCTAATGCCGATAGGTCTAACTTCCTTGCTTTTCCCGCCTCATCCATGTTCATGTTCACCTGTTTAATAGTCCACTCTGCACGATGCTCAATTTCAACAGGTAAGTGACATGCCTTCCCATATACAAGTCGGTAAGGTGAAGTACCAATAGGGGTTTTATAAGCTGTCCGGTAAGCCCAAAGCGTATCGTCTAGTCTTAAAGACCAATCTTTGCCATTAGGATTTACGGTTTTCTAAAATCCTTTTTAATTCCCTATTAGATACTTCCACTTCTCCACTTGTTTGGGGATGGTAAGGCGTAGCAATTCGGTGATTTACCCCATAATCCCTTAAGAGTTTAGAAAAATGGGAGTTCTTGAAATGTGAACCCCCATCACTAATTATAGCCTTTGGGACACCGTGACGACATAAAATATTTTTCTTGACAAACTTAAGGACAACTTTGTGGTCGTTGGTCTGAGTAGCCTCAGCCTCCACCCATTTGGAGACATAATCAACAGCTACTAATATGTACTCAAACCCGAAAGACGATGGAAAAGGTCCCATAAAATCTATGGCCCAAACATCAAAAATTTCACAAATCAAAATTGGGTTCATGGGCATTTCATTACGTTTATAAATTCCCCCCATCCGTTGACACATGGCACAATTTTTAACATACTCACTTGCATCTTTGAAAATAGTAGGCCAAAAGAAACCTGAGTCGAGTACTTTGTACCCGGTTTTCTTTATTCCATAATGCCCTCCGCATGCAAAAGTATGGCAATGAGCTAGTATGTCTTTATGCTCGTCTTCTGCTACACATCTCCTTATGATTTGGTCGGGTCCAATTTGGTAAAGAACCGGGTTCTCCCAAATGTAATGCTTAACCTGTGAGAAATAGTAATCCTTCTTGTGCTTGTTCCAATGCTCCGGTACTTTTTTAGTCACCAAATAGTTTACAATATGAGCAAACCAAGGTACCTGCACAACACTAAACAAACACTCGTTCGAGAAATTTTCCTTGTCATAACCCGACCTTAACCATAAGGACGAATACAATAACATATGATTTCATCGCGAGGTATTGACCTCTATATGCGACATTTTTCAAAAACTGCATTCGTTTTTACAATACAAACCATAGCTTTTATTACAAATACAAGGTTTAAACAACTTAATAATGATTATCGTTTAGCGATAATCTTAGACTTACAAACTTTACATGTGATAATAACAATACGACCTCCAACATATTTTACATTACAAATCCTCCGATATGCAGTTTTATTTTTGACACAAATATGCATACTCAAGATCTTGCTTAAATTCAACATGTTGCAGCGGAAGCTTTTAGTTATCACCAGAGAATAAACATGCTTAAAACGTCAACATAAAGTTGGTGAGATATAGGTTTAATGCCGGCAGCGTTATAAATATAGACCACAAGATTTCATATATAAACGTTTTAATAAAAATATTCTAAGTTGTTGAGCACTTGATAACCATACTTAACATTTAATCAACGTCGCATATTCCCTTTATTATGAAATCTTACTACACCGTACCAAGTGTAGTCACCGAAACGAAGTACTGTGCAACCGTTGAATACTGGTCGTCCAGTCCGGTTGGGGTTGTCAGGCCCGATAGATCTATCAACAGGATTCACGTTTACAATACCTCATGTAAATAATAGTTACCAAGTTACAGGGAAGTATGCCAGTGGTACAACTCAACGTAGAATATATATTTTTAATCTCTTGTGTCCATAACGTAAATCATAAAATGCATGTATTCTCATCCCGAAATATTTAGAGTTTAAAAGTGGGACTATATACTCACTTTTGCCTTGAAGGTATTTATCACGACTTGGTCTCCGATAGATATCACGAACCTAACCATATATATAATATATCAACATATTTTCTTTTTAAGTAATAGTTATATATATATATATATATATATATATATATATATATATATATATATATATATATATATATATATATATATATATATATATATATATATATATACTTTTAATACTTTTAATATTTTCTTAGTCCGTAGTTAGCAGTCCGATGTTAGTGGTCCACAATTAGTTGCTCAATAAAATAAATAAAGACCCCATCGTATTCGTATTGATCAGAATTAATCTTGACCCATGGTACCATGTTTTCAAATGACGTGTTGCGTACATAAAGTACCGTGTTGTCAAATGACGTGTTGCGTACAATCATGAGGTCTTATGATTAATCTTCTCGTGTTGTTTACGGGTGATCCTGAAATATATAAAATCAAATCATAAGTAAATATATATGAAATATCATATTAATTAGAAATATATGATTAATTTAATTTTTCTCCAAATATTTTCGTAGCTAAACTAGCTTCGCATACCCGATCTTGTTTTAGTCGTAGTTTCTTCATTACAACTCCGTTTTTGTTGGTTCAACTTGCCACTTCCTTGGATCGAGTCAAATTTTAAGAATATGAACTTAAAATGCCTTAGGTTGTATTCGAAATCACAGGTTATAGGTCAAACTTTGGTGAAACTTATGAAAGTGATCATTTTCCATCATAAAAACAACATTTAATGATCATTTTTCTAAAAATACTTACACTTTGAGTTAAACAATGAAATTTTTATGTGTTAACATATTCATAAGAAATATCATTTTTCCAGAATATGAACTTCCAATTCAAAGCTTAAGATGGTTTTTAATTATCCAACCCAAAACAGCCCCCGGTTGCACTCCGACGACGTAGATTCAGTTTTTAAGGTGTTCTTTGTAAAACCAAGTTATATCTTGTTAAGTTAGCATATCATTATGATATATTACAGGTCTTAAAGTGTTTTAAAATTCAAGTTAGAAGGATCTATTTAGTTTGCGAACAAGTTTGAAATCATTCAAACTATGTTCTTGTTGTTAAAATTTTATACCACAAAATAAGATAGCTATATGAATATGAATTGAATAAGATTATGAATAAGGTTACTACCTCAAGTTACTTGGACAAAGTTACTATAAGAGATGAGAAAAATCCTAGAATCAAAAGAGTGGTGGAGTTGGATTGAAAGGTTGGAAGTAAACTTGTTTACTTGGAAGGATTTTTCAAGTGTTCTTGAATGGATTTTCTTATGATGATTAAGGGTTGTTTTTGAAGCTAGATCTTCATGGTTATTTGCTGAGATTGTGAAGAACACTTAAGGTTCCTAAGAGTGTGTTTTTAGTTAGAGAAAATGTGTAGTAAAAATGAAAATGGAATGGAGTATAAATGGTGGTGAAAAGATGTATAAATTTGTAATATTGTGCAAAAGTCTTGTAATATGCCAAATTGATTAATCATGCATGCTAAGATCCAAAAATGGCTGACTCATAGCTGCTAATAAAGTGATTTTGATGTGTATATACCAATAGTAAATACGTATAGAAGCTGGGTATGATACGGGTACATATACCCTAGATATACGTATAAAAATCTTGAGAAAACGGAACGAGGATTCAAATATAGCTATCTTTTGTAAATATACTTATATTGTTTTATGTATATAAATCCTTTAAAAGTGATAAAATACATATCTATACGATACATGTATAAGCATTATAAGTTTTAAGTATTTAAGTCGAAGAACGTCACATATAGTTATCGTTTTGAAAACTTAAGTTAGTAGTCTCAAAATATACTTATAACTCATTGTTATTAGTACACAATGAGATGTTAAAACATTCTTAGATCATGTTAAATATATAAAAATACATATATATACACAAACGTATAATTATCGTATGTTATATAGTTCGTGATATCATCGGTCAAATTGGACGGTCAAACGTTGTGTAAAACTCTTTTCAAAAACATAAGTCTCAACAATTTAGATTGCTTATCATGTTGGTAAGGTTTAATTTATGTAAATATTAATCTTAAAAGTGTAAAACGATCGGAAAAATCCGGGTCGTTACAGTACCTACCCGTTAAATAAATTTCGTCTCGAAATTTTAAAGTTGTACCTATTTTGCGTTCTCGGGAAACAAATATGGGTACTTTTGTTTCATCTGATCCTCTCGTTCCCAAGTAAACTCGGGACCTCTTCGAGCATTCCAATGAACCTTAATGATTGGTATGTTGCTCTGCTTGAGCCGTTTAACTTCACGGTCCATGATTTCGACTGGTTCTTCTATGAATTGTAGTTTCTCATCGACTTGAATTTCTTCAAGAGGAATGGTGAGATCTTCCTTTGCAAGACATTTCTTGAGGTTTGAGATGTGAAATGAATTATGTACTCCGGCGAGTTGTTGTGGTAACTCGAGTCGATAGGCTACCGGTCCGATGCGTTCGATGATCTTAAACGGGCCTACATACCTTGGGTTCAGTTTACCCCTTTTTCCAAAACGTATTACACCTTTCCAAGGTGACACCTTTAGCATAACCATGTCACCAATCTGAAACTCTAATGGTTTCCTTCGGACATCCGCGTAGCTCTTTTGGCGACTACGGGCTGTTTTCAATCTCTCCTTGATTTGTACTATCTTCTCAGTCGTTTCGTGTATGATCTCGGGACCAGTTAATTGTCGATCTCCTACTTCATTCCAATAGATAGGGGATCTACACTTCCTTCCATACAGTGCTTCCAATGGTGCAGCTTTAATGCTCGCATGATAACTGTTATTATACGAGAATTCTGCTAATGGTAGATACTTATCCCATCCGTTTCCAAAATCAATCACACATGCCCTGAGCATGTCTTCAAGAGTCTGAATTGTTCTTTCACTCTGCCCGTCAGTTTGTGGATGATATGCGGTGCTCATATCCAAACGAGTTCCCAGGGCCTCCTGTAGTGATTGCCAAAACTTTGATGTAAATCTACTATCATGATCGGATATAATGGAAATAGGTATTCCATGCCTTGAAACAATTTCCTTTATGTATAATCGTAATAGTTTCTCCATTCTATCTATTTCCTTTATAGGCAAGAAATGTGCAGATTTGGTGAGACGATCAACTATTACCCAAATGGTGTCATAACCCCAGGCAGTCTTAGGTAACTTTGTGATGAAATCCATGGTAATACCATCCCATTTCCATTCTGGGATTTCTGGTTGTTGAAGTAACCCTGACGGCTTCTGGTGTTTTGCTTTGACTTTGGAATAAGTTAAACATTCCCCAACATATGTTGCAACATCTGTCTTTAAATTAGGCCACCAATAATGCGTCTTAAGATCTTGATACATCTTTCCAACTCCAGGATGTATCGAGTATCTTGTCTTATGTGCCTCGTTCAATATCAACTTCCTTAATCCACCCAACTTTGGTACCCAAATACGGTTTGCAAAATATCGAATTCCGTCTTCCCGTATAACGAGTTGTTTCCCATACTTCTTCATTATTTCATTTCCTATGTTTTCTTTAGTAAGAGCTTCTCGTTGAGCCTCTTTGATTTGTGAGTTGAGATTCATGCGAATTTTTATGTTCATCGCTCGTACTCGAATTGGTTCCCGTTCCTTTCTGCTTAGAGCGTCGGCCACTACATTCACTTTCCCGGGATGATAGGGAATCTCATAATCATAGTCGTTTATCAGCTCGACCTACCTACGTTGCCTCATGTTCAGCTGTTTCTGATCAAAAATATGTTGAAGGCTTTTATGATCAGTAAACACAGTGCATTTAACCCCATATAAATAGTGTCTCCATATCTTCAATGCAAACACTACTGCTCCCAATTCTAAATCATGCGTCGTATAATTCCGCTCGTGAATCTTCAATTGTCGAGATGCGTATGCTATAACTTTCTTCCGGTGCATAAGGACGCAACCAAAACCTTGTCGCGAAGTGTCACAATATATCTCAAAATCATCGTTCCCTTCAGGTAACGATAAAATAGGTGCTGTAGTCAACTTCTTCTTCAGTAATTGAAATGCACTTTCTTGCTCAGAAGTCCATTCGTACTTCTTCTCTTTTTGCGTTAATGCTGTTAATGGTTTAGCTATTCGGGAAAAATCTTGAATAAACCTTCTATAATAACCAGCTAAACCCAAAAATTGGCGTATCTGCGTTGGTGTCTTAGGAGTCTCCCATTTTTCAATGGCCTCAATTTTAGCTGGATCAACCTGAATTCCTTTGCTACTAACAACGTGGCCAAGAAATTGTACTTCTTTCAACCAAAATGCACACTTAGAAAATTTGGCGTATAACTGTTCTTTTCTTAACAATTCTAATACCAACCTTAAATGCTGCTCATGCTCTTGCTCACTCTTGGAATAGATAAGAATATCGTCAATGAAAACGATAACAAACTTATCTAAATACGGACTACAAACTCGATTCATGAGGTCCATGAATACAGCTGGCGCATTATTCAACCCAAACGGCATAACCAAAAATTCGTAATGACCATAACGTGTCCGAAAAGCAGTTTTCGGAATATCTTCTTCTTTGACACGTAATTGATGATAGCCCGATCTTAAGTCGATTTTCGAGTACACACATGATCCTTGCAGTTGATCAAATAAGTCGTCAATTCTCGGTAGTGGATACCGATTCTTGATAGTTAACTTATTTAATTCACGATAATCTATACACATCCTAAAAGATCCATCTTTCTTCTTGACGAATAAAATCGGAGCTCCCCACGGTGAAGTACTTGGTCGTATGAATCCACGGTCCAGTAATTCTTTTAACTGACTCTGAAGTTCTTTTAACTCAGATGGTGCAAGTCTATATGGAGCACGAGCCACTGGTGTAGCTCCTGGTACTAGATCTATTTGAAATTCTACAGATCTAAATGGAGGTAATCCCGGCAACTCTTCCGGAAAGACTTCAGGAAAATCTCTTGCCACAGGCATGCCATTGATGCTCTTCACTTTTTCCTTCGTTTCGACTTTATTAACATGTGCTAAGATAGCATAACACCCTTTCTTCAAGCACTTTTGAGCTTTCAAACAACTAATGAGTTTTAGCTTTGAGTTACCCTTCTCTCCATAAATCATTACTGGCGTTTTATCCTTACGAGGAATGCGAATTGCCTTCTTGGCACACACAACTTCAGCTCCTATTTTGGACATCCAGTCCATGCCGACTATTACATCAAAACTTCCTAATTCTACGGGTATCAAATCAATCTTAAATATTTCTCAAGCTAAATTTATTTTACAATCATGGCAAATTTTATCGGCTTTAATTAGTTTACCATTAGCTAACTCAATCATGTACTTAGCATCTAGAGGTAATGATGAACAATTCAATTTAGCGTAAAAGTCTCTACTCACGTAACTTCTATCAGCACCAGTATCAAATATAATAGATGCGGATAAGTTATTAATGGTAAACGTACCCGTAACAAGCTCCGGGTCTTCACACGCCTCTCTAGAATTAATAACAAATGCTCTTCCACGTGCAGATCCATTATTCTTCTCTGGATTCGGACACTGGCTCTTATAATGACCCTGTTTCCCACACCCATAACAGGTAACAGTGGCCAAGGCAGTTCTATTTGCATTAGTGGCAGGAGTCTTGGTGCCATTTGTATTTGTAACAGGAATCCGACAATCTTCAGCAAGATGACCCCTTCGATTACAATTTTCGCACACCACATTACAATAACCAGAGTGATGTTTGTGGCATCGGTTACATAAAGAATTTCGTCCTTTGTAACCTGAGTTCGAACCGCTACCCGCACCTTGCGTGGTTTCTTGTTTCTTGTTGGATTGTTGATGATTACCTTCCCACTTTCTTTTGTTTCCCGATGTCTTGACATCGGTGTTCTTATCCAGAATAATCTGGTCCATCAACTCGTTCGCCATGGTGATGGCTTCGTGAATAGTCTTAGGTTTTGATGCTGCAACATTTGCTTTGACATTTTTAGGTAAACCATCTTTGTACAGTTCTATCTTCCGTTCTTCGGTTGGTACCAATTTGGGACATAGCAAAGCTAATTCCATGAATCGCTGATTGTAGTTGGTGAGTTCAGTACCAACAACTTTCAGGCTTCCAACTTCCTAACCTCATTCCTTGGACAATACTCGTTGATTAGCATTGTTTTGAATTCTTCCCAGGGAGTATCATAAGCTACATCTCCTCCTACGGCCTTCACATAGTTTTTCCACCATGTGAGTGCACTATCTTGTAAGGTGCACGATGCATACTTGGTCATGTCCTTCTCAATACAACCACTGATTTTAAACACAGACTCAATCTTTTTGATCCACCGGGTTAAACCGACTGGTCCTTCTATTCCACTGAATGATGAGGGCTTGCAACCTTGAAAAGTTTTGTAAGTACATCCCACACGAGGATTTGGGTTAACTGCAGCACCTCTCACAGCCTCGACCCATAACATTCTGTCGTCCACTCGCTGATTGATGAGTTCCTCGATTTCTTGTTCCGTCATTCGGTTCAATCGCGCCATAATCTTCAATAAGAATGAAAAAAAAAAATTATTCACATGGAATATTATAGATGTAGTATGTATTTACAGTACATCGTAGCTTATTAATAATATGAACCAGTTATTATTATAAAAGTCTTTTCTTCTTATAAGCGTTTTATAATTATATCTAGGGTAGTACCTACCCGTTAAAGTTCATACTTAATAGCTTAGTACAGAAATCAATTACTATCACCCAAATAATACTCAACCATGGAAAATTATTGCATTTCACACTTCACTATTTTACATATGCTTATCTTACATCAAACATTAAGCAAACCACACTAGTAATATTATACAAAACGTTATATGATCCCATGGTTTAAAACAACAGCGCATCATTTAACCCAAAACGTTTGTGTTCAAAGAAATCGCTTATAGGTTATCTTGACTGTCTCCCTACATTTTGGCGGAGGGGCTGAAGAACTGGATGCCTGGATAGAACTAATAGGAATAGCGGGAATAGGGGTGGAAGTGTCTGGTGGAGTTGGTGCCACAACATCCTCACTAAACTTGGGATTTGGATTTTCCAATTCAGTAGCCTTTCGTTTCTTTCCTTTTTCAAACTTGTCTTTCGTAATTTCCTGTATTTCTTCCTCCTCAGGATCACTTTCCGGATCCTCTTCAATTGATTCATCCAAAAATTTTGAGTCTTCCCCAAAGGTATCATTTTTATCATCGGACAGGTTAATGACTGGAACACCATCTAAAGATTCTGGTTCGGAGTCGCTGAATGTGATAACAAGTTCTAAGCCAGACATCTATCACATAACAACTAGCACGTTAGTACCACATAATATTTACATATTAATTTTTTTTAACCAACAAGGATAAGCAATAGTTTTCGAAATCAAACACGGTCAAAGTCCAGACTCACTAATGCATCCTAACAAACTCGATAAGACACACGAATGCAAATTTTCTGGTTCTCTAAGACCAACGCTCTGATACCACATGTCATAACCCGACCTTAACCATAAGGACGAATACAATAACATATGATTTCATCGCGAGGTATTGACCTCTATATGCGACATTTTTCAAAAACTGCATTCGTTTTTACAATACAAACCATAGCTTTTATTACAAATACAAGGTTTAAACAACTTTATAATGATTATCGTTTAGCGATAATCTTAGACTTACAAACTTTACATGTGATAATAACAATACGACCTCCAACATATTTTACATTACAAATCCTCCGATATGCAGTTTTATTTTTGACACAAATATGCATACTCAAGATCTTGCTTAAATTCAACATGTTGCAGCGGAAGCTTTTAGTTATCACCAGAGAATAAACATGCTTAAAACGTCAACATAAAGTTGGTGAGATATAGGTTTAATGCCAGCAGCGTTATAAATATAGACCACAAGATTTCATATATAAACGTTTTAATAAAAATATTCTAAGTTGTTGAGCACTTGATAACCATACTTAACATTTAATCAACGTCGCATATTCCCTTTATTATGAAATCTTACTACACCGTACCAAGTGTAGTCACCGAAACGAAGTACTGTGCAACCGTTGAATACTGGTCGTCCAGTCTGGTTGGGGTTGTCAGGCCCGATAGATCTATCAACAGGATTCGCGTTTACAATACCTCATGTAAATAATAGTTACCAAGTTACAGGGAAGTATGCCAGTGGTACAACTCAACGTAGAATATATATTTTTAATCTCTTGTGTCCATAACGTAAATCATAAAATGCATGTATTCTCATCCCGAAATATTTAGAGTTTAAAAGTGGGACTATATACTCACTTTTGCCTTGAAGGTATTTATCACGACTTGGTCTCCGATAGATATCACGAACCTAACCATATATATAATATATCAACATATTTTCTTTTTAAGTAATCGTTATATATATATATATATATATATATATATATATATATATATATATATATATATATATATATATATACTTTTAATACTTTTAATATTTTCTTAGTCCGTAGTTAGCAGTCCGATGTTAGTGGTCCACAATTAGTTGCTCAATAAAATAAATAAAGACCCCATCGTATTCGTATTGATCAGAATTAATCTTGACCCATGGTACCATGTTGTCAAATGACGTGTTGCGTACATAAAGTACCGTGTTGTCAAATGACGTGTTGCGTACAATCATGAGGTTTTATGATTAATCTTCTCGTGTTGTTTACGGGTGATCCTGAAATATATAAAATCAAATCATAAGTAAATATATATGAAATATCATATTAATTAGAAATATATGATTAATTTAATTTTTCTCCAAATATTTTCGTAGCTAAACTAGCTTCGCATACCCGATCTTGTTTTAGTCGTAGTTTCTTTATTACAACTCCGTTTTTGTTGGTTCAACTTGCCACTTCCTTGGATCGAGTCAAATTTTAAGAATATGAACTGAAAATACCTTAGGTTGTATTTGAAATCACAGGTTATAGGTCAAACTTTGGTGAAACTTATGAAAGTGATCATTTTCCATCATAAAAACAACATTTAATGATCATTTTTCTAAAAATACTTACACTTTGAGTTAAACAATGAAATTTTTATGTGTAACATATTCATAAGAAATATCATTTTTCCAGAATATGAACTTCCAATTCAAAGCTTAAGATGGTTTTTAATTATCCAACCCAAAACAGCCCCCGGTTGCACTCCGACGACGTAGATTCAGTTTTTAAGGTGTTCTTTGTAAAACCAAGTTATATCTTGTTAAGTTAGCATATCATTATGATATATTACAGGTCTTAAAGTGTTTTAAAAGTCAAGTTAGAAGGATCTATTTAGTTTGCGAACAAGTTTGAAATCATTCAAACTATGTTCTTGTTGTTAAAATTTTATACCACAAAATAAGATAGCTATATGAATATGAATTGAATAAGATTATGAATAAGGTTACTACCTCAAGTTACTTGGACAAAGTTACTATAAGAGATGAGAAAAATCCTAGAATCAAAAGAGTGGTGGAGTTGGATTGAAAGGTTGGAAGTAAACTTGTTTACTTGGAAGGATTTTTCAAGTGTTCTTGAATGGATTTTCTTATGATGATTAAGGGTTGTTTTTGAAGCTAGATCTTCATGGTTATTTGCTGAGATTGTGAAGAACACTTAAGGTTCCTAAGAGTGTGTTTTTGGTTAGAGAAAATGTGTAGTAAAAATGAAAATGGAATGGAGTATAAATGGTGGTGAAAAGATGTATAAATTTGTAATATTATGCAAAAGTCTTGTAATATGCCAAATTGATTAATCATGCATGCTAAGATCCAAAATTGGCTGACTCATGGCTGCTAATAAAGTGATTGTGATGTGTATATACTAATAGTAAATACGTATAGAAGCTGGGTATGATACGTGTACATATACCCTAGATATACGTATAAAAATCTTGAGAAAACGGAACGAGGATTCAAATATAGCTATCTTTTGTAAATATACTTATATTGTTTTATGTATATAAATCCTTTAAAAGTGATAAAATACATATCTATACGATACATGTATAAGCATTATAAGTTTTAAGTATTTAAGTCGAAGAACGTCACATATAGTTATCGTTTTGAAAACTTAAGTTAGTAGTCTCAAAATATACTTATAACTCATTGTTATTAGTACACAATGAGATGTTAAAACATTCTTAGATCATGTTAAATATATATAAATACATATATATACACCAACGTATAATTATCGTATGTTATATAGTTCGTGATATCATCGGTCAAATTGGACGGTCAAACGTTGTGTAAAACTCTTTTCAAAAACATAAGTCTCAACAATTTAGATTGCTTATCATGTTGGTAAGGTTTAATTTATGTAAATATTAATCTTATAAGTGTAAAACGATCGGAAAAATCCGGGTCGTTACATTCCTGGATTGGTTTAGCAGGGTCAAAAGGTGGCGGGGGTATCCTAGACAAAGGGTCTGCCACTACATTCTCTATTCCCTTCTTATCCCTTATTTCCAAATCAAACTCTTGCAACAGAAAGATCCACCTAATAAATCTAGGCTTGGTCTCCTTTTTCTCTAACAAATGTCTCAATGCACTATGGTCCGAGAAAACAACTACCTTAGATCCCCACAAATATGATCTAAACTTGTCTAAGGCAAATACTACCGCTAATAACTCCTTTTCGGTTGTGGTGTAATTCACTTGGGCTTCCGAAAAAGTCTTACTAGCATAGTATATAACTACCGGCTTCCTATCAACCCTTTGCCCTAAAACAGCCCCAGCTGCGTAGTCGCTTGCATCACACATGATTTCAAACGGTTCGGTCCAATCGGGTGATTGCAAAATGGGTGCCTCGGTCAACTTACGCTAAAGGGTGCTAAAGGCCTCCTGACATTGGTCATCTAAGTCAAACGGTGCAGCTTTTAACAACAAGTTGTACAATGGTTTAGAAATCGCACTAAAATCTTTAATAAACCTAAGATAGAACCCCGCATGTCCCAAAAATGACCTTACCCCCTTGACATTGGTCGGTGGTGGCAACGTTGAAGTTAGTTGCACCTTGGCTCTATCTACTTCAAATCCTCGTTCTGACACAGTGTGTCCCAAAACCACCCCTTCCCTTACCATAAAATGGCTCTTTTCCCAACTAAGGACGAGATTGGTCTCGGTACATCATTTTAAAACCTTTTCAAACATTTTTAGACACGATTCAAAAGACTTGCCAAATATTGAGAAATCATCCATGAAAATTTCTAAAGACTCGCCTATTAATTCTAAAAAAATACTCATCATACACCTTTGAAAAGTAGCAGGTGCATTACACAAACCAAAAGGCAATCGTCTAAAAGTGGAAGTTCCATATGGACAAGTAAAAGTTGTTTTTTCTTGGTCATTAGGATGGATAGGTATTTGGTTGTATCCCGAATACCCATCCAAGAAACAGTAAAACTTTGACCTGACAACTTCTCAATTATTTGGTCAATAAAAGGCAAGGGAAAGTGGTCTTTTGAAGTTGTGGCATTTAACTTCCTATAATCAATACATACCCGCCAACCTGTCACGGGACGAGTTGTGATCTTTTCTCCTTCCTCGGTTTCCATGATCGCGATTCCAGCTTTCTTTGGCACTGTTTGAGTGGGACTCACCCACTGACTATCCGAAATAGGGAAGATAATCCCTGCATCCAACCACTTAAGCACCTCTTTCTTTACAACCTCCTGTATGTTCGGGTTTAACCTTCTTGAGTGTCACGAGAAGGTTTAACCTCAAAATCTGTCACTATATGATGCATACACACTGAGGGACTTATCCCTTTCAAATCAGCTATTGTCCATCCCACTGCAGCTTTGTACTTATTGAGCACCTCCATTAAAGCTTGTTCCTGCACACCTGTCAAATCTGAAGCAATAATAACTGGCAAAGTGCCATTAGTACCCAAGAATGCATACTTTAAATGGGACGGTAGCGGTTTAAGCTCAAGGGTCGGTGGTGACTCTAACGAAGGTTTTGTGTTGGTATCTATGGACTTGGGTAATGGCTCATATTTATGAGTTTAAGGTGGTAACCTAGAGTCCATTATACTTGCTATGGCCAACTCAACTGCCTTAACTTCCTCGCACTCAATGTCATCCTCATCTCCTAAGCAAAATACTTCCACCACATCATTTGTTATCAAATGAGAAGTATGTTTTTCCACCTGCTCATCAACTATTTCTACTTGGTAGCATTCATGGACATATGGGACATGAAGAGGATTAAAGATATTAATCCTCATTTTCCTATTTCTGAATGATATGTCCATGGCACCCGTTCTACAGTTTATATGGGCATTTATAGTGGCCAAAAGTTGGGCGCCCCAAGATTATCGTGGTTTGGGTATCTCTATTCCTAGGTTCAATATCCATCACTACAAAGCCAACCGGGTAATAGAAATTCTCCACTTTTACTATCACATCTTCTAACATACCCCTAGGTGTTTTGATTGATTCGTCTGCTAGTTGAATGATTATATCTATTCTTTTCATCAATCCTAATTCAAATTGGTCAACTAGGCAAAAAGGTAAGATATTAATTCTAGCTCCTAGGTCCAATAACGTCTTTTCACATTTATGTTTCCTACGGTCACCGCTATCAATGGGGTCCCTGGGTCCTTAAACTTAGGTGGGAGTGTACCCGAGACAACTGCACTTAGGTGCTCGGTTAGCTCCACCTTCTTGGGTAAAGTCGCCCTTTGCTTCCTCTTTTGAGTGCAAAGGTCTTTCAAAAACTTAGCGTAGGACGGGACTTGCTTAATAGCATCGAGAAGGGGCAAATTAATCTTAACCTATTTAAATGTTTCCCACATGTCTTCCGGTTGTGGTCTCTTCTTCCCATAAGGGAAGTGGTTCGGTGACTCTAAGGCTTTGGGAAATGGGACGGGTTTTGGTTCCGTACCCAATTTCCCAATTTCCTCAATGACGGGTTCTTTATTTTCCACCCCTTTCCCAAAGTCATTATTTTCACTTACCTCATCCTCCTCATCAAGAATGATAGGAGACTTACGTGCATCGTGTTGAGCTACCTCTTTCTCACCAACCTTATTGTCATACTTCTTTCCACTTCGCAAGGTGCCTACCATATTCACACTATGTCCTTTGCTCGAGTCCTTATGATTTGGATTTAATACTGTATAACTCAGAATAGTACCCGACTCCCGATTTCCCTTACTCTCCGCTACATTACCATTCACACTATGTCCTTTGCTCGAGTCCTTATGATTTGGATTTAATACTACATTACCAATTTCTTTAGCCAATGCACCAATAGACTTGTTTTGCACCTCCACTATTTTCTACATTTCGAAAATAAACGCGTCCATCTTGGCATCCAAGATTGATGGTTATTGGGTGGAGAACCGTTTTGATTTTGGTTTTGGTTTTGATTTTGGTAATTGTTTTGGTTTTGGTTTCGGTTATTGGGATAAGGGTTTTGGTATAAAAAATTTTGTAGTTCCCTTGATTTTGGAAGTTATTTTGATTTTGGAAGTTGTTTTGAGGTCTTGGTTGTGTTCCTTGATTGTTAGCATTTAAAGCGTTGTTGTTGCTCCAACTAAAGTTTGGATAATTTCTCCATCCCGGATTATACGTGTTGGAGTATGGATCAAATCTCCTTCCCTGAACCTCGTTAACCTGTTCTTCCATTATCTGTTGATTCACTGGTGGAATCCCATTCCTACACCTGTGCGCAAAATGAGAAGGATCTCCACATATCTCACAAACTTCCTGAACCTGCGAAACATTACAAGCAAGACCCTGGTTTGGGTTGTTAAATATAAGCATTTTCAAATCATCTAGTTCTTGTTCTAAGTTACTAGATGAACCACCTGAGTCGGAAACATGATTCACTCAGGAAGTACTAGGTTGTTTCCGATTGACTGAAGCTTGGGTTTTCGAACCCTTGCTTAATTGCTCAAAGAAGGTCCATTTGTCATCACTAGATCGAGTTAAAAACGCCCCACCACTAGCCACCAAAAGGAATTGCCTATTTTGGGAATATATATCATAGAAAACTTTAACCAATTCCCACTTTGGTATCTCATGGTGTAGGCATGCCCTAAGTAATTCCTTCAAACGTTCGTACACTTCATGAAAAAGTTCACCAGGAAATTGCCTAAAAGATTTTATTTGCGTATGCATTTCCGAGGTCTTACTTATCGGGTAGAACTCCTCTAAAAACTTCTTTTTCATTTCCGCCCAAGTATTAATACTCCGGACGGGTAAAGAGAGAAACCAACGTTTTGCCTTATCTTTCAATGAATAAGGAAATAAGCGAAGGTGTACCTTCTCATCAGTGAAACCGTTTACCTGATTAGTAGCACATATTTCATTAAACTCAGTGATGTGTTCATATGGTTCCTCATTGGCCATACCTCGGTAGGTTGGCCAGATCGATATGAGTTGAGGTCGGACCTCAAATCGTCGTGTGTTTCCTCCTGCAGGTGCAGGAAAAACAATGGGTGAATGGTCCGCATAATCACTCGGTTGGTAGTAGGAGTCTACTCCTCTTTCACGGACAACCATTTTGGTTTGTTCAACAAAAACTTCCTCTTCGACGTCGGAGTCTTATTTAGGCGAGTTTGGTGGAACGATAGGATGTAACTCGGGTGGTGGTTGTGTTGAAGCTGAAGCCACCGTCGAGCTTTTAAGAATCCTTGTAGCTTTTCGATTAGCTTTTGCAGATTTCTCGATTTTCGGGTTTAAAGGTTCAAGATTTTGATCTCCTGAACTCCGAGTTTGCATACACTAACCTGCACTTCAACAGAAACAAGAATACCGAGCGTAAAACTAACAATCAAAATAAAAGAAAACAATATTTTTGGGTTTTTTTATGTTTTATGATTTTTATGGTTTTTCTAATTTAACAAGAAAGCAAATAAAATAAGAGCTTGCAATCAAGCGCACACTTCCCCGGCAGCGGCACCAAAATTTGATCGGTGTCGAAGGGCCGGTCAAAAATAGCCTAATTACTCTACTTTAGATAGGGTAAGCAGGATTCATTCCGCAGGAAGTTATAGTTAACTAGCAAGCAATTTCAAGATTGGTTTGTTTGTGATTAACGAAAATTAACTAATGTAAAGAATAGATTAACAATTACTAAACAAATGTAAACTTTGAGTATTTAAGAACATAAACAATGAGCTAAATGAAAAGGTTGTAATCAATTGGATGGAAGACTTTATTCCTTTACAATCCCAATTATGCATGCATTAGTTCAACAAATCCTTATGCTATCAAATTATCAACTAAATCTCATAGACAAGACTTCTTCAGTTTTCTAATTTATGATTATCTTGGGCACAAGCAATGCTACTTACACACGTTGTCTTTATCCCTATACTAAATTATAACTAGGTTGGATTAAGCACAAGATGTTAAATATCAATCACTTGTCTTGCAACAATCAATAACTTTCAAACTTGCATTAATTGATAATTCAAAAGATTCAATGAAATTATAAACCAAAAGACATAAGGATTACAAAATCAAGAATCACATAAGTAATTGAAGAACTAAACATACAATAATTGTTCATGTAAGGAATAAAGTAAAAGAGACTAGCCAAGCATGTTGGTGATGATGATCATGGTTATTTCTTGAAGTTGCATGATGAACACTCCTTGAATCCTAGCTTGAATCTTTGTTTGATGATGATTGATGGTGTGTTTTTTTGTATTTTATGCTCTCAAAACTGATGGAAAAGGTGTGGAATTCATAGCCTAGGGTTTACCTTATATAGGGGCGAAGTAGGGTATTCCCCAAGCATGAAATCCCTCAAATTCGGCCTCAAATTCTATCCAAAAATAGCCTCAGCCGTAAATTATGCTCACCGGGCGCAAATTACGCCCGGGCGCCAATTCCAGGCGCCTCCTTATGCTCGAATTCCACCTGAATAGTTTGTGACCCCAGGCCAGGCGCCTCCTTGCGCCCACGAGCCACAATTTGCGGCTGGGTTCCATTTTTCGCGTCTTTTTCTCGTTTTAACCCTCGTTTTCGCGTTTTGTCTTGACTTGTTACCCATTATGAAAACCTTATAAAATGACTTTTTAAACTTCAAATGCATGCGTAAAATCCATCTCTTAATATCAAATACGATCGGTATTTATGAACCGATCATTGAGCTTTATTGGTGAGCTACTAGTACCATCATCATCACCCTCATCTTTCTTGTGCCTTTTGGGAGCCTTCTCAGATTCATGCTCCCCTCAATAGTTTTCTTATTCTTTTCATGCTGTTTCTTCTCCCCTTTTTTGACATTATGAGGGATTAAAGCAGAAGTTAGGGGAACAGAGAGCTCAGTGTCACTATCACTGTCTCTAGACAAGACATGATGATTCCATTCAACATCAACACGCGAAATATTTATTGTTGGGTCACTCTCAAAAGTATGCCGACACAGATTTACATTTCTAATTTCATTTCTGAAGGCTATCCTAGTGACACCCTCCATTTCAGCTCCCTAATCAGTAGTCCATTCAACAATCTGCCCGAGAGTGTAAAGATGTTGAACAAACTCAAAAGCTGGAACTCGGGCAACAACCTATTTTTGCAGGTTGGGATTTTCTTCTTCTAAGAGCACATTATCCTCAATGAGATAATGATTGACTCGTCTATCCCTTTTAAGTTCAGCTTTAAGATTTGAGATATCAACAATGTATTCTTCATGGGTCAACAGCTTGTCACCCAGTTCAGTAGAGGCTACCCGATGGTGATTGATGTCCCGAGCCACGAGATTTGAGAAGTCAACCAATTGTTTAAGATGGCCTTCAACAGTAATGGAGGCACGCGGAGCAACAAAGTTAGTAACTGTTTAAAAAGTCTTGCCTATTGCATGATAAATGTGCTGCTCTATTGAAGGTAGCAGTTGTGAGACAACTTTCTGAACATCCAGAATGACTAAACCTTACATTTCATCCACCTTTAAAGAACTTGGTGGAGGTGAAGAAGTTCTAATCAATGTGCATTTCACCATGATCATCACCATTTTTACCCTTGCCTTGATCAGAAGGTTTGGAACCAATCTTGTCAGCATCATTATCAAAACCAGTGCCCATTTCTGAATCAGGGGCAAGTGGTGTAGAAACAGCAGTCGCAGTATCAGTTGCAACTGGTTTAGTATCAGCAACAACAATGATAGTAGCAACCGTCTTAGGTTCAACATCCATTTCTTCATTAATATCATCTTTAGTATAGCGGACAAGAACATCCTCCTTTTCATTAGCAATAGAGGGGACCCAAGAACCAGTAGTGAGAGCAATATGTGTGATGACCCGGAAATTTCCGATCAAATTTAAACTTTAATCTTTATATGTTTCCGACACGATATACAAAATCTGTAATGTTGGGTCTCGACAGTTTTGAAATCTATATTCATGTCATCAATTACCCATTGAACCTTACCCGATGATTCACGAACGATGGTGTGCAAATAAATTTGTAAACATATATATATATAAATATGTAAATGTATGTATATACAAATATAAATATAAATATAAATGTATATATAATATGTGAAATTAATAAAATAAACTTAAATCATTCGAGTTAAATATATAAAATAATATATAGAATTATTAAGTTGAATATTTCTATGAATTCTATATATTGTAATATTCGAATATTAAATATTCAATGTATGTTAGTACATATATTACATAATTAATAATATGTAATACTAATATCTAATATAATAAGTTTAATTAAAAATTAAATTATAGTTGTTATAGTTACTACTTTCAATAATAATATTTATATTAGTATTATTAATATGAAAATGGATACATATATAAATTGTTATATTATTATTATTAACATTATTATAATTAGTATTCTTATTAGTATCATTAATAATATGATTAGTATCATTTTTATGATTACTTTTATTCTTATTATTAATATAATTTTGATAAAATTATTATTAATATTAATGTTATTATTATATTTCTATTATTACAATTATTATTAAAATTTATAACATTCACAGATTTATTAATAGATTTATATTATTAATTAATATTACAAAATTTACAGAAATATAAATATAGATATATATATGAATACAGTTATATACAAATATAATTGCAGATAATTACAATTCCCGTTTTCAATCGCTATCTTCTCTGTTGACATTTGTCTACCTAATTGATACGAACGAATCCAATTTATTTATGATGCTGCTATACTTCTAATTTTTTATGCTGCTGCTATACAAATAGACCACTTTATTTATGCTGTTGCTATACTTCTAAATTTTTTTCGTGATCAACAAACTCTCATCTATCAATCCATCTTCGCTAACTATTGTTCCGTTCACCATGAAAATCATCGAATATTTCGCACCATCATCGTGGTTACTGCTATTACACGTTTCTGTTTTCTATTTGTTGCAACCCACACTCACACCACCATGTAAACCCGATACCTGCTAACATTACTGTTTCTGTTTCAACTAATAACCGTACACCACAACCATCATCTCTCTATCTCTCCCTCTCCCTCATATTTTTTTCTGTTCTAATTCATTTATAAGATTGTTATTAAACCGAGCCCCCACAAAAGCAATACAATGATAATGATTAATAAACAACGAGTGCTGTATGAGCTGTTAAAGTTCGATTAAAAAAAGAGAGAAAGAAAGCGAACATAAAAACCCTACCTGGTGACTACAGCAACTCCCACTTGTTTATTTTTCTTTTTCTCTTTCAATAATAACGAAGTATGATGATACGTTATCAGATTATCCTTGGGCCATAAATTACCGAATGGATTACAGATTTGTAGTTGGGACATCACTTTACTTCGGGCCATATAGTTATTAAATCATGATGGGGCCAATTAAATGTAGTTGGGTCAAGATTTCAGTGGGCTCCTTAATCGGGTTAAATAGTTTTGGGTAGCAAACTAAATCAGAATAACAGAAGCAGCCGCATGGTTATGGGTGGTTGTGAGTGAGCGAAAGGTCTCGGGTTCGAGCCCTGTCAAAGACAGTTATTTTCTTTTTGGAGCTTTTTCATGTGAGGTAGTATTATTATTACTCTTATTGCTCTTATTATTATTATTATATTATTATTATTACTATTAATATTATTATTATTATTATATTAATACCAATCTAGATATCATAATTATTATATTATTAACACTAATATAATTAGGATTTCGAATGTTAAATTAAAAACGATTAAGGTTGTGATCATGAATATTGTTAAGGTAATTATTACCGAGAAGTATAGTTATAAGTACGTTTATGAGTAAAGATGAATATAAATACAATCAAGTCGTGATTAAATAAAATTATCATTTTTATTAAGATTATCATTATTACTAAGAATAACATGTTTATTAAAATCATCATTTAAATTATTAATAGAATTATCATTAAAATTATGATTTTTGTTAAAAACTATCATTTTTATTAAAGTTATCATTATTAGAAAAATTATCATTATTAGAAAAATTATCATTTTTATTAAACTTATCATTATTATTATTATTATTGAAAGTATCATGATTATTATTACTTTTATCATTAATATTATTATTATCATTAAACATGATTTTGTTATTATATTTAATAATATTATTTTTATTATTATTATCATTATTTTTATTATCATTATTATAAGTATCATTATTTTTAATATTGTATTTACAACAAAAATTAAACATAAGAAAACATACTTAATAAAACTATATTATAATTATTTATTTAATGTATACAAAATAAATGTAATTAATTAGGTTACTAATGAAACACATAATTAAAATAACATTTATAGAATTAACAATAAATAAATTTGTTTGATTACAATTATATGTTTTAATATATATATCCGATATAGGTTCATGAATCCGAGGCCAACCTTACATTTGTTCAATGATGTTATACGTATTTTTACTACAAAATACAGTATGGTGAGTTTCATATGATCCCTTTTACTCTTTACATTTTTGGGCTGAGAATACATGCAAATGTTTATTAACTGTTTTACAATATTTATATGCGTGAGTTTCATTTGATCCCATTTACTCTTTACATTTTTGGGACTGCGAATACATGCGCTGTTTTTACAACTGCTTTATTAAATGCCTTTGAAATATATTTTGAACTGCGAATACATAAAATGCTTTTATAAATGTTTGACGAGATAGACACAAGCAAAACATTCCTCGAATGAATTATTATACAGACAGAAGTTCTGCGGATTATTATTGAATTATGTAGACATGATAATTGCCACCATTGAATTATGTGGACATGATAATTGCCACCATTGAATTATGTGGACATGATAATTGCCACTAGTTGATGTGAATGTTATATATCGAGAGAATGATTTTATACACAGGTTATGTGTATGTTATTTTTGTGCACAAGATATGTGTACGGTTACTATGATTTATGAAAATGGTTTCGTACACGAGAAAGATGTACTGTATTTAAAAGATATAGCATGTACATTACAGATGGGTATAGGATTCGGGCCCATTTGTACCATGCAGCATTTAAATTTTGTGGTCTATCAAAATGATGAATTTTATTGTTTTATGATAAACCTATGAACTCACCAACCTTTTGGTTGACACTTGAAAGCATGTTTATTCTCATGTATGAAAGAAATCTTTCGCTGTGCATTTGCTCAATTTAAGGACATTACTTGGAGTCGATCATCGCTCTGGGATCAAATGTTGATGACTTCGTCCAGATAGATTAGGACGGGGTATTTCAGATGGTATCAGAGCGGTGGTCTTAGCGAACCAGGTCTTGCATTAGTGTGTCTAATTGATAGTTGTTAGGATGCATTAGTGAGTCTGGACTTCGACCGTGTCTGCATGTCAAAAGTTTTGCTTATCATTTTTGTTGGAAATTGTTTGCTTATCATTCTTAGTCTAGACACATCTTATTGCATTTATTGCATGAATAGTGTATAGACAAAATTCATATCTTAGCGTATCTGTCACTGTAGACTTTGTCTGACACGTTTCCTTAATTTTCTCCGTAATTCACGGGATCTTTGGAAGTATGTATAGATATTCTATATATAATTAGAATATCATTCGATATTCGAAAATCATTTCATATCAAAACCCTTTAACTGATCGTGAGAGATGGATCCAACACCTAGCTTGGATTCCATTAGTTCTGGAAGCGATTTCGAGATGCATATTGAAGCAGACTCCGAAGTCAATGAACCAGAATTGCCTCAACCATTTAGTTATTTTTCTTTCTGGAGGAGATGGGGGTGGATCCGAGACTTACTCACTCGATGGAGAAATGAAGAAGGCGAGCCCTACGGTGAACCAAACTTACCTCCTAACATCGGAGAAAACGATGTACTCACCGGTGAACCTATGCGCAACACTGTATTCACCTTTCTTGCTAAAGTTTTCCACCTCGAAGGTCGCATTACTGCAATCTCAGAAAATATTCAACCTCTACTTCCGAATACCAATCGAAGAGGGATATTAGAAGAAGTTAGGGAACTTCGAATTGATAATCAAGATCTATCGAATTAGATGAGTGGATGGATAGAAATGATAGAGGGTAGGATAGAAAACCTGACAAGGATGGTGCGTGATCTACAAGCTATACTTACTACACCAATATTAAAATGTCCCGTTCTTATTGATTAAAAACGTTCCATATTAATTGATTTCGTTGCGAGGTTTTGACCTCTATATGAGATGTTTTTCAAAGACTGCATTCATTTTTAAAACAAACCATAACCTTTATTTCATAAATAAAGGTTTAAAAAGCTTTACGTAGATTATCAAATAATGATAATCTAAAATATCCTGTTTACACACGACCATTACATAATGGTTTACAATACAAATATGTTACATCGAAATCAGTTTCTTGAATGCAGTTTTTACACAATATCATACAAACATGGACTCCAAATCTTGTCCTTATTTTAGTATGCAACAGTGGAAGCTCTTAGTATTCACCTGAGAATAAACATGCTTTAAACGTCAACAAAAATGTTGGTGAGTTATAGGTTTAACCTATATATATCAAATCGTAACAATAGACCACAAGATTTCATATTTCAATACACATCCCATACATAGAGATAAAAATCATTCATATGGTGAACACCTGGTAACCGAGATTAACAAGATGCATATATAAGAATATCCCCATCATTCCGGGACACCCTTCGGATATGATATAAATTTCGAAGTACTAAAGCATCCGGTACTTTGGATGGGGTTTGTTAGGCCCAATAGATCTATCTTTAGGATTCGCGTCAATTAGGGTGTCTGTTCCCTAATTCTTAGATTACCAGACTTAATAAAAAGGGGCATATTCGATTTCGATAATTCAACCATAAAATGTAGTTTCACGTACTTGTGTCTATTTTGTAAATCATTTATAAAACCTGCATGTATTCTCATCCCAAAAATATTAGATTTTAAAAGTGGGACTATAACTCACTTTCATAGATTTTTACTTCGTCGGGAAGTAAGACTTGGCCACTGGTTGATTCACGAACCTATAAAAATATATACATATATATCAAAGTATGTTCAAAATATATTTACAACACTTTTAATATATTTTGATGTTTTAAGTTTATTAAGTCAGCTGTCCTCGTTAGTAACCTACAACTAGTTGTCCACAGTTAGATGTACAGAAATAAATCGATAAATATTATCTTGAATCAATCCACGACCCAGTGTATACGTATCTCAGTATTGATCACAACTCAAACTATATATATTTTGGAATCAACCTCAACCCTGTATAGCTAACTCCAACATTCACATATAGAGTGTCTATGGTTGTTCCGAAATATATATAGATGTGTCGACATGATAGGTCGAAACATTGTATACGTGTCTATGGTATCTCAAGATTACATAATATACAATATAAGTTGATTAAGTTATGGTTGGAATAGATTTGTTACCAATTTTCACGTAGCTAAAATGAGAAAAATTATCCAATCTTGTTTTACCCATAACTTCTTCATTTTAAATCCGTTTTGAGTGAATCAAATTGCTATGGTTTCATATTGAACTCTATTTTATGAATCTAAACAGAAAAATTATAGGTTTATAGTCAGAAAAATAAGTTACAAGTCTTTTTTGTAAAGGTAGTCATTTCAGTCGAAAGAACGACGTCTAGATGACCATTTTAGAAAACATACTTCCACTTTGAGTTTAACCATAATTTTTGGATATAGTTTCATGTTCATAATAAAAATCATTTTCCCAGAATAACAACTTTTAAATCAAAGTTTATCATAGTTTTTAATTAACTAACCCAAAACAGCTCGCGGTGTTACTACGACGGCGTAAATCCGGTTTTACGGTGTTATTCGTGTTTCCAGGTTTGAAATCATTAAGTTAGCATATCATATAGATATAGAACATGTGTTTAGTTGATTTTAAAAGTCAAGTTAGAAGGATTAACTTTTATTTGCGAACAAGTTTAGAATTAACTAAACTATATTCTAGTGATTACAAGTTTAAACCTTCGAATAAGATAGCTTTATATGTATGAATCAAATGATGTTATGAACATAATTACTACCTCAAGTACCTTGGATGAACCTACTGGAAATGAGAAAAATAGATCTAGCTTCAAAGGATCCTTGGATGGCATGAAAGTTCTTGAAGCAGAATCATGACACGAAAACAATTTCAAGTAAGATTTCCACTCTTGTTATAGTTATAGAAATTGAATTAAAGTTTGAATATGATTATTACCTTGTATTACAAAGATAACCTACTGTAAGTAACAAAGGTTTCTTGATCTTGGATGATTACTTGGAATGGATTTAGAAAACTTGGAAGTAAACTTGCAATCTTGGAAGTATTCTTGATTTTATGAAACTAGAACTTTTGGAATTTATGAAGAAAACTTAGAACTTGAAGATAGAACTTGAGAGAGATCAATTAGATAAAGAAAATTGAAGAATGAAAGTGTTTGTAGGTGTTTTTGGTCGTTGGTGTATGGATTAGATATAAAGGATATGTAATTTTGTTTTCATGTAAATAAGTCATGAATGATTACTCATATTTTTGTAATTTTATGAGATATTTCATGCTAGTTGCCAAATGATGGTTTCCACATGTGTTAGGTGACTCACATGGGCTGCTAAGAGCTGATCATTGGAGTGTATATACCAATAGTACATACATCTAAAAGCTGTGTATTGTACGAGTACGAATACGGGTGCATACGAGTAGAATTGTTGATGAAACTGAACGAGGATGTAATTGTAAGCATTTTTGTTAAGTAGAAGTATTTTGATAAGTGTCTTTAAGTCTTTCAAAATTGTATGAATACATATTAAAACACTACATGTATATACATTTTAACTGAGTCGTTAAGTCATCGTTAGTCGTTACATGTAAATGTTGTTTTGAAACCTTTAGGTTAACGATCTTGTTGAATGTTGTTAACCCATTGTTTATTATAACAAATGAGATGTTAAATTGTTATATTATCATGATATTATGATATATAATATATCTTAGTATGATATATATACAGTTAAATGTCGTTACAACGATAATCGTTACATATATGTCTCGTTTCGAAATCATTAAGTTAGTAGTCTTATTTTTACATATGTATTTCATTGTTAATACACTTAATAATATATTTACTTATCATTTAACATAATTAACCAATTGTATCAATATCTTAATATGATTAATATGTACCTAGTAAGACGTTGTTATAACGATAATCGTTATATATATCGTTTTCGAGTTTCTTAAATTAATAGTCTCATTTTTATGTATATAACTCATTGTTAAAATACCTAATGAGATACATACTTTTAATAAAATCATGTTAACTATATATATAACCATATATATGTCATCGTATAGTTTTTACAAGTTTTAATGTTCGTGAATCACGAGTCAACTTGGGTGGTCATTTGTCTATATGAAACCTATTCCAATTAATCAAGTCTTAATAAGTTTGATTGCTTAACATGTTGGAAACACTTAATCATGTAAATATCAATTTCATTTAATATATATAAACATGGAAAAGTTCGGGTCATTACAGTACCTACCCGTTAAATAAATTTCGTCCCGAAATTTTAAGCTGTTGAAAGTGTTGACGAATCTTCTAGAAATAGATGCGGGTATTTCTTCTTCATCTGATCTTCACGCTCCCAGGTGAACTCAGGTCCTCTATGAGCATTCCATTGAACCTTAACAATCGGTATCTTATTTTCTTTAAGTCTCTTAACCTCACGATCCATTATTTCGACGGGTTCTTCAATGAATTGAAGTTTTTCATTGATTTGGATTTTGTCCAACGGAATAGTGAGATCTTCTTTAGCAAAACATTTCTTCAAATTTGAGACGTGGAAAGTGTTATGTACAGTCGCGAGTTGTTGAGGTAGCTCCAGTTGGTAAGCTACTGGTCCGACACGATCTATAATCTTGAATGGTCCAATGTACCTTGGATTTAGTTTCCCCCGTTTACCAAATCGAACAACGCCTTTCCAAGGTGAAACCTTAAGCATGATCATTTCTCCAATTTCAAACTCTATATCTTTTCTTTTACTGTCCGCGTAGCTCTTTTGTCGACTCTGGGCGATTTTCAATCTTTTTTGAATTTGGATGATTTTCACGGTAGTTTCTTGTATTATCTCCGGACCCGTAATCTGTCTATCCCCCACTTCATTCCAACAAATTGGAGACCTGCACTTTCTACCATAAAGTGCTTCAAATGGCACCATCTCAATGCTTGAATGGTAGCTGTTGTTGTAGGAAAATTCTGCTAACGGTAGATGTCGATCCCAACTGTTTCCGAAATCAATAACACATGCTCGTAGCATGTCTTCAAGCGTTTGTATCATCCTTTCGCTCTGCCCATCAGTTTGTGGATGATTGGCAGTACTCATGTCTAGACGAGTTCCTAATGCTTGCTGTAATGTCTGCCAGAATCTTGAAATAAATCTGCCATCCCTATCAGAGATAATAGAGATTGGTATTCCATGTCTGGAGACGACTTCTTTCAAATACAGTCGTGCTAACTTATCCATCTTGTCATCTTCTCTTATTGGCAGGAAGTGTGCTGATTTGGTGAGACGATCAACTATTACCCAAATAGTATCAAAACCACTTGCAGTCCTTGGCAATTTAGTGATGAAATCCATGGTAATGTTTTCCCATTTCCATTCCGGGATTTCGGGTTGTTGAAGTAGACCTGATGGTTTCTGATGCTCAGCTTTGACCTTAGAACACGTCAAACATTCTCCTACGTATTTAGCAACATCGGCTTTCATACCCGGCCACCAAAAATGTTTCCTGAGATCCTGGTACATCTTCCCCGTTCCAGGATGTATTGAGTATCTGGTTTTATGAGCTTCTCTAAGTACCATTTCTCTCATATCTCCAAATTTTGGTACCCAAATCCTTTCAGCCCTATACCGGGTTCCGTCTTCCCGAATATTAAGATGCTTCTCCGATCCTTTGGGTATTTCATCCTTTAAATTTCCCTCTTTTAAAACTCCTTGTTGCGCCTCCTTTATTTGAGTAGTAAGGTTGGTGTGAATCATTATATTCATAGATTTTACTCGAATGGGTTCTCTGTCCTTTCTGCTCAAGGCGTCGGCTACCACATTTGCCTTCCCCGGGTGGTAACGAATCTCAAAGTCGTAATCATTCAACAATTCAATCCACCTACGCTGCCTCATATTCAGTTGTTTCTGATTAAATATGTGTTGAAGACTTTTGTGGTCGGTATATATAATACTTTTGACCCCATATAAGTAGTGCCTCCAAGTCTTTAATGCAAAAACAACCGCGCCTAATTCCAAATCATGCGTCGTATAATTTTGCTCGTGACTCTTCAATTATCTAGACGCATAAGCAATCACCTTCGTCTGTTGCATTAATACACAACCGAGACCTTGCTTTGATGCGTCACAATAAATCACAAAATCATCATTCCCTTTAGGCAATGACAATATAGGTGCCGTAGTTAGCTTTTTCTTCAATAATTGAAACGCCTTCTCTTGTTCATCCTTCCATTCAAATTTCTTCCCTTTATGCGTTAATGCAGTCAAGGGTTTTGCTATTTTGGAGAAATCTTGGATGAATCTTCTGTAGTAACCAGCCAATCCTAAAAATTGACGTATATACTTCGGAGTTTTTAGGGTTTCCCACTTTTCAACGGTTTCGATCTTTGCCGGGTCCACCTGGATACCTTCTTTGTTCAATATGTGACCGAGGAATTGAACTTCTTCCAACCAAAATGCACACTTTGAAAACTTAGCGTACAGTTTTTCTTTCCTCAATACTTCTAGCACTTTTCTCAAATGTTCTTCGTGCTCTTGATCATTCTTTTAGTAAATAAGTATGTCATCGATGAAAACAATGACAAACTTGTCAAGATATAGCCCACACACTCGGTTCATAAGGTCCATGAACACAGCTGGTGCGTTAGTCAATCCAAACGGCATAACCATAAACTCGTAATGACCATAACGCGTCCTAAAAGCAGTTTTTGGAATATCATCCTCCTTTACTCGCATTTGATGATATCCAGAACGTAAATCGATCTTCGAATAAACCGACGAGCCTTGTAGTTGATCAAACAAGTCATCAATTCTCGGGAGTGGATAACGGTTTTTGATGGTAAGTTTGTTCAACTCTCTGTAGTCAATACACAACCTAAATGTACCATCCTTCTTCTTGACAAACAAAACAGGAGCTCCCCATGGTGATGTGCTTGGTCGAATGAAACCACGTTCTAATAGTTCTTGCAGTTGGCTTTGCAGTTCTTTCATCTCGCTGGGTGCGAGTCTATAAGGAGCACGAGCTATTGGTGCAGCTCCTGGTACAAGATCTATTTGAAATTCAACGGATCGATGTGGGGGTAATCCCGGTAATTCTTTCGGAAATACATCGGGAAATTCTTTTGCGACGGGAACATCATTGATGCTCTTTTCTTCAGTTTGTACTTTCTCGACGTGTGCTAGAACAGCATAGCAACCTTTTCTTATTAGTTTTTGTGCCTTCAAATTACTAATAAGATGTAGCTTCGTGTTGCCCTTTTCTCCGTACACCATTAAGGGTTTTCCTTTTTCTCGTATAATGCGAATTGCATTTTTGTAACAAACGATCTCTGCTTTCACTTCTTTCAACCAGTCCATACCGATTATCACATCAAAACTCCCTAACTCTACTGGTATCAAGTCAATCTTAAATGTTTCGCTAACCAGTTTAATTTCTCGATTCCGACATATATTATCTGCTGAAATTAATTTACCATTTGCTAATTCGAGTTAAAATTTACTATCCAAAGGCGTCAATGGGCAACTTAATTTAGCACAAAAATCTCTACTCATATAGCTTCTATCCGCACCCGAATCAAATAAAACGTAAGCAGATTTATTGTCAATAAGTAACGTACCCGTAACAAGCTCCGGGTCTTCCTATGCCTCTGCCGTATTAATATTGAAAACTCTTCCGCGGACTTGTCCATTCATGTTCTCCTGGTTCGGGCAATTTCTAATAATGTGGCCCGGTTTTCCACATTTATAACAAACTACATTGGCATAACTTGCTCCGACACTACTTGCTCAGCCATTACTCGTTTCGACACCATTTGTTCCTTTCGTTCTGTTAACCCCTGGTCCATAGACCTCACACTTCACCGCGCTATGACCGTTTCTTTTACACTTGTTTCAAAATTTGGTACAGAACCCCGAGTGATACTTTTCACACCTTTGGCATAGCTGCTTCTGATTGTTGTTGTTGTTGCGGTTATTATTGTTGTTGGGATGATTGTTGTAGTTGATGTTGTTGTTGTTGTTGTTGTTGTTGTTGGGCCGTTTATTGTAGTTGCGATTGATGTTGCGATTGTTGGGATAATTGTTGCGATTATTGTTGTAATTGCTGTTGTTGTTGTATTGGTGATTCTTATCACCGTTTTCCTCCCACTTTCTTTTGACTTGCTTCACATTGGCCTCTTCAGCAGTCTGTTCTTTAATTCTTTCTTCAATCTGGTTCACTAGTTTGTGAGCCATTCTACATGCCTGTTGTATGGAGGCGGGCTCGTGTGAACTTATATCTTCATGGATTCTTTCCGATAATCCTTTCACAAACGCGTCGATCTTCTCTTCCTCATCTTCGAACGCTCCCAGACACAATAAGCACAATTCTGTGAATCGTCTTTCGTACGTGGTAATATCAAATCCTTGGGTTCGTAACCCTCTAAGTTCTATCTTGAGCTTATTGACCTCGATTCTGGGACGGTACTTCTCGTTCATCAAGTGCTTGAATGCTGACCAAGGTAGTGCGTAAGCATCATCTTGTCCCACTTGTTCTAGATAGGTATTCCACCATGTTAACGCAGAACCTGTGAAGGTATGCGTAGCGTACTTCACTTTGTCCTCTTCAGTACACTTACTTATGGCAAACACCGATTCGACCTTCTCGGTCCACCGTTTCAATCCGATCGATCCGTCGGTTCCATCAAATTCCAAAGGTTTGCAGGCAGTGAATTCTTTGTAGGTGCATCCTACAAGATTTCCTGTACTGCTAGATCCAAGGTTATTGTTGGTATGTAGCGCAGCCTGTACTGAGGCTATGTTTGAAGCAAGAAAGGCACGAAATTCCTCTTCACTCATATTCAAGGTGTGTCGAGTAGTCGGTGCCATTTCCTTCAAAATAGTCAAATGAAACGAGTTAATCATATAGAATATCAAGAGTAGTCAATAGTATTTCGTAGCGTAATATGAACGTATTTATAAAAGCTCTTTCTTCATATTAGCGTTTTATACTCTTTAATTTGGGTAGTACCTACCCGTTAAGTTCATACTTAGTAGCTAACATACCATTTCAAATACTACAATTCTATATGAAAAACTAATCACCACAAAAAAATTTTTTTTTATCATATTCAAACCTTTATACAATAACTTGCAAACTTACAATACCGCTATTTTACATATAGCATGAAATATAGCACATAAAACTTTGATACAAAGTAGTTGCGAAGATAATTCTAGTTAATAAATAAGGCGTTCAGCAAAGGCAACAAAGACACGTAATTCATACGTCCAGAAACAAGTCATGCCTTCTGGTTTTACTAATACCACTTCCCATCCTTGGTCTTGCGGAACGTAACCGTTGTGACCGATAGTATGACAACGTGTTGTAACGTCGTCAAAAGGGCGAAGGTTACGTAATGACCAACAGTCTCGTAATAACCTAAAAACCTCATTTCTTACCCCAATTACCGACTCCGTCACTTGTGGGAACGTTTTGTTTAATAGTTATAGCCCAATGTTCTTTTTCTCACTTTGGTGAGAAGCGAACATTACTAACCCATAAGCATAACATGCTTATTTATGTTACATGTTAGCCGCTTTTTCTAAATCATGAAGTCCTATATTCGGATACATTGAGTCAAAATAATTTCTTAACCCGTTGCGTAAAAAAGCATTTGAGTTCCCCGCAATATATGCGTCAAAGTAAACACATTGTAACTTATGGGTTTCCCAATGTGATATCCCCCATCTTTCAAACGAAAGCCTTTTATAAACCAAGGCATTCTTGGAACGTTCTTCGAATGTCTTACAAACTGATTTCGCCGTAAATAGTTGTGCCGAAGAATTCTGACCGACTCTAGACAAAATTTCATCAATCATGTCTCCGGGTAGGTCTCTTAAAATATTGGGTTGTCTATCCATTTTGTGTTTTTAAACTGTAAAATAGACAAGAGTTAGATTCATAAAAAAAATTACTTATTAATACAAGCAATTTTTACATATATCATAAAGCATAAGCACACTATATTACATATATTACACCACACGAATACAACTATCTTATTCTGACTCGCTCGTTTCTTCTTCTTCGGTTTTGGTTCGTTTTGCCAAGTTTCTAGGGATATATGATGTTCCCCTAATACGAGCCGTCGTTTTCCACATTGGTTTAGAAAAACCTGGTGGTTTAGAGGTTCCCGGGTTATTGTCACAACTTAAGAAATACGGGCGTTGACGATACATATAAAGTTCATCGGGTTTGGAATCAAATTTCTCTATTTTTATGCCCTTTCCCTTATTGTTCTCTTTTGCCTTATTAAATTGTGTTGGGGTAATTTCTATAACATCATCGGAATCCTTGTCGGGATCCGATTCATCGGAGAATTGGTAATCCTCCCAATACTTTGCTTCCTTGGCGGAAACACCATTGACCATAATTAACTTTGGTCGGTTGGCTGAGGATTTTCTTCTACTTAACCGTTTTATTATTTCCCCCACTGGTTCTATTTCTTCTTCCGGTTCCGATTCTTCTTCCGGTTCTGATTCTTCTTCCAGTTCCGACTCTTCTTCCGGTTCCTCTTCGGGAACTTGTGAATCAGTCCACGAATCATTCCAATTTACATTTGACTCTTCATTATTATTAGGTGAGTCAATGGGACTTGTTCTAGAGGTAGACATCTATCACATAATATCAAACAAATTAAGAGATTAATATATCACATAATATTCACATGTTAAAAATATATAGTTTCCAACAAAATTTGTTAAGCAATCATTTTTCAAGTAAACACGGTCGAAGTCCAGACTCACTAATGCATCCTAACAAACTCGATAAGACACACTAATGCAAAATTCTGGTTCTCTAAGACCAACGCTCGGATACCAACTAAAATGTCCCCTTCTTATTGATTAAAAACGTTCCATATTAATTGATTTCGTTGCGAGGTTTTGACGTCTATATGAGACATTTTTCAAAGACTGCATTCATTTTTAAAACAAACCATAACCTTTATTTCATAAATAAAGGTTTAAAAAGCTTTACGTAGATTATCAAATAATGATAATCTAAAATATCCTGTTTACACACGACCATTACATAATGGTTTACAATACAAATATGTTACATCGAAATCAGTTTTTTGAATGCAGTTTTTACACAATATCATACAAACATGGACTCCAAATCTTGTCCTTATTTTAGTATGCAACAGCGGAAGCTCTTAGTATTCACCTGAAAATAAACATGCTTTAAACGTCAACAAAAATGTTGGTGAGTTATAGGTTTAACCTATATATATCAAATCGTAACAATAGACCACAAGATTTCATATTTCAATACACATCCCATACATAGAGATAAAAATCATTCATATGGTGAACACCTGGTAACCGACATTAACAAGATGCATATATAAGAATATCCCCATCATTCCGGGACACCCTTCGGATATGATATAAATTTCAAAGTACTAAAGCATCCGGTACTTTGGATGGGGTTTGTTAGGCCCAATAGATCTATCTTTAGGATTCGCGTCAATTAGGGTGTCTGTTCCCTAATTCTTAGATTACCAGACTTAATAAAAAGGGGCATATTCGATTTCGATAATTCAACCATAGAATGTAGTTTCACGTACTTGTGTCTATTTTGTAAATCATTTATAAAACCTGCATGTATTCTCATCCCAAAAATATTAGATTTTAAAAGTGGGACTATAACTCACTTTCACAGATTTTTACTTCGTCGGAAAGTAAGACTTGGCCACTGGTTGATTCACGAACCTATAACAATATATACATATATATCAAAGTATGTTCAAAATATATTTACAACACTTTTAATATATTTTGATGTTTTAAGTTTATTAAGTCAGCTGTCCTAGTTAGTAACCTACAACTAGTTGTCCACAGTTAGATGTACAGAAATAAATCGATAAATATTATCTTGAATCAATCCACGACCTAGTGTAAACGTATCTCAGTATTGATCACAAATCAAACTATAAATATTTTGGAATCAACCTCAACCCTGTATAGCTAACTCCAACATTCACATATAGAGTGTCTATGGTTGTTCTGAAATATATATAGATGTGTCGACATGATAGGTCGAAACATTGTATACGTGTCTATGGTATCTCAAGATTACATAATATACAATACAAGTTGATTAAGTTATGGTTGGAATAGATTTGTTACCAATTTTCACGTAGCTAAAACGAGAAAAATTATCCAATCTTGTTTTACCCATAACTTCTTCATTTTAAATCCGTTTTGAGTGAATCAAATTGCTATGGTTTCATATTGAACTCTATTTTATGAATCTAAACAGAAAAAGTATAGGTTTATAGTCAGAAAAATAAGTTACAAGTCTTTTTTGTAAAGGTAGTCATTTCAGTCGAAAGAACGACGTCTAGATGACCATTTTAGAAAACATACTTCCACTTTGAGTTTAACCATAATTTTTGGATATAGTTTCATGTTCATAATAAAAATCATTTTCCCAGAATAACAACTTTTAAATCAAAGTTTATCATAGTTTTTAATTAACTAACCCAAAACAGCCCTCGGTGTTACTACGACGGCGTAAATCCGATTTTACGGTGTTTTTCGTGTTTCCAGGTTTTAAATCATTAAGTTAGCATATCATATAGATATAGAACATGTGTTTAGTTGATTTTAAAAGTCAAGTTAGAAGGATTAACTTTTATTTGTGAACAAGTTTAGAATTAACTAAACTATGTTCTAGTGATTACAAGTTTAAACCTTCGAATAAGATAGCTTTATATGTATGAATCGAATGATGTTATGAACATCATTACTACCTCAAGTTCCTTGGATAAACCTACTGGAAATGAGAAAAATAGATCTAGCTTCAAAGGATCCTTGGATGGCTTGAAAGTTCTTGAAGCAGAATCATGACACGAAAACAATTTCAAGTAAGATTTCCACTCGAAATAAGATTGTTATAGTTATAGAAATTGAATTAAAGTTTGAATATGATTATTACCTTGTATTAGAAAGATAACCTACTGTAAGTAACAAAGGTTTCTTGATCTTGGATGATTACTTGGAATGGATTTAGAAAACTTGGAAGTAAACTTGCAATCTTGGAAGTATTCTTGATTTTATGAAACTAGAACTTTTGGAATTTATGAAGAACACTTAGAACTTGAAGATAGAACTTGAGAGAGATCAATTAGATGAAGAAAATTGAAGAATGAAATTGTTTGTAGGTGTTTTTGGTCGTTGGTGTATGGATTAGATATAAAGGATATGTAATTTTGTTTTCATGTAAATAAGTCATGAATGATTACTCATATTTTTGTAATTTTATGAGATATTTCATGCTAGTTTCCAAATGATGGTTCCCACATGTGTAGGTGACTCACATGGGCTGCTAAGAGCTGATCATTGGAGTGTATATATGTAACGACCCAGAAATTTCCGACCAAATTTAAACTCTAAACTCTATATGTTTCCGACACGATAAGCAAAACCCTTAATGTTGAGTCTAGAAAGTCTGAAATCTATATCTGGATAATTAGATACCCTCTTGACCAAGCCTAACGATTCACGAACATTATATGTATTTACGATATATATACTTATAAAGTTAACGAAGTATTAGATATGTGGTTTTATTAAAAATAAATACTTAATTAAAACGTGATCATAAA